>NC_090938.1:38579180-38879180 GCF_040938575.1 Ambystoma mexicanum
CGTGTTTATGCCTAAACCCGGCACCTTATAAATAGTGTAGTTTGATGTAAATAGAGCAGTGATTGCCTATGTGTATGCCTGAAGTCAGCACCTTATAAATAGTGTAGTTTCCATCCCATGAGTCTGCCTTTTCCATGCAAGTGATGCAAATCGTGCAGTGATTTCCTGTGTGTATGCCTGAAGTCAGCACCTTATAAATAGTGTAGTTTCCAGCCATGAGTCTGCCTTCTCCATGCAAGTGATGCAAATAGTGCAGTGATTGCCTGTGTGTATGCCTGAAGTCAGCACCTTATAAATAGTGTAGTTTCCATCCCATGAGTCTGCCTTTTCCATGCAAGTGATGTGAATAGTGCAGTGATTTCCTGTGTGTATGCCTCAAGTCAGCACCTTATAAATAGTGTAGTTTCCAGCCCATGAGTCTGCCTCCTCTACCCGGGAGATGCAAATAGTGCAGTGATAGCCCGTGTTTATGCCTAAACCCAGAACCTTATAAATAGTGTAGTTTCCATCCCATGAGGATGCCTTCTCCATGCAAGTGATGCAAATAGTGCAGTGATTTCCTGTGTGTGCCTCCTCTGCCCCGGTGATGCAAATAGTGCAGTGATAGCCGTGTTTATGCCTAAACCCAGCACCTTATTAATAGTGTAGTTTAAATCCCATGAGCCTGCCTTCTTCATGCAAGTGATGCACATAGTGCAGTGATTGCCTGTTTGTATGCCTGAAGTCAGCACCTTATAAATAGTGTAGTTTCCAGCCATGAGTCTGCCTTCTCCATACAAGTGATGCAAATAGTGCAGTGATAGCCCGTGTTTATGCCTAAGCCCAGCACCTTATAAATAGTGTAGTTTACATCCCATGAGGCTGCCTTCTCCATGCAAGTGATGCAAATAGTGTAGTGATTGCCTGTGTGTATGCCTGAAGTCAGCACCTTATAAATAATGTAGTTTCCAGCCCATGAGTCTGCCTCCTCTACCCGGGAGATGAAAATAGTGCAGTGATAGCCCGTGTTAATGCCTAAACCCAGCACCTTATAAATAGTGTAGTTTGATGTAAATAAAGCAGTGATTGCCTATGTGTATGCCTGAAGTCAGCACCTTATAAATAGTGTAGTGTCCATCCCATGAGTCTGCCTTTTCCATGCAAGTGATGCAAATAGTGCAGTGATTTCCTGTGTGTATGCCTGAAGTCAGCACCTTATAAATAGTGTAGTTTCCAGCCATGAGTCTGCCTTCTCCATGCAAGTGATGCAAATAGTGCAGTGATTGCCTGTGTGTATGCCTGAAGTCAGCACCTTATAAATAGTGTAGTTTCCATCCCATGAGTCTGCCTTTTCCATGCAAGTGATGTGAATAGTGCAGTGATTTCCTGTGTGTATGCCTGAAGTCGGCACCTTATAAATAGTGTAGTTTCAAGCCCATGAGTCTGCCTTCTCCATGCAAGTGATGCAAATAGTGCAGTGATTGCCTGTGTGTATGCCTGAAGTCAGCACCTTATAAATAGTGTTGTTTCCAGCCTATGAGTCTGCCTCCTCTGCCCAGGTGATGCAAATAGTGCAGTGATAGCCCGTGTTTATGCCTAAACCCAGCTCCTTATAAATAGTGTAGTTTCCACCCCATGAGTCTGCCTTTTCCATGCAAGTGATGCAAATAGTGCAGTGATTTCCTGTGTGTATGCCTGAAGTCAGCACCTTATAAATAGTGTTGTTTCCAGCCTATGAGTCTGCCTCCTCTGCCCAGGTGATGCAAATAGTGCAGTGATAGCCGTGTTTATGCCTAAACCCAGCACCTTATAAATAGTGTAGTTTACATCCCATGAGGCTGCCTTCTTCATGCAAGTGATGCAAATAGTGCAGTGATTGCCTGTGTGTTTGCCTGAAGTCAGCACCTTATAAATAGTGTAGTTTCCAGCCATGAGTCTGCCTTCTCCATGCAAGTGATGCAAATAGTGCAGTGATAGCCCGTGTTTATGCCTAAACCCAGCACCTTATAAATAGTGTAGTTTACATCCCATGAGGCTGCCTTCTCCATGCAATTGATGCAAATAGTTCAGTGATTGCCTGTGTGTATGCCTGAAGTCAGCACCTTATAAATAGTGTAGTTTCCAGCCCAAGAGTCTGCCTCCTCTACCCGGGAGATGCAAATAGTGCAGTGATTGCCTGTGTGTATGCCTGAAGTCAGCACCTTATAAATAGTGTAGTTTATATCCCATGAGGCTGCCTTCTCCATGCAAGTGATGCAAATAGTGCAGTGATTGCCTGTGTGTATGCCTGAAGTCAGCACTTTATAAATAGTGTAGTTTACATCCCATAAGGCTGCCTTCTCCATGCAAGTGATGCAAATAGTGCAGTGATTGCCTGTGTGTATGCCTGAAGTCAGCACCTTACAAATAGTGTAGTTTCTAGCCCATCAGTCTGCCTCCCCTACCCGGGAGATGCAAATAGTGCAGTGATAGCCCGTGTTTATGCCTAAACCCAGCACCTTATAAATAATGTAGTTTCCAGCCCATGAGTCTGCCTCCTCTACCCGGGAGATGCAAATAGTGCAGTGATAGCCCGTGTTTATGCCTAAACCCAGCACCTTATAAATAGTGTAGTTTGATGTAAATAAAGCAGTGATTGCCTATGTGTATGCCTGAAGTCAGCACCTTATAAATAGTGTAGTGTCCATCCCATGAGTCTGCCTTTTCCATGCAAGTGATGCAAATAGTGCAGTGATTTCCTGTGTGTATGCCTGAAGTCAGCACCTTATAAATAGTGTAGTTTCCAGCCATGAGTCTGCCTTCTCCATGCAAGTGATGCAAATAGTGCAGTGATTGCCTGTGTGTATGCCTGAAGTCAGCACCTTATAAATAGTGTAGTTTCCATCCCATGAGTCTGCCTTTTCCATGCAAGTGATGTGAATAGTGCAGTGATTTCCTGTGTGTATGCCTGAAGTCGGCACCTTATAAATAGTGTAGTTTCAAGCCCATGAGTCTGCCTTCTCCATGCAAGTGATGCAAATAGTGCAGTGATTGCCTGTGTGTATGCCTGAAGTCAGCACCTTATAAATAGTGTTGTTTCCAGCCTATGAGTCTGCCTCCTCTGCCCAGGTGATGCAAATAGTGCAGTGATAGCCCGTGTTTATGCCTAAACCCAGCTCCTTATAAATAGTGTAGTTTCCACCCCATGAGTCTGCCTTTTCCATGCAAGTGATGCAAATAGTGCAGTGATTTCCTGTGTGTATGCCTGAAGTCAGCACCTTATAAATAGTGTTGTTTCCAGCCTATGAGTCTGCCTCCTCTGCCCAGGTGATGCAAATAGTGCAGTGATAGCCGTGTTTATGCCTAAACTCAGCACCTTATAAATAGTGTAGTTTACATCCCATGAGGCTGCCTTCTTCATGCAAGTGATGCAAATAGTGCAGTGATTGCCTGTGTGTTTGCCTGAAGTCAGCACCTTATAAATAGTGTAGTTTCCAGCCATGAGTCTGCCTTCTCCATGCAAGTGATGCAAATAGTGCAGTGATAGCCCGTGTTTATGCCTAAACCCAGCACCTTATAAATAGTGTAGTTTACATCCCATGAGGCTGCCTTCTCCATGCAAGTGATGCAAATAGTTCAGTGATTGCCTGTGTGTATGCCTGAAGTCAGCACCTTATAAATAGTGTAGTTTCCAGCCCAAGAGTCTGCCTCCTCTACCCGGGAGATGCAAATAGTGCAGTGATTGCCTGTGTGTATGCCTGAAGTCAGCACCTTATAAATAGTGTAGTTTATATCCCATGAGGCTGCCTTCTCCATGCAAGTGATGCAAATAGTGCAGTGATTGCCTGTGTGTATGCCTGAAGTCAGCACTTTATAAATAGTGTAGTTTACATCCCATAAGGCTGCCTTCTCCATGCAAGTGATGCAAATAGTGCAGTGATTGCCTGTGTGTATGCCTGAAGTCAGCACCTTACAAATAGTGTAGTTTCTAGCCCATCAGTCTGCCTCCCCTACCCGGGAGATGCAAATAGTGCAGTGATAGCCCGTGTTTATGCCTAAACCCAGCACCTTATAAATAATGTAGTTTCCAGCCCATGAGTCTGCCTCCTCTACCCGGGAGATGCAAATAGTGCAGTGATAGCCCGTGTTTATGCCTAAACCCGGCACCTTATAAATAGTGTAGTTTGATGTAAATAGAGCAGTGATTGCCTATGTGTATGCCTGAAGTCAGCACCTTATAAATAGTGTAGTTTCCATCCCATGAGTCTGCCTTTTCCATGCAAGTGATGCAAATCGTGCAGTGATTTCCTGTGTGTATGCCTGAAGTCAGCACCTTATAAATAGTGTAGTTTCCAGCCATGAGTCTGCCTTCTCCATGCAAGTGATGCAAATAGTGCAGTGATTGCCTGTGTGTATGCCTGAAGTCAGCACCTTATAAATAGTGTAGTTTCCATCCCATGAGTCTGCCTTTTCCATGCAAGTGATGTGAATAGTGCAGTGATTTCCTGTGTGTATGCCTCAAGTCAGCACCTTATAAATAGTGTAGTTTCCAGCCCATGAGTCTGCCTCCTCTACCCGGGAGATGCAAATAGTGCAGTGATAGCCCGTGTTTATGCCTAAACCCAGAACCTTATAAATAGTGTAGTTTCCATCCCATGAGGATGCCTTCTCCATGCAAGTGATGCAAATAGTGCAGTGATTTCCTGTGTGTGCCTCCTCTGCCCCGGTGATGCAAATAGTGCAGTGATAGCCGTGTTTATGCCTAAACCCAGCACCTTATTAATAGTGTAGTTTAAATCCCATGAGCCTGCCTTCTTCATGCAAGTGATGCACATAGTGCAGTGATTGCCTGTTTGTATGCCTGAAGTCAGCACCTTATAAATAGTGTAGTTTCCAGCCATGAGTCTGCCTTCTCCATACAAGTGATGCAAATAGTGCAGTGATAGCCCGTGTTTATGCCTAAGCCCAGCACCTTATAAATAGTGTAGTTTACATCCCATGAGGCTGCCTTCTCCATGCAAGTGATGCAAATAGTGTAGTGATTGCCTGTGTGTATGCCTGAAGTCAGCACCTTATAAATAGTGTAGTTTCCATCCCATGAGTCTGCCTTTTCCATGCAAGTGATGCAAATCGTGCAGTGATTTCCTGTGTGTATGCCTGAAGTCAGCACCTTATAAATAGTGTAGTTTCCAGCCATGAGTCTGCCTTCTCCATGCAAGTGATGCAAATAGTGCAGTGATTGCCTGTGTGTATGCCTGAAGTTAGCACCTTATAAATAGTGTAGTTTCCATCCCATGAGTCTGCCTTTTCCATGCAAGTGATGTGAATAGTGCAGTGATTTCCTGTGTGTATGCCTCAAGTCAGCACCTTATAAATAGTGTAGTTTCCAGCCCATGAGTCTGCCTCCTCTACCCGGGAGATGCAAATAGTGCAGTGATAGCCCGTGTTTATGCCTAAACCCAGAACCTTATAAATAGTGTAGTTTCCATCCCATGAGGATGCCTTCTCCATGCAAGTGATGCAAATAGTGCAGTGATTTCCTGTGTGTGCCTCCTCTGCCCCGGTGATGCAAATAGTGCAGTGATAGCCGTGTTTATGCCTAAACCCAGCACCTTATTAATAGTGTAGTTTAAATCCCATGAGCCTGCCTTCTTCATGCAAGTGATGCACATAGTGCAGTGATTGCCTGTTTGTATGCCTGAAGTCAGCACCTTATAAATAGTGTAGTTTCCAGCCATGAGTCTGCCTTCTCCATACAAGTGATGCAAATAGTGCAGTGATAGCCCGTGTTTATGCCTAAGCCCAGCACCTTATAAATAGTGTAGTTTACATCCCATGAGGCTGCCTTCTCCATGCAAGTGATGCAAATAGTGTAGTGATTGCCTGTGTGTATGCCTGAAGTCAGCACCTTATAAATAGTGTAGTTTCCATCCCATGAGTCTGCCTTTTCCATGCAAGTGATGTGAATAGTGCAGTGATTTCCTGTGTGTATGCCTGAAGTCGGCACCTTATAAATAGTGTAGTTTCAAGCCCATGAGTCTGCCTTCTCCATGCAAGTGATGCAAATAGTGCAGTGATTGCCTGTGTGTATGCCTAAAGTCAGCACCTTATAAATAGTGTAGTTTCCATCCCATGAGTCTGCCTTTTCCATGCAAGTGATGTGAATAGTGCAGTGATTTCCAGTGTGTATGCCTCAAGTCAGCACCTTATAAATAGTGTAGTTTCCAGCCCATGAGTCTGCCTCCTCTACCCGGGAGATGCAAATAGTGCAGTGATAGCCCGTGTTTATGCCTAAACCCAGAACCTTATAAATAGTGTAGTTTCCATCCCATGAGGATGCCTTCTCCATGCAAGTGATGCAAATAGTGCAGTGATTTACTGTGTGTGCCTCCTCTGCCCCGGTGATGCAAATAGTGCAGTGATAGCCGTGTTTATGCCTAAACCCAGCACCTTATTAATAGTGTAGTTTACATCCCATGAGGCTGCCTTCTTCATGCAAGTGATGCACATAGTGCAGTGATTGCCTGTTTGTATGCCTGAAGTCAGCACCTTATAAATAGTGTAGTTTCCAGCCATGAGTCTGCCTTCTCCATGCAAGTGATGCAAATAGTGCAGTGATTGCCTGTGTGTATGCCTGAAGTCAGCACCTTATAAATAGTGTAGTTTCCATCCCATGAGTCTGCCTTTTCCATGCAAGTGATGTGAATAGTGCAGTGATTTCCTGTGTGTATGCCTGAAGTCAGCACCTTATAAATAGTGTAGTTTCCAGCCATGAGTCTGCCTTCTCCATGCAAGTGATGCAAATAGTGCAGTGATTGCCTGTGTGTATGACTGAAGTCAGCACCTTATAAATAGTGTAGTTTCCATCCCATGAGTCTGCCTTTTCCATGCAAGTGATGTGAATAGTGCAGTGATTTCCTGTGTGTATGCCTGAAGTCGGCACCTTATAAATAGTGTAGTTTCAAGCCCATGAGTCTGCCTTCTCCATGCAAGTGATGCAAATAGTGCAGTGATTTCCTGTATGTATGCCTGAAGTCAGCACCTTATAAATAGTGTAGTTTTAAGCCCATGAGTCTGCCTCCTCTACCCGGGAGATGCAAATAGTGCAGTGATAGCCCGTGTTTATGCCTAAACCTAGCACCTTATAAATAGTGTAGTTTCCATCCCATGAGTCTGCCTTCTCCATGCAAGTGATGCAAATAGTGCAGTGATTGCCTGTGTGTATGCCTGAAGTCAGCAGCTTATAAATAGTGTAGTTTACATCCCATGAGGCTGCCTTCTCCATGCAAGTGATGCAAATAGTGCAGTGATTTCCTGTGTGTGTGCCTGAAGTCAGCACCTTATAAATAGTGTAGTTTCCAGCCCATGAGTCTGCCTCCTCTACCCGGAAGATGCAAATAGTGCAGTGATAGCCCGTGTTTATGCCTGAACCCAGCACCTTATAAATAATGTAGTTTCCATCCCATGTGTCTGCCTTTTCCATGCAAGTGATGCAAATAGTGCAGTGATTTCCTGTGTGTATGCCTGAAGTCAGCACCATATAAATAGTGTAGTTTCCAGCATGAGTCTGCCTTCTCCATGCAAGTGATGCAAATAGTGCAGTGATTGCCTGTGTGTATGCCTGAAGTCAGCACCTTATAAATAGTGTTGTTTCCAGCCTATGAGTCTGCCTCCTCTGCCCCGGTGATGCAAATAGTGCAGTGATAGCCCGTGTTTATGCCTAAACCCAGCACCTTATAAATAGTGTAGTTTACATCCCATGAGGCTGCCTTCTTCATGCCAGTGATGCAAATAGTGCAGTGATTGCCTGTGTGTATGCCTGAAGTCAGCACCTTATAAATAGTGTAGTTTCCAGCCATGAGTCTGCCTTCTCCATGCAAGTGATGCAAATAGTGCAGTGATTGCCTGTGTGTATGCCTGAAGTCAGCACCTTCTAAATAGTGTTGTTTCCAGCCTATGAGTCTGCCTCCTCTTCCCCGGTGATGCAAATAGTGCAGTGATAGCCCGTGTTTATGCCTAAACCCAGCACCTTATAAATAGTGTAGTTTCCACCCCATGAGTCTGCCTTTTCCATGCAAGTGATGCAAATAGTGCAGTGATTGCCTGTGTGTATGCCTGAAGTCAGCACCTTATAAATAGTATACTTTCCAGCCTAGGATTCTGCCTCCTCTGCCCCGGTGATGCAAATAGTGCAGTGATAGCCGTGTTTATGCCTAAACCCAGCACCTTATAAATAGTGTAGTTTACATCCCATGAGGCTGCCTTCTTCATGCAAGTGATGCAAATAGTGCAGTGATTGCCTGTGTGTATGCCTGAAGTCAGCACCTTATAAATAGTGTAGTTTCCAGCCATGAGTCTGCCTTCTCCATGCAAGTGATGCAAATAGTGCAGTGATTGCCTGTGTGTTTGCCTGAAGTCAGCACCTTATAAATAATGTCGTTTCCAGCCCAAGAGTCTGCCTCCTCTACTCGGGAGATGCAAATAGTGCAGTGATAGCCCGTGTTTATGCCTAAACCCAGCACCTTATAAATAGTGTAGTTTGATGTAAATAGTGCAGTGATTGCCTGTGTGTATGCCTAAACCCAGCACCTTATAAATAGTATAGTTTACATCCCATGAGGCTGCCTTCTTCATGCAAGTGATGCAAATAGTGCAGTGATTGCATGTGTGTATGCCTGAAGGCAGCACCTTATAAATAGTGTAGTTTACATCCCATGAGACTGCCTTCTCCATGCAAGTGATGCAAATAGTGCAGTGATTGCCTGTGTGTATGCCTGAAGTCGGCACCTTACAAATAGTGTAGTTTCCAGCCCATGAGTCTGCCTCCTCTACCCGGGAGATGCAAATAGTGCAGTGACAGCCCTTGTTTATGCCTAAACCCAGCACCTTATAAATAATGTAGTTTCCAGCCCATGAGTCTGCCTCCTCTACCCGGGAGATGCAAATGGTGCAGTGATAGCCCGTGTTTATGCCTAAACCCAGCACCTTATAAATAGTGTAGTTTAGATCCCATGAGTCTGCCTTTTCCATGCAAGTGATGTGAATAATGCAGTGATTTCCTGTGTGTATGCCTGAAGTCAGCACCTTATAAATAGTGTAGTTTCCAGCCCATTAGTCTGCCTCCTCTATCCGGGAGATGCAAATAGTGCAGTGATAGCTTGTGTTTATGCCTAAACCCAGCACCTTATAAATAGTGTAGTTTCCATCCCAGGAGTCTGCCTTTTCCATCCAAGTGATGGAAATAGTGCAGTGATTTCCTGTGTGTATGCCTGAAGTCAGCAGCTTATAAATAGTGTAGTTTCCAGCCTATGAGTCTGCCTCCTCTGCCCCGGTGGTGCAAATAGTGCAGTGATAGCCCGTGTTTATGCCTAAATCCAGCACCTTACAAATAGTGTAGTTTACATCCCATGAGGCTGCCTTCTCCATGCAAGTGATGCAAATAGTGCAGTGATTGCCTGTGTGTATGCCTGAAGTCAGCACCTTATAAATAGTGTAGTTTACATCCCATGAGGCTGCCTTCGCCATGCAAGTGATGCAAATAGTGCAGTGATTGCCTGTGTGTATGCCTGAAGTCAGCACTTTATAAATAGTGTAGTTTACATCCCATAAGGCTGCCTTCTCCATGCAAGTGATGCAAATAGTGCAGTGATTTCCTGTGTGTGTGCCTGAAGTCAGCACCTTACAAATAGTGTATTTTCCAGCCCATGAGTCTGCCTTCTCTACCCGGGAGATGCAAATAGTGCAGTGATAGCCCGTGTTTATGCCTAAACCCAGCACCTTATAAATAGTGTAGTTTACATCCCATGAGGCTGCCTTCTCCATGCAAGTGATGCAAATAGTGCAGTGATTGCCTGTGTGTATGCCTGAAGTCAGCACCTTATAAATAGTGTAGTTTACATCCCATGAGGCTGCCTTCACCATGCAAGTGATGTGAATAGTGCAGTGATTGCCTGTGTGTATGCCTGAAGTCAGCACCTTATACATAGTGTAGTTTCCAGCCATGAGTCTGCCTTCTCCATGCAAGTGATGCAAATAGTGCAGTGATTGCCTGTGTGTATGCCTGAAGTCAGCAGCTTATAAATAGTGTAGTATACATCCCATGAGGCTGCCTTCTCCATGCAAGTGATGCAAGTGGTGCAATGATTTCCTGTGTGTGTGCCTGAAGTCAGCACCTTATAAATAGTGTAGTTTCCAGCCTATGAGTCTGCCTCCTCTGCCCCGGTGATGCAAATAGTGCAGTGATAGCCCGTGTTTATGCCTAAATCCAGCACCTTATCAATAGTGTAGTTTACATCCCATGAGGCTGCCTTCTCCATGCAAGTGATGCAAATGGTGCAGTGATTGCCTGTGTGTATGCCTGAAGTCAGCACCTTATAAATAGTGTAGTTTACATCCCATGAGGCTGCCTTCTCCATGCAAGTGATGCAAATAGTGCAGTGATTGCCTGTGTGTATGCCTGAAGTCAGCACCTTATAAATAATGTAGTTTACATCACATGGGGCTGCCTTCTCCATGCAAGTGATGCAAATAGTGCAGTGATTGCCTGTGTGTATGCCTGAAGTCAGCACCTTATAAATAGTGTAGTTTACATCCCATGAGGCTGCCTTCACCATGCAAGTGATGCAAATAGTGCAGTGATTGCCTGTGTGTATGCCTGAAGTCAGCACCTTATACATAGTGCAGTTTCCAGCCATGAGTCTGCCTTCTCCATGCAAGTGATGCAAATAGTGCAGTGATTGCCTGTGTGTATGCCTGAAGTCAGCAGCTTATAAATAGTGTAGTATACATCCCATGAGGCTGCCTTCTCCATGCAAGTGATGCAAATAGTGCAATGATTTCCTGTGTGTGTGCCTGAAGTCAGCACCTTATAAATAGTGTAGTTTCCAGCCCATGAGTCTGCCTCCTCTACCCGGGAGATGCAAATAGTGCAGTGATAGCCCGTGTTTATGCCTAAACCCAGCACTTTATAAATAGTGTAGTTTCCATCCCATGAGACTGCCTTTTCCATGCAAGTGATGCAAATAGTGCAGTAATTTCCTTTGTGTATGCCTGAAGTCAGCACCTTATAAATAGTGTAGTTTCCAGCCATGAGTCTGTCTTCTCCATGCAAGTGATGCAAATAGTGCAGTGATTGCCTGTGTGTATTCCTGAAGTCAGCACCTTATAAATAGTGTAGTTTCCAGCCCATGAGTCTGCCTCCTCTACCCGGGAGATGCAAATAGAGCAGTGATAGCCCGTGTTTATGCCTAAACCCAGCACCTTATAAATAGTGTAGTTTGATGTAAATAGAGCAGTGATTGCCTATGTGTATGCCTGAAGTCAGCACCTTATAAATAGTGTAGTTTCCATCCCATGAGTCTGCCTTTTCCATGCAAGTGATGTGAATAATGCAGTGATTTCCTGTGTGTATGCCTGAAGTCAGCACCTTATAAATAGTGTAGTTTCCAGCCCATGAGTCTGCCTCCTCTATCCGGGAGATGCAAATAGTGCAGTGATAGCCCGTGTTTATGCCTAAACCCAGCACCTTATAAATAGTGTAGTTTGATGTAAATAGTGCAGTGATTGCCTGTGTGTATGCCTAAACCCAGCACCTTATAAATAGTATAGTTTACATCCCATGAGGCTGCCTTCTTCATGCAAGTGATGCAAATAATGCAGTGATTGCATGTGTGTATGCCTGAAGGCAGCACCTTATAAATAGTGTAGTTTACATCCCATGAGGCTGCCTTCTCCATGCAAGTGATGCAAATAGTGCAGTGATTGCCTGTGTGTATGCCTGAAGTCAGCACTTTATAAATAGTGTAGTTTACATCCCATAAGGCTGCCTTCTCCATGCAAGTGATGCAAATAGTGCAGTGATTGCCTGTGTGTATGCCTGAAGTCAGCACCTTATAAATAGTGTAGTTTCCAGCCCATGAGTCTGCCTCCTCTACCCGGGAGATGCAAATAGTGCAGTGATAGCCCGTGTTTATGCCTAAACCCAGCACTTTATAAATAGTGTAGTTTCAATCCCATGAGACTGCCTTTTCCATGCAAGTGATGCAAATAGTGCAGTAATTTCCTTTGTGTATGCCTGAAGTCAGCACCTTATAAATAGTGTAGTTTCCAGCCATGAGTCTGTCTTCTCCATGCAAGTGATGCAAATAGTGCAGTGATTGCCTGTGTGTATTCCTGAAGTCAGCACCTTATAAATAGTGTAGTTTCCAGCCCATGAGTCTGCCTCCTCTACCCGGGAGATGCAAATAGAGCAGTGATAGCCCGTGTTTATGCCTAAACCCAGCACCTTATAAATAGTGTAGTTTGATGTAAATAGAGCAGTGATTGCCTATGTGTATGCCTGAAGTCAGCACCTTATAAATAGTGTAGTTTCCATCCCATGAGTCTGCCTTTTCCATGCAAGTGATGTGAATAATGCAGTGATTTCCTGTGTGTATGCCTGAAGTCAGCACCTTATAAATAGTGTAGTTTCCAGCCCATGAGTCTGCCTCCTCTATCCGGGAGATGCAAATAGTGCAGTGATAGCCCGTGTTTATGCCTAAACCCAGCACCTTATAAATAGTGTAGTTTGATGTAAATAGTGCAGTGATTGCCTGTGTGTATGCCTAAACCCAGCACCTTATAAATAGTATAGTTTACATCCCATGAGGCTGCCTTCTTCATGCAAGTGATGCAAATAATGCAGTGATTGCATGTGTGTATGCCTGAAGGCAGCACCTTATAAATAGTGTAGTTTACATCCCATGAGGCTGCCTTCTCCATGCAAGTGATGCAAATAGTGCAGTGATTGCCTGTGTGTATGCCTGAAGTCAGCACTTTATAAATAGTGTAGTTTACATCCCATAAGGCTGCCTTCTCCATGCAAGTGATGCAAATAGTGCAGTGATTGCCTGTGTGTATGCCTGAAGTCAGCACCTTACAAATAGTGTAGTTTCCAGCCCATGAGTCTGCCTCCTCTACCCGGGAGATGCAAATAGTGCAGTGACAGCCCTTGTTTATGCCTAAACCCAGCACCTTATAAATAAGTCAGCACCGGTCAAGTGGCACAGCGAGTAGAGCGCTCGCTTTGACATCAGTGCAGAGCCTGCGAACGCAGGTTCGAATCCCGGCAGCGCCAAACTCAGCGTTTCATTCTTCCGAGGTCGATAAATGAGCACCACACACCGTGGGTAATAATAAGCAGCGCTCAGATACCTAAGGGTTCGTAGCGCTATATAAATGCCAAATTATTATTATAATGTAGTTTCCAGCCCATGAGTCTGCCTCCTCTACCCGGGAGATGCAAATGGTGCAGTGATAGCCCGTGTTTATGCCTAAACCCAGCACCTTATAAATAGTGTAGTTTCCATCCCATGAGTCTGCCTTTTCCATGCAAGTGATGTGAATAATGCAGTGATTTCCTGTGTGTATGCCTGAAGTCAGCACCTTATAAATAGTGTAGTTTCCAGCCCATGAGTCTGCCTCCTCTATCCGGGAGATGCAAATAGTGCAGTGATAGCTTGTGTTTATGCCTAAACCCAGCACCTTATAAATAGTGTAGTTTCCATCCCATGAGTCTGCCTTTTCCATGCAAGTGATGTGAATAATGCAGTGATTTCCTGTGTGTATGCCTGAAGTCAGCACCTTATAAATAGTGTAGTTTCCAGCCCATGAGTCTGCCTCCTCTATCCGGGAGATGCAAATAGTGCAGTGATAGCCCGTGTTTATGCCTAAACCCAGCACCTTATAAATAGTGTAGTTTGATGTAAATAGTGCAGTGATTGCCTGTGTGTATGCCTAAACCCAGCACCTTATAAATAGTATAGTTTACATCCCATGAGGCTGCCTTCTTCATGCAAGTGATGCAAATAGTGCAGTGATTGCATGTGTGTATGCCTGAAGGCAGCACCTTATAAATAGTGTAGTTTACATCCCATGAGACTGCCTTCTCCATGCAAGTGATGCAAATAGTGCAGTGATTGCCTGTGTGTATGCCTGAAGTCGGCACCTTACAAATAGTGTAGTTTCCAGCCCATGAGTCTGCCTCCTCTACCCGGGAGATGCAAATAGTGCAGTGACAGCCCTTGTTTATGCCTAAACCCAGCACCTTATAAATAATGTAGTTTCCAGCCCATGAGTCTGCCTCCTCTACCCGGGAGATGCAAATGGTGCAGTGATAGCCCGTGTTTATGCCTAAACCCAGCACCTTATAAATAGTGTAGTTTCCATCCCATGAGTCTGCCTTTTCCATGCAAGTGATGTGAATAATGCAGTGATTTCCTGTGTGTATGCCTGAAGTCAGCACCTTATAAATAGTGTAGTTTCCAGCCCATGAGTCTGCCTCCTCTATCCGGGAGATGCAAATAGTGCAGTGATAGCTTGTGTTTATGCCTAAACCCAGCACCTTATAAATAGTGTAGTTTCCATCCCAGGAGTCTGCCTTTTCCATCCAAGTGATGGAAATAGTGCAGTGATTTCCTGTGTGTATGCCTGAAGTCAGCAGCTTATAAATAGTGTAGTTTCCAGCCTATGATTCTGCCTCCTCTGCCCCGGTGGTGCAAATAGTGCAGTGATAGCCCGTGTTTATGCCTAAATCCAGCACCTTATAAATAGTGTAGTTTACATCCCATGAGGCTGCCTTCGCCATGCAAGTGATGCAAATAGTGCAGTGATTGCCTGTGTGTATGCCTGAAGTCAGCACCTTATACATAGTGTAGTTTCCAGCCATGAGTCTGCCTTCTCCATGCAAGTGATGCAAATAGTGCAGTGATTGCCTGTGTGTATGCCTGAAGTCAGCAGCTTATAAATAGTGTAGTATACATCCCATGAGGCTGCCTTCTCCATGCAAGTGATGCAAGTGGTGCAATGATTTCCTGTGTGTGTGCCTGAAGTCAGCACCTTATAAATAGTGTAGTTTCCAGCCTATGAGTCTGCCTCCTCTGCCCCGGTGATGCAAATAGTGCAGTGATAGCCCGTGTTTATGCCTAAATCCAGCACCTTATAAATAGTGTAGTTTACATCCCATGAGGTTGCCTTCTCCATGCAAGTGATGCAAATGGTGCAGTGATTGCCTGTGTGTATGCCTGAAGTCAGCACCTTATAAATAGTGTAGTTTACATCCCATGAGGCTGCCTTCTCCATGCAAGTGATGCAAATAGTGCAGTGATTGCCTGTGTGTATGCCTGAAGTCAGCACCTTATAAATAATGTAGTTTACATCACATGAGGTTGCCTTCTCCATGCAAGTGATGCAAATAGTGCAGTGATTGCCTGTGTGTATGCCTGAAGTCAGCACCTTATAAATAGTGTAGTTTACATCCCATGAGGCTGCCTTCACCATGCAAGTGATGCAAATAGTGCAGTGATTGCCTGTGTGTATGCCTGAAGTCAGCACCTTATACATAGTGCAGTTTCCAGCCATGAGTCTGCCTTCTCCATGCAAGTGATGCAAATAGTGCAGTGATTGCCTGTGTGTATGCCTGAAGTCAGCAGCTTATAAATAGTGTAGTATACATCCCATGAGGCTGCCTTCTCCATGCAAGTGATGCAAATAGTGCAATGATTTCCTGTGTGTGTGCCTGAAGTCAGCACCTTATAAATAGTGTAGTTTCCAGCCCATGAGTCTGCCTCCTCTACCCGGGAGATGCAAATAGTGCAGTGATAGCCCGTGTTTATGCCTAAACCCAGCACTTTATAAATAGTGTAGTTTCCATCCCATGAGACTGCCTTTTCCATGCAAGTGATGCAAATAGTGCAGTAATTTCCTTTGTGTATGCCTGAAGTCAGCACCTTATAAATAGTGTAGTTTCCAGCCATGAGTCTGTCTTCTCCATGCAAGTGATGCAAATAGTGCAGTGATTGCCTGTGTGTATTCCTGAAGTCAGCACCTTATAAATAGTGTAGTTTCCAGCCCATGAGTCTGCCTCCTCTACCCGGGAGATGCAAATAGAGCAGTGATAGCCCGTGTTTATGCCTAAACCCAGCACCTTATAAATAGTGTAGTTTGATGTAAATAGAGCAGTGATTGCCTATGTGTATGCCTGAAGTCAGCACCTTATAAATAGTGTAGTTTCCATCCCATGAGTCTGCCTTTTCCATGCAAGTGATGCAAATAGTGCAGTGATTTCCTGTGCGTATGCCTGAAGTCAGCACCTTATAAATAGTGTAGTTTCCAGCCATGAGTCTGCCTTCTCCATGCAAGTGATGCAAATAGTGCAGTGATTGCCTGTGTGTATGCCTGAAGTCAGCACCTTATAAATAGTGTAGTTTCCATCCCATGAGTCTGCCTTTTCCATGCACATGATGTGAATAGTGCAGTGATTTCCTGTGTGTATGCCTGAAGTCAGCACCTTATAAATAGTGTAGTTTCCAGCCCATGAGTCTGCCTCCTCTACCCGGGAGATGCAAATAGTGCAGTGATAGCCCGTGTTTATGCCTAAACCTAGCACCTTATAAATAGTGTAGTTTCCATCCCATGAGTCTGCCTTCTCCATGTAAGTGATGCGAATATTGCAGTGATTGCCTGTGTGTATGCCTGAAGTCAGCACCTTATACATTGTGTAGTTTCCAGCCATGAGTCTGCATTCTCCGTGGAAGTGATGCAAATAGTGCAGTGATTGCCTGTGTGTATGCCTGAAGTCAGCAACTTATAAATAGTGTAGTTTACATCCCATGAGGCTGCCTTCTCCATGCAAGTGATGCAAATAGTGCAGTGATTTCCTGTGTGTGTGCCTGAAGTCAGCACCTTATAAATAGTGTAGTTTCCAGCCCATGAGTCTGCCTCCTCTACCCGGGAGATGCAAATAGTGCAGTGATATCGTGTTTATGCCTAAACCCAGCACCTTATAAATAGTGTAGTTTCCATCCCATGTGTCTGCCTTTTCCATGCAAGTAATGCAAATAGTGCAGTGATTGCCTCTGTGTATGCCTGAAGTCAGCACCTTATACATAGTGTAGTTTCCAGCCATGAGTCTGCCTTCTCTGTGGAAGTGATGCAAATAGTGCAGTGATTGCCTGTGTGTATACCTGAAGTCAGCAGCTTATAAATAGTGTAGTTTACATCCCATGAGGCTGCCTTCTCCATGCAAGTGATGCAAATAGTGCAGTGATTTCCTGTGTGTGTGCCTGAAGTCAGCACCTTATAAATAGTGTAGTTTCCAGCCCATGAGTCTGCCTCCTCTACCCGGGAGATGCAAATAGTGCAGTGATAGCCCGTGTTTATGCCTAAACCCAGCACCTTATAAATAGTGTAGTTTCCATCCCATGAGTCTGCCTTTTCCATGCAAGTGATGCAAATAGTGCAGTGATTTCCTGTGTGTGTGCCTGAAGTCAGCACCTTATAAATAGTGTAGTTTCCAGCCATGAGTCTGCCTTCTCCATGCAAGTGATGCAAATAGTGCAGTGATAGCCTGTGTGTATGCCTGAAGTCAGCCCCTTATAAATAGTGTACTTTCCAGCCTATGAGTCTGCCTCCTCTGCCCCGGTGATGCAAATAGTGCAGTGATAGCCCGTGTTTATGCCTAAACCCAGCACCTTATAAATAGTGTAGTTTACATCCCATGAGGCTGCCTTCTTCATGCAAGTGATGCAAATAGTGCAGTGATTGCCTGTGTGTATGCCTGAAGTCAGCACCTTATAAATAGTGTAGTTTCCAGCCATGAGTCTGCCTCCTCTACCCGGGAGATGCAAATAGTGCAGTGATAGCCCGTGTTTATGCCTAAACCCAGCACCTTATAAATAGTGTAGTTTGATGTAAATAGAGCAGTGATTGCCTATGTGTATGCCTGAAGTCAGCACCTTATAAATAGTGTAGTTTCCCTCCCATGAGTCTGCCTTTTCCATGCAAGTGATGCAAATAGTGCAGTGATTTCCTGTGTGTATGCCTGAAGTCGGCTTTTCATAAATAGTGTAGTTTCCAGCCATGAGTCTGCCTTCTCCATGCAAGTGATGCGAATAGTGCAGTGATTTCCTGTGTGTATGCCTGAAGTCGGCTTTTCATAAATAGTATAGTTTCCAGCCATGAGTCTGCCTTCTCCATGCAAGTGATGCGAATAGTGCAGTGATTGCCTGTGTGTATGCCTGAAGTCAGCACCTTATAAATAGTGTAGTTTCCATCCCATGAGTCTGCCTTTTCCATGCAAGTGATGTGAATAGTGCAGTGATTGCCTATGTGTATGCCTAAACCCAGCACTTTATAAATAGTGTAGTTTACATCCCATGAGCCTGCCTTCTCCATGCAAGTGATGCAAATAGTGTAGTGATTGCCTGTGTGTATGCCTGAAGTCAGCACCTTATAAATAATGTAGTTTCCAGCCCATGAGTCTGCCTCCTCTACCCGGGAGATGCAAATAGTGCAGTGATAGCCCGTGTTTATGCCTAAACCCAGCACCTTATAAATAGTGTAGTTTGATGTAAATAGAGCAGTGATTGCCTATGTGTATGCCTGAAGTCAGCACCTTATAAATAGTGTAGTTTCCCTCCCATGAGTCTGCCTTTTCCATGCAAGTGATGCAAATAGTGCAGTGATTTCCTGTGTGTATGCCTGAAGTCGGCTTTTCATAAATAGTGTAGTTTCCAGCCATGAGTCTGCCTTCTCCATGCAAGTGATGCGAATAGTGCAGTGATTTCCTGTGTGTATGCCTGAAGTCGGCTTTTCATAAATAGTATAGTTTCCAGCCATGAGTCTGCCTTCTCCATGCAAGTGATGCGAATAGTGCAGTGATTGCCTGTGTGTATGCCTGAAGTCAGCACCTTATAAATAGTGTAGTTTCCATCCCATGAGTCTGCCTTTTCCATGCAAGTGATGTGAATAGTGCAGTGATTGCCTATGTGTATGCCTGAAGTCAGCACCTTATAAATAGTGTAGTTTCCATCCCATGAGTCTGCCTTTTCCATGCAAGTGATGCAAATAGTGCAGTGATTTCCTGTGTGTATGCCTGAAGTCGGCTTTTCATAAATAGTGAGGTTTCCAGCCATGAGTCTGCCTTCTCCATGCAAGTGATGCGAATAGTGCAGTGATTGCCTGTGTGTATGCCTGAAGTCAGCACCTTATAAATAGTGTAGTTTCCATCCCATGAGTCTGCCTTTTCCATGCAAGTGATGTGAATAGTGCAGTGATTTCCTGTGTGTATGCCTGAAGTCAGCACCTTATAAATAGTGTAGTTTCCAGCCCATGAGTCTGCCTCCTCTAACCGGGAGATGCAAATAGTGCAGTGATAGCCCGTTTTTATGCCTAAACCTAGCACCTTATAAATAGTGTAGTTTCCATCCCATGAGTCTGCCTTCTCCATGCAAGTGATGCGAATATTGCAGTGATTGCCTGTGTGTATGCCTGAAGTCAGCACCTTATACATAGTGTAGTTTCCAGCCATGAGTCTGCCTTCTCCATGCAAGTGATGCAAATAGTGCAGTGATTGCCTGTGTGTATGCCTGAAGTCAGCAGCTTATAAATAGTGTAGTTTACATCCCATGAGGCTGCCTTCTCCATGCAAGTGATGCAAATAGTGCAGTGATTTCCTGTGTGTGTGCCTGAAGTCAGCACCTTATAAATAGTGTAGTTTCCAGCCCATGAGTCTGCCTCCTCTACCCGGGATATGCAAATAGTGCAGTGATAGCCCGTGTTTATGCCTAAACCCAGCACCTTATAAATAGTGTAGTTTCCATCCCATGTGTCTGCCTTTTCCATGCAAGTGATGCAAATAGTACAGTGATTTCCTGTGTGTATGCCTGAAGTCAGCACCTTATAAATAGTGTCGTTTCCAGCCTATGAGTCTGCCTCCTCTGCTCCGGTGATGCAAATAGTGCAGTGATAGCTCGTGTTTATGCCTAAACCCAGCACCTTATAAATAGTGTAGTTTACATCCCATGAGGCTGCCTTCTTCATGCAAGTGATGCAAATAGTGCAGTGATTGCCTGTGTGTATGCCTGAAGTCAGCAGCTTATAAATAGTGTAGTTTACATCCCATGAGGCTGCCTTCTCCATGCAAGTGATGCAAATAGAGCAGTGATTGCCTGTGTGTATGCCTGAAGTCAGCACTTTATAAATAGTGTAGTTTACATCCCATAAGGCTGCCTTCTCCATGCAAGTGATGCAAATAGTGCAGTGATTTCCTGTGTGTGTGCCTGAAGTCAGCACCTTACAAATAGTGTAGTTTCCAGCCCATGAGTCTGCCTTCTCTACCCGGGAGATGCAAATAGTGCAGTGATAGCCCGTGTTTATGCCTAAACCCAGCACCTTATAAATAATGTAGTTTCCAGCCCATGAGTCTGCCTCCTCTACCCGGGAGATGCAAATAGTGCAGTGATAGCCCGTTTTTATGCCTAAACCCAGCACCTTATAAATAGTGTAGTTTCCATCCCATGAGTCTGCCTTGTCCATGCAAGTGATGTGAATAGTGCAGTGATTTCCTGTGTGTATGCCTGAAGTCAGCACCTTATAAATAGTGTAGTTTCCAGCCCATGAGTCTGCCTCCTCTACCCGGGAGATGCAAATAGTGCAGTGATAGCCCGTGTTTATGCCTAAACCCAGCACCTTATAAATAGTGTAGTTTCCATCCCATGACTCTGCCTTCTCCATGCAAGTGATGGAAATAGTGCAGTGATTGCCTGTGAGTATGCCTGAAGTCAGCACCTTATAAATAGTGTAGTTTCCAGCCTATGAGTCTGCCTCCATGCCCCGGTGATGCAAATAGTGCAGTGATAGCCTGTGTTTATACCTAAACCCAGCACCTTATAAATAGTGTAGTTTACATCCCATGAGGCTGCCTTCTTCGTGCAAGTGATGCAAATAGTGCAGTGATTGCCTGTGTGTAGGCCTAAAGTCAGCACCTTATAAATAGTGTAGTTTCCATCCCATGAGTCTGCCTTCTCCATGCAAGTGATGCAAATAGTGCAGTGATTGCCTGTGTGTATGCCTGAAGTCAGCACCTTATAAATAGTGTAGTTTACATCCCATGAGGCTGCCTTCTCCATGCAAGTGATGCAAATAGTGCAGTGATTTCCTGTGTGTATGCCTGAAGTCAGCACCTCATAGTGTAGTTTCCAGGCTTCGAGTCTGCCTCCTCTATGCAAGTCATGCAAATAGTGCAGTGACAGCCTCTGTGTACATCTAAACTAAGCACCTTATAAATAGTGTAGTTGCCAGCCCATGAGTCTGTCTCCTCTATGCAAGTGATGCAAATAGTGTAGTGATAACTTGTGTGCATGCCTAAACTTAGAGCCTTACACATTTGAAAATATATAAACATTTGGAAGCCCCTCGACTCTAAGGGCCCAATTAATGGAAACATTTTTGCACGGTTCAAAGTGACTTTGCACTACTGAAAAGTGACTTTGCACTTAAAGGAGCAGGGCCAAATAACCAGTTCTATGTGCCGGTGCCACCTCGGGAGTGCAGAGGAGACAATCATTTGCATATCAGTCTGGTCCCACCCACCTGGGCAGTCCAGCACCTCAATGCCAGGCCATTCTCCTCCTACCCAGCAGCCCCAGGGAAGTGATGCATCTTGGGTAAGGTGAACCTTTCCAAGCAGAGTCAGCAAAAGGTGCTCCGCCTTTTCCCAGGGAACTCTCTGTACAACCTCCAAAGGATCAAGGCTGTGCATACACACTGTGTACTGTTGACAGCATGCGTCTTATGCCACACTTACCCGTGGGAAGGTTGACTTGTTGTGTTTTATTGTGTAACCTTCTTCTATGCAGAGAAAGGCGTAAATGGCTCGTCTCGCTGGATTACCAGGCCTGGCCTGGCACACCGGGGTCTAGGACTGGCGGACAGCGCCGCGTGCCCTGCGCGGGTTCTTCCCACCAAGGCGTGCACTGCTGCAGATGGCAGCCCTGCCTCCCACCTTGGGCGGCGGCCAAGGACAGGCCTCTGTGCCCCAGGTGTGCCAGGACAAGGTGGCAGCAGGCGTCGGTGCCATATGCCGGCGGCTATATTTAGGCCTGAAAGGGCAGTGTTCTGACCCCGGCTGTCCTGGCGCCTTCTGATGGACGACCCCCTCGCTGCACTTTTTAAGGCCTGTCAGGAGGTGCCAGGCAGAAGGCGCTGATTACCATAAAATGTAGCATTTCACCCTCGGTTGCGATGCCACGGCTGGTGGCGGTGGGGGAGGGCACTGCACGAGGCTGTGCTCCGGTGTGAGGTGCAGTGGTTAGTCTCGCTCCCTTTCCAGGGACGATGTGAGCGACTGAAGGGACGTGATTTGTTAGAGCCGAGGTCTGCTTCCCAAAACCGGAAAAGTTTGGTGTGCTGCTGGCAGGGTTGCTTCTGTCCCACACAGGGAGGGCGCTGCAGGACATTATGGGGGTGCTTTGACAACTGAGTGCTGGTTTTAGTAGTACTAGAATAACCGGGGAGGTCACTTGGCAGAGCTATACGCGCGTGTGTGCGTGTCTGCCTGCCTAGGATAATTCTGGAATAAAAGGAGGCCGGCGGAACAGGAAAGGGGTGCACTGACGGAGCCGTGTGTATTACACTGGTGTCTGCTGAGCTAGCAAGGAGCTCTGTGGCTCAGGTGTGACGAATCCACTTCCGGGGCAGCAGTGCTGTGACGAATTAAAGAACCTTAAAGAACCAATCCTGGGTCCTGACCAACAATCGCCTGGATGCCTGACTTCATAACAAGAGTGCTTTGCAACAGAACAGGTAAAGGGGTGAAAACATGTAATACTAAGTCCCACCCATCTTCCTGTCTGTTGTGGATCAAAAGGTCTCTCTAGTTAATGGAGCTACCTGTGGTTCCTGATTAAAGCGGCAGGTCTCCCTTGAAGCTGTGGCGAGACCAGACTCTATGGCTCCTGCAAATCACATCCTTGTACCTTATGAATGTGGTCTCCTCTTGGGGTGGTCTACTGTAAACATGCAGCCCCAGACATGACAGCTGATACTGAGGGCAGGCGCTGGCTGCAGGTTCACACAGTACATAAGAGCGGTTGCAGGGGTTTACTGTCTCCTTTGTTACCCTCTGCAGCCAGGCCCCATGTTGGCCTTTTTGAAGTACACTCTATTGTTATGTTAATTATGTTAGTTGCTGCCACCAGCATCAGGGCCCAACAAAAGGACATGGCAAGCCCATGGAGCCTTTGTCAGTAAATCAGGCTGGCCATGTCAGGAGGAATGTTTGGTCCTACCCCTTCTGGAGATGCATTCTGTATTCCACCTGCCAGATCATAACTAAATATGACAGGGGAGACTGCGCCTGTAGGCTGTGGTCACCAGAGTACATAGGTCTATGCGTATGGCGTGCGGTGACTGTGAGCATAGGAAAATGTGTGCGGTTTAGCCCCATACATTTTCCAGAGGTCAATCTACCATCATTCAATTTCATTTAAAATGTCAATAAAGCCCAGGCGAGCACACACCAACCATGCAGATGGTCGAATTCCTCACCACAGGACTGGTGTGCACTTGGCAGAACCGTGTGTATACCACTGTTGCCTGCTGGGAAAGCAGAGGGCTCTGTGGCACAGGACTGGGGTCCACTGGCAGAGCTGTGCATATAGCACTGCTCCCCGCTGGGGCGGCAGAGGCTTTGTGGCACCGGACTGGGGTGCACTGGCAGAGCCGTGCGTATAATACTGCTGCCCGCTGGGGCTACAGGGGGCTCTGTGGCTCAGGACTAGGGTGCACTGGCAGAGCCGTGTGTTTAACACTGCTGCCCGCTGGGGTGGCAGAGGCTTCTGTGGCACTTGACTGGGGTGCACTGGCAGAGCCATGTGTATAACACTGCTGTCCGCTGAACTGTGTTTATAACACTGCTGCCTGCTGGGGTGGCAGGGGCTCTGTCGCACAGCACTGGGGTGCACTGGCAGAGTCGTACATATAACACTGCTGTCCGCTGGGTTTGCAGGGGCCTCTGTGACACAGGACTGGGGTGCACTGGCAGAGCCGTGCGTATAACACTACTGTCCACTGGGGTTTTAGGGGGCTCTGTGGCACAGGACTGGGGTGCACTGGCAGAGCTGTGCTCATAACACTGCTGTCTGCTGGGGTCGCAGGGGCTCTGTGGCTCAGGACTGGGGTGCACTGGCAGAGCTGTGCTCATAACACTGCTGTCCGCTGGGGTTGCAGGGGCTCTGTGGCTCAGGACTAGGGAGAACTGGCAGAGCTGTGCTCATAACACTGCTGCCCGCTGGGGTGGTAGGGGGTTCTGTGGCACAGGACTGGGGTGCACTGGCAGAGCCATGTGTATAACACTGCTGTCCGCTGAACTGTGTGTATAACACTGCTGCCTGCTGGGGTGGCAGAGGCTCTGTGGCACAGAACGGGGGTGCACTGGCAGAGTCGTATGTATAACACTGTTGTCCGCTGGGTTTGCAGGGGCCTCTGTGATACAGGACTGGGGTGCACTGGCAGAGCCCGGCATATAACACTGCTGTCCACTGGAGTTTTAGGGGGCTCTGTCGCACAGGACTGGGGTGCACTGGGCAGAGTCGTGCATATCACACTGCTGCCCGCTGGGATAGCAGAGGGCTCTGTGGCACAGGACTGGGGTGCACTGCCAGAGTCGTATGTATAACACTGCTGTCCGCTGGGTTTGCAGGGGCCTCTGTGATACAGGACTGGGGTGCACTGGCAGGGCCCTGCATATAACACTGCTGTCCACTGGAGTTTTAGGGGGCTGTGTCGCACAGGACTGGGGTGCACTGGCAGAGCTGTGCTCATAACACTGCTGTCCGCTGGGGTTGCAGGGGCTCTGTGGCTCAGGACTAGGGAGCACTGCCAGAGCTGTGCGTATAACACTGCTGCCCGCTGGGGTGGTAGGGGGTTCTGTGGCACAGGACTGGGGTGCACTGGCAGAGGCGTGCGTATAACACTGCTGCCTGCTGCATTCTGAGATCCTGGCAGGCAGGTAAGCGTGGTGACCCTGATGCCCCGGTCCATCCATAGTCCATCATGGAGCCTTCCACCCCCAGTGCGACCCTCACGGCACAGAATTCCTGGGTTGTAACTTCCTGAGCTGAGTCACGTCTCCCGCACGCTCCCCCAGGCCCTGATTGGGCCCCCACTCCTTATCCAGGACCGAACCTGGGCAGACCCCTGCCCAGCAGCCCCTGCGTCTAAGGGCCCTGAGCCAAAGGGCGGCTCCTACATTGGCGGCATCAAGGAGTGTCTGCAGGTGTCAGCAGGGGATGCCAAGGAAGCCAGCAGACATCAACAAAACTGTGAGTGTGGCATGGGTGTGGTGTAGAGCAATTACTCTACTCCAGAAAGCCCCTGTCACTCTACCATACCTATCCTAAGACATAGCTTGCCAGGCGAACATCACCTACAGAACTCCCTTAGGGGAATCGCAACACTAGCAATCGCCCCGTATTAAAAAGTTACTCTCAAATATAAGTATATCAAACCATCTGTGTCTGCTATAATACTAAACCTACTGTTTTATATTCTGAAACCTGCTGCATTATGTAACCTAGGCCTTCTCCCACTATACAGGGCACTCAAATCTAGGCGTAGCCTCCCCTTATACATGGTTAATATACCATAACCATTAGCCTGCATCGCATCCAGACAAAACTGTGAATTTTAGCAACTGCCACACCTGGAAGGAATTGTGAATGTTAGCAAATGCTACACTTAAATAGCATTGTGAATGTAAGCAAATGCCACATTTAGCTAGACTTTTGAACATTAGCCTGGGTCGCATCTAGACCTGAATTGTGAATGTTAACAAGTGCTGCACTTAGTTAGAATTGTGAACATTAGCCTGGTTCGCAACTAGACAGGATTGTAAAGATAGCCTTGCATCGCACGTAGACAGGTTTGTGAATGACTGCAAGTGCCACATTTAGTAAGACTTGTGAACATTTGCCTCTGTCACATCAAGACGTTATTGTGAATGATAGCAAGTGCCCATTGTATGGTGAAACTTAATGTATCATGAAACCTAGGCCTCTCCAAGACTTTGCAGGACACTCACATCTAGGTGTGGTCTACATCTTTGTCTATTGTATGGTGAAACCTAGTGTGCTATGATACCTGGGCCCCTCCCCCACTATACAGGATTCTCAAATCTAGGCATTTAGCCATACTGTGAAGGCTAGCTACAAGACAGACAACCCACTAACCAAAAAGCTCAAAGTTTCTGCATACTTAATTCACACAAAAACTCACACAGCCACCTCTCGCACAGCAAGCCGCACACACTTCCCCACACCACAACAAACAAACAGCACATACGCCGCACCAACAGCACACGAGGCCTGACTTCGATCCGATGCTCACACCAAAGCTCAGCGCACAGTGTCAACCGAATTGAAGCCGCCAACAGGACACCACTTCTCTCACTATCCTACTCCCTCTTCTCCTTACTAACCCACCCGACCTTCTCGTTTGCAGATCCGCCAGAGCGACTGGGGACCAACTCCGTTGGCGACGGTGCGCGGTACAAATACCTTTAGCATTAACATCGGGCTCTATGGGGCAGAATTGGGGTCCACTGGCAGAGCTGCGGGAGAGGGCAGCAGGGGTCACCATGCTCTCCCCAGTTGATGAGCTTGTGGTGGGGGATTACATTTATGGAACATGACCCCCTTTCACCCGACACT
The DNA here is from genome assembly GCF_040938575.1 of Ambystoma mexicanum. Classification (NCBI taxonomy): domain Eukaryota; kingdom Metazoa; phylum Chordata; class Amphibia; order Caudata; family Ambystomatidae; genus Ambystoma; species Ambystoma mexicanum. The sequence goes on from NC_090938.1 coordinate 38,605,664, forward strand.
TGCTAAATGATCTGAGCTCTGGGGAGTGTAGGGGGCAGAAGAGAGAACACTGAGGGGCTGGGGCAAAGGTGAGAGGGGGCGAGACGGAGAGGCAGAGGCGCTTGAACCCACAGTGGAGGTGGGTAGAGACTGTGGGTTGGGGGGGAGAGCATGAGATAAGAGAGACGCCTGCCTGTGCAGGAGATAGAGAGAGAGAGAGAGAGAGAGACAGATAAGAAGACACAAAGATTGACAGCACAGACAGATGGAGTGAGAGATGGACAGGGGGAGAAAGAGAGACTGACAGGTGGTGGGAGACAAAGAGAAGAGCCGGGGGAGGCAGAGCCATAGCTACAGAGACAGGTGTGTGGGGGGTGGGGGGCACACCATGAAGCAAAAATAACTACCACAGCCTGCTTTCTATTATCATGTCTCGTCTCTCCTCCCTCCCTCCTCTCCCTCCCTCCCTCCTTCATTCCTTCTCCCTCCCTCCCTCCCTTCCTTCCTTCCTTCCTTCCTTCCTTCCTTCCTTCCTTCCTTCCTTCCTTCCTTCCTTCCTTCCTTCCTTCCTTCCTTCCTTCCTTCCTTCCTTCCTTCCTTCCTTCCTTCCTTCCTTCTCCGTCCCTCCCTCCCTTCCTTCCCCTCCCTCCTTCCCTCCCTCCCTCCCTTCCTCCCTTCCTCCCTCCCTCCCTCCCTCCCTCGCCCCCTTCCTTCCATCCTTCCTTCTTTCCTCCGTCCCTCCCTCCCTCCCTCCCTCCCTCCCTCCCTCCCTCCCTCCCTCCCTTCCGCCCTTCGTTCCTCCCTCCCCCTTCATTCTGCCCTTCCTTCCTCCCTCCCTCCCTTCCTCCCTCCCTCCCTTCCTCCCTCCCTTCCTCCCTCCCTCCCTCCCTCCATCCCTCCCTTCCTCCCTCCCTTCCTTACTTCCCTCCCTCCCTCACTCTCTTTCCTTTCTTCCCTTCCTTCACTCACTTCATCTCCTTCCTTCCTTCCTTCCTTCCTTCCTTCCTTCCTTCCTTCCTTCCTTCCTTCCTTCCTTCCTTCCTTCCTTCCTTCCTTCCTTCCTTCCTTCCTTCCTTCCTTCCTTCCTTCCTTCCTTCCTTCCTTCCTTCCTTCCTTCCTTCCTTCCTTCCTTCCCTCCCTCCACCCTTCTTCCTCCCTTCCTTCCTTCCTTCCTTCCTTCCTTCCTTCCTTCCTCCCTCCCTCCCTCCCTCCCTCCCTCCCTCCCTCCCTCCCTCCCTCCCTCCCTCCCTTCCTTTCTTCCTTCCTTCCTCCCTCCCTCGTTCCCTCCCTCCCTCGTTCCCTCTCCTTCCTTCCTTCCTCCCTCCCTCCCTTCCTTCCTTCCTCCCTCGTTCCCTCCCTCCCTCGTTCCCTCCCTCCCTCTTCCTGCTTGGGGACGTAGCAGGACCCCCCTCGGCACCGTAATCTGGGTCAGGCCTGGTGCTCTGGGCTGCCTGCCGTGTGATGTATGGACTTTTCCTCTCTCAGGCCTACCTAGCACTGTGGGGAAGTGTCCCTGATAATGTTCAGCCCACGGTTCCCTGTGGATTCTGGGAATCTGTCCAATCAGAGACCCCCGAGACTGCGGGCACAGGGTTACCTTTGGCCTGCGGTTCTAAGTGGCGCCCATTAGGCAGCACGAGGCGCCTGAGCAGGGTCTACGCAAGGCCTCCTGGGAAGGGCTGCCCTGTGGGCTACATCCGAAGGACCCCCTAATTGGCTAGCAGTCACCTGCTTGGCATCCCCCAAAGGAGGCGGCTGGTCCCCGGGTGATTCTTACTGTATGACGCCAGGGCACCCTTGACCCTGGCGTGTGGCAGCTGTTCACAGGAGGCAGCCGAACTGCCCCCCCCCCCGACACCCCTGGGTTAGCATCCTACCATGCAAGCGCATCCTATGCAATTACCGCACTTCCATGAAGAATAGGTGCAGTACAGCACAGCAAAGGCAAGCTTCACTCGCGCAGGGAAGAGGTGCAGCCTGGGCAGGAGCAGGGCAAGCTTCCTTACACACTGCCTTACACACTGCGGAGCCGCAGCAGTGCAAGCTTTCATTACACAGCACGGCAGCAGCAGTGCAAGCTTTCCTTACACACAGCACGGGCAGCAGCAGTGCAAGCTTTCCTTACACACAGCACGGGCTGCAGCAGTGCAAACTTTCCTTACACACAGCACGGGCTGCAGCAGTGCAAGCTTTCCTTACACACAGCACGGGCAGCAGCAGTGCAAGCTTTCCTTACACACAGCACGGGCTGCAGCAGTGCAAGCTTTCCTTACACACAGCACGGGCAGCAGCAGTGCAAGCTTTCCTTACACACAGCACGGGCTGCAGCAGTGCAAACTTTCCTTACACACAGCACGGGCTGCAGCAGTGCAAGCTTTCCTTACACTCAGCACGGGCAGCAGCTATGCAAGCTTTCCTTACACACAGCACGGGCAGCAGCAATGCAAGCTTTCCTTACATACAGTGGGCTGCAGCAGTGCAAGCTTTCCTTACACAGCACGGACAGGAGCAGTGCAAGCTTTCCTTTACACAGCAAGGGCAGTGGCAGTGCAAGCTTACCTTACACAGCACGGACAAAAGTAGAGCAAGCTTTCATTACACAGCACGGACAGGAGCAGGGAACGCTTTCCTTACACACAGCGTGACTGCAGCAGTGCAAGCTTTCCTTAGCACTGCCTTACGCACTGCGGAGCCGCAGCAGTGCAAGCTTTCCTTACACAGCACGGGCAGCAGCAGTGCAAGCTTTCCTTACACACAGCACAGGCAGCAGCAATGCAAGCTTTCCTTACATACAGTGGGCTGCAGCAGTGCAAGCTTTCCTTACACAGCACAGGCAGCAGCAATGGAAACATTCCTTCCACACAGCATGGGCAGCGGCAGTGCACGCTTTCCTTACACAGCATGTACAAGAGCAGTGCTAGCTTTCCTTACACAGCACGGACAGGAGCAGGGCAAGCTTTCCTGACACAGCACAGGGAGCATCAGTGCAAGCTTTCCTTACACACTGTGGGGCCACAGCCATGCAAACCTTCCTTACACAGCACAGGCAGCAGCAGTGCAAGCTTTCCTTACACACATCACAGGCAGCAGCAGTGCAAGCTTTCCTTACACAGCACGGGCAGAAGCAGTGCAAGCTTTCCTTACACACAGCACAGGCAGGGGCAGTGCAAGCTTTCCTTTACACAGCAAGGGCAGGGGCAGTGAAAGCTTTCCCTACGCAGCACGGACAGGAGCAGCACAAGCTTTCCTTACACAGCACAGGCAGCAGCAGTGCAAGCTTTCCTTACACAGCAAGGGAAGGAGCAGTGCAAGCTCTCCTTACACAGCACGGGCAGCAGCAGTGCAAGCTTTCCTTACACACAGCACAGGCAGGGGCAGTGCAAGCTTTCCTTACACACAGGACGGGCAGCAGCAGTGCAAACTTTCCTTACACAGCACGGGCAGCAGCAGTGCAAGCTTTCCTTATACTCAGCACGGGCAGTGGCAGTGCAAGATTTCCTTACACAGCACGGACAGGAGCAGTGCAAGCTTTCCTTTACACAGCAAGGGCAGTGGCAGTGCAATATTTCCTTACACAGCACGGACAGGAGCAGTGCAAGCTTTCCTTTACACAGCAAGGGCAGTGGCAGTGCAAGCTTACCTTACACAGCACGGCAAAAGTAGAGCAGGCTTTCATTACACAGCACGGACAGGAGCAGGGCACGCTTTCCTTACACACAGCGTGACTGCAGCAGCGCAAGCTTTCCTTAGCACTGCCTTACGCACTGCAGAGCCACAGCAGTGCAAGCTTTCCTTACATAGCACGGGCAGCAGCAGTGCAAGCTTTCCTTACACACAGCACGGGCAGCAGCAATGCAAGCTTTCCTTACACAGCATGGCAGCAGCAGTGCAAGCTTTCCTTACACAAAGCACGGGCAGCAGCAGTGCAAGCTTTCCTTACACACAGCACGGGCAGCAGCAGTGCAAACTTTCCTTACACAGCACGGGCAGCAGCAGTTCAAGCTTTCCTTACACTCAGCACGGGCAGCAGCTGTGCAAGCTTTCCTTTACACAGCAAGGGCAGTGGCAGTGCAAGATTTCCTTACACAGCACGGACAGGAGCAGTGCAAGCTTTCCTTTACACAGCAAGGGCAGTGGCAGTTCAAGCTTACCTTACACAGCACGGACAAAAGTAGAGCAAGCTTTCATTACACAGCACGGACAGGAGCAGGGCACGCTTTCCTTACACACAGCGTGACTGCAGCAGTGCAAGCTTTCCTTAGCACTGCCTTACGCACTGCGGAGCCGCAGCAGTGCAAGCTTTCCTTACACAGCACGGGCAGCAGCAATGCAAGCTTTCCTTACATACAGTGGGCTGCAGCAGTGCAAGCTTTCCTTACACAGCACAGGCAGCAGCAATGGAAACATTCCTTCCACACAGCATGGGCAGCGGCAGTGCACGCTTTCCTTACACAGCATGTACAAGAGCAGTGCAAGCTTTCCTTACACAGCGCGGACAGGAGCAGGGCAAGCTTTCCTTACACAGCACAGGGAGCATCAGTGCAAGCTTTCCTTACACACTGTGGGGCCACAGCCATGCAAGCTTTCCTTACACAGCACAGGCAGCAGCAGTGCAAGCTTTCCTTACACACAGCACGGGCAGCAGCTGTGCAAGCTTTCCTTTACACAGCAAGGGCAGTGGCAGTGCAAGCTTTCCTTACACAGCACAGACAGGAGAAGTGCAAGATTTCCTTACACATCACAGGCAGCAGCAGTGCAAGCTTTCCTTACACAGCACGGGCAGAAGCAGTGCAAGCTTTCCTTACCCACAGCACAGGCAGGGGCAGTGCAAGCTTTCCTTTACACAGCAAGGGCAGGGGCAGTTCAAGCTTTCCCTACGCAGCACGGACAGGAGCAACACAAGCTTTCCTTACACAGCACAGGCAGCAGCAGTGCAAGCTTTCCTTCCACAGCAAGGGAAGGAGCAGTGCAAGCTCTCCTTACACAGCACGGGCAGCAGCAGTGCAAGCTTTCCTTACATACAGCACAGGCAGGGGCAGTGCAAGCTTTCTTACACAGCATGGGCAGCAGCAGTGCAAGCTTTCCTTACACAGCATGGACAGGAGCAGTGCAAGCGTTCCTTACAGCTAGCCTGGACAGCAGCAGTGCAAGCTTTCCTTACAAACAGGACAGGCAGCAGCAGTGCAAGCTTTCCTTATGCACAGTACACGCAGGGGCAGTGCAAGCTTTCCTTACACAGCACGGGCAGCAGCAGTGCAAGCTTTCCTTACACAGCACAGGCAGCAGCAGTGCAAGCTTTCCATACACAGCACAGGCAGGAGCAGTGCAAGCTTTCCTTGCACACAGCGCCAGCCACAGCAGTGCAAGCTTTCCTTACACACGGTGCGGGCCGCAGCAGTGCAAGCTTTCCTTTACACAGCACAGACAGGAGCAGTGCAAGCTTTCCTTACGCACAGCATGGGCAGGGGCTGTGCAAGCTTTCCTTACACACAGCATGGGCAGGGGCAGTGCAAGCTTCCTTAAACAGCACGGACAGGAGCAGGGCAAGCTTTCCTTGCACAGCACGGGCATCATCAGTGCAAGCTTTCCTTACGCACTGCCTTACACACTGCAGAGCCGCAGCAGTGCAAGCTTTCCTTACACAGCACGGACAGGAACAGGGAAAGCTTTCCTTGCACAGCACGGGCATCAGCAGTGCAAGCTTTCATTACGCACTGCCTTACACACTGCAGAGCCGCAGCAGTGCAAGCTTTCCTTACACAGCACGGACAGGAACAGGGCAAGCTTTACTTGCACAGCACGGGCATCAGCAGTGCAAGATTTTCTTACACACTGCCTTACACACTGCGGAGCCGCAGCAGTGCAAGCTTTCCTTACACACAGCAGGCTGCAGCAGTGCAAGCTTTCCTTACACAGCACAGGCAGCAGCAGTGGAAACATTCCTCCCACACAGCACTGGCAGCAGCAGTGCAGGCTTTCCTTAGACAGCAAGGGAAGGAGCAGTGCAAGCTCTCCTTACACAGCCTGGACAGCAGCAGTGCAAGCTTTCCTTACACAGCACAGGCAGCAGCAGTGCAAGCTTTCCTTACACAGCACGGCAAAAGTAGAGCAGGCTTTCATTACACAGCACGGACAGGAGCAGGGCACGCTTTCCTTACACACAGCGTGACTGCAGCAGTGCAAGCTTTCCTTACGCACTGCCTTACACACTGCAGAGCCGCAGCAGTGCAAGCTTTCCTTACACAGCACGGACAGGAACAGGGAAAGCTTTCCTTGCACAGCACGGGCATCAGCAGTGCAAGCTTTCATTACGCACTGCCTTACACACTGCAGAGCCGCAGCAGTGCAAGCTTTCCTTACACAGCACGGACAGGAACAGGGCAAGCTTTCCTTGCACAGCACGGGCATCAGCAGTGCAAGATTTCCTTACACACTGCCTTACACACTGCGGAGCCGAGGCAGTGCAAGCTTTCCTTACACACAGCAGGCTGCAGCAGTGCAAGCTTTCCTTACACAGCACAGGCAGCAGCAGTGGAAACATTCCTCCCACACAGCACTGGCAGCAGCAGTGCAGGCTTTCCTTAGACAGCAAGGGAAGGAGCAGTGCAAGCTCTCCTTACACAGCCTGGACAGCAGCAGTGCAAGCTTTCCTTACACACAGGACAGGCAGCAGCAGTGCAAGCTTTCCTTACACACAGCACAGGCAGCAGCAGTGCAAGCTTTCCTTACACACAGGACAGGCAGCAGCAGTGCAAGCTTTCCTTACACACAGCACAGGCAGCAGCAGTGCAAGCTTTCCTTACACACAGGACGGGCAGCAGCAGTGCAAACTTTCCTTACACAGCACGGGCAGCAGCAGTGCAAGCTTTCCTTACACTCAGCACGGGCAGTGGCAGTGCAAGATTTCCTTACACAGCACGGACAGGAGCAGTGCAAGCTTTCCTTTACACAGCAAGGGCAGTGGCAGTGCAAGATTTCCTTACACAGCACGGACAGGAGCAGTGCAAGCTTTCCTTTACACAGCAAGGGCAGTGGCAGTGCAAGCTTACCTTACACAGCACGGCAAAAGTAGAGCAGGCTTTCATTACACAGCACGGACAGGAGCAGGGCACGCTTTCCTTACACACAGCGTGACTGCAGCAGCGCAAGCTTTCCTTAGCACTGCCTTACGCACTGCAGAGCCACAGCAGTGCAAGCTTTCCATACACAGCACAGGCAGGAGCAGTGCAAGCTTTCCTTGCACACAGCGCCAGCCACAGCAGTGCAAGCTTTCCTTACACACGGTGCGGGCCGCAGCAGTGCAAGCTTTCCTTTACACAGCACAGACAGGAGCAGTGCAAGCTTTCCTTACACACAGCATGGGCAGGGGCTGTGCAAGCTTTCCTTACACACAGCATGGGCAGGGGCAGTGCAAGCTTCCTTAAACAGCACGGACAGGAGCAGGGCAAGCTTTCCTTGCACAGCACGGGCATCATCAGTGCAAGCTTTCCTTACGCACTGCCTTACACACTGCAGAGCCGCAGCAGTGCAAGCTTTCCTTACACAGCACGGACAGGAACAGGGAAAGCTTTCCTTGCACAGCACGGGCATCAGCAGTGCAAGCTTTCATTACGCACTGCCTTACACACTGCAGAGCCGCAGCAGTGCAAGCTTTCCTTACACAGCACGGACAGGAACAGGGCAAGCTTTACTTGCACAGCACGGGCATCAGCAGTGCAAGATTTTCTTACACACTGCCTTACACACTGCGGAGCCGCAGCAGTGCAAGCTTTCCTTACACACAGCAGGCTGCAGCAGTGCAAGCTTTCCTTACACAGCACAGGCAGCAGCAGTGGAAACATTCCTCCCACACAGCACTGGCAGCAGCAGTGCAGGCTTTCCTTAGACAGCAAGGGAAGGAGCAGTGCAAGCTCTCCTTATACAGCCTGGACAGCAGCAGTGCAAGCTTTCCTTACACAGCACAGGCAGCAGCAGTGCAAGCTTTCCTTACACAGCACGGCAAAAGTAGAGCAGGCTTTCATTACACAGCACGGACAGGAGCAGGGCACGCTTTCCTTACACACAGCGTGACTGCAGCAGTGCAAGCTTTCCTTACGCACTGCCTTACACACTGCAGAGCCGCAGCAGTGCAAGCTTTCCTTACACAGCACGGACAGGAACAGGGAAAGCTTTCCTTGCACAGCACGGGCATCAGCAGTGCAAGCTTTCATTACGCACTGCCTTACACACTGCAGAGCCGCAGCAGTGCAAGCTTTCCTTACACAGCACGGACAGGAACAGGGCAAGCTTTCCTTGCACAGCACGGGCATCAGCAGTGCAAGATTTCCTTACACACTGCCTTACACACTGCGGAGCCGAGGCAGTGCAAGCTTTCCTTACACACAGCAGGCTGCAGCAGTGCAAGCTTTCCTTACACAGCACAGGCAGCAGCAGTGGAAACATTCCTCCCACACAGCACTGGCAGCAGCAGTGCAGGCTTTCCTTAGACAGCAAGGGAAGGAGCAGTGCAAGCTCTCCTTACACAGCCTGGACAGCAGCAGTGCAAGCTTTCCTTACACACAGGACAGGCAGCAGCAGTGCAAGCTTTCCTTACACACAGCACAGGCAGCAGCAGTGCAAGCTTTCCTTACACACAGGACAGGCAGCAGCAGTGCAAGCTTTCCTTACACACAGCACAGGCAGCAGCAGTGCAAGCTTTCCTTACACAGCACAGGCAGCAGCAGTGCAAGCTTTCCTTACACAGCACAGGCAGCAGCAGTGCAAGCTTTCCTTACACAGCACAGGCATCAGCAGTGGAAACATTCCTCCCACACAGCACTGGCAGCAGCAGTGCAGGCTTTCCTTACACAGCACAGGCAGCAGCAGTGCAAGCTTTCCTTACACACAGCACAGGCAGCAGCAGTGCAAGCTTTCCTTACACACAGCACTGGCAGCAGCAGTGCAAGCTTTCCTTACACACAGCACGGGCAGCAGCAGTGCAAGCTTTCCTTACACAGCACTGGCAGCAGCAGTGCAGGCTTTCCTTACACAGCACAGGCAGCAGCAGTGCAAGCTTTCCTTACACACAGCACGGGCAGCAGCAGTGCAAGCTTTCCTTACACACAGCACGGGCAGCAGCAGTGCAAGCTTTCCTTACACAGCCCTGGCAGCAGCAGTGCAGGCTTTCCTTACACAGCACAGGCAGCAGCAGTGCAAGCTTTCCTTACACAGCACAGGCAGCAGCAGTGCAAGCTTTCCTTACACAGCACAGGCATCAGCAGTGGAAACATTCCTCCCACACAGCACTGGCAGCAGCAGTGCAGGCTTTCCTTACACAGCACAGGCAGCAGCAGTGCAAGCTTTCCTTACACACAGCACAGGCAGCAGCAGTGCAAGCTTTCCTTACACACAGCACTGGCAGCAGCAGTGCAAGCTTTCCTTACACACAGCACGGGCAGCAGCAGTGCAAGCTTTCCTTACACAGCACTGGCAGCAGCAGTGCAGGCTTTCCTTACACAGCACAGGCAGCAGCAGTGCAAGCTTTCCTTACACACAGCACGGGCAGCAGCAGTGCAAGCTTTCCTTACACACAGCACGGGCAGCAGCAGTGCAAGCTTTCCTTACACAGCACTGGCAGCAGCAGTGCAGGCTTTCCTTACACAGCACAGGCAGCAGCAGTGCAAGCTTTCCTTACACACAGCACAGGCAGCAGCAGTGCAAGCTTTCCTTACACACAGCACGGGCAGCAGCAGTGCAAGCTTTCCTTACATACAGCATGGGTAGGAGCAGTGCAAGCTTTCCATACACACAGCACGGGCAGCAGCAGTGCAAGCTTTCCTTACACAGCATGGACAGGAGCAGTGCAAGCTTTCCTTACAGCCAGCCTGGACAGCAGCAGTGCAAGCTTTCCTTACACACAGCACAGGCAGCAGTGCAAGCTTTCCTTACACACAGCACATGCAGCAGCAGTGCAAGCTTTCCTTACACACAGCACGGGGTACAGCAGGGAAAGCTTTCCGTACACAGCACAGGCAGGAGCAGTGCAAGCTTTCCCTACACAGCATGGACAGGGCAGTCCAAGCTTTCCTTACACACAGCATGGGCAGCAGTAGTGCACGCTTTCCTTACACACAGCACATGCTGCAGCAGTGCAAGCTTTCCTTACACAGCAAAGACAGGAGCAGTGCAAGCTTTCCTTACACACAGCACAGGCAGCAGCAGTGCAAGCTTTCTTTACACAGCAAAGACAGGAGCAGTGCAAGCTTTCCTTACACACAGCACAGGCAGCAGCAGCGCAAGCTTTCCTTACACTCAGCACGGACAGGGGCAGTGCAAGCTTTCCTTACACACAGCACGGGCTACAGCAGGGCAAGCTTTCCTTACATAGCACAGGCAGGAGCAGTGCATGCTTTCCCTACACAGCCTGGACAGGGGCAGTGCAAGCTTTCCTTACACACAGCACGGGAAGCAGCAGCGCAAGCTTTCCTTACACAGCATGGGAGGCAGCAGTGCATGCTTTCCTTACACAGCACGGGCAGGAGCAGTGCAAGCATTCCTTGCACACAGCACGGGCCACAGCAGGTCAGAAGTGCAAGCTTCCTTTATACAGCAAGGGCAGGAGCAGTGCAAGCTTTCCTTGCAGCCAGCACGGACAGCAGCAGTGCAAGATTTCCTTACACACAACACGGCAGCAGCAGTGCAAGCTTTCCTTTACACAGCACAGCTAGCATGCAAGATTTCCTTACGCACAGCACAGGCAGCAGTGCAAGCTTTCCTTTGTACAGCATGGGCAGGAGCAGAGCAGGCTTTCCTTACACAGCACGGGCAGCAGCAGTGCAAGCTTTCCTTACACAGCACGGGCAGGAGCAGTACAAGTGTTCCTTGCACAAAGCACGGGCCACAGCAGGGCAGCAGTGCAAGCTTTCCTTACAGCCAGCATGGCCAGCAGCAGTGGAAGCTGTCCTTACACACAACACAGGCAGCAGAAGTCAAAGCTTTCCTTTACAGAGCACGTGCAGCAGCAGTGAAAGCTTTCCTTTAAACAACATGGACAGCAGAAGTCAGAGCTTCCCTTTACACAATACGGACAGCGGAAGTGCAAGCTTTCCTTTACACAGCAAGCCATTGCCAGTGGATAATTGGCTGTTTAGAGGGTGCCCGGAGCATGGCCAAAACTAACCACAGACCATGCGAAGGGCTTCATTCTCCCACTGGGAAGAGTCAGGAGTCTAGACAAAAATGAAGTCCTAGATAAATTGTCCAGTGGGCATAGTTTCAGGGCATGCCCATTGGGCATATTGAGTGCCTAGGAGGCTATGCAAGTGGCCATATCAGATGTCTAGGAAGAGCTAGGGGCATGGCCATGGGCAATGTACCTGGTGATTTGCCCCCTGGGCATTGCCTTAGGACATGTCCAGTGGGCACGCTCTGTCTCTACGAGGAGCCTGAGCAATGGCTGCACGCCATACCACCTGTGGGCATTGCCTTAGGACATGTCCCGTGGGCACGTGGGCACATGGTGTGTCTAAGAGGGGTATGAGCAATGGGCGCAGGCCATACCTAATCATCATATTTGGGCTCTGGGAGGGACTCGTGCCAAGGCCTAAGGCTATGCCTTAGGAACAGTGTCCACTTGCATTGCCACACGCCAAGCCCGGTGGACACAGTGGGTGGCTAGGAGGTATTTGTATTTATTAGTCAGTGTGGCAAACAATCCAAACAACTATTCCATACATTTGACACATTCCAGGTAGGAGAGGCAGTCCCTAGGGAGGGGGCCTGTTCAGGGATATTGTATTGTAGTTGTCATTTATATAGCGCCTTTTTCCATTTGTATGGCCTCAACACGCTTTGTGGTACTAACGCCCTTGGGGAGAGAAGTACCGGTATGGGAACATTGTGAGTAAAAGGCTTAAAGTGCGAGTGTGCATTTGGCCAAGGTTAGGAATTAGGTGGGCTGGCTAGGCTCCAGTAAGCAACCCAAGAGGTCAGGCATGTGGACAGATGCAGATTGAGGTCAAGACAGAGTGCTAGTGCAAGAGAATCGATGTCTGCTCAGCTAGGCCAAAAATTGTCATAGGTTGTCACTGTGTTGTAATGGCAGAGGTTTTTAAGGCAAGTCTGGTGTAAGGGCAAATGTGAGGAATTCGACCATCGGCACCGCCAGTGTGCGCTCGCTTGGGCTATTTTGAAGTTTTGTAAGAAATTGAATGATGGGAGATCAACCTCAGAAAATGTGTGGGGCAAAAGCGCACACATTTTCCTATGTTCGCCACACAACGAACACCTATTCACGTGTACTCTGGGTGGACACAGCCTACAGGTGCAGTCCCCCTGTCATGTTCAGCTGGAATATGACAGCAATGGGTGCATCAAGGCATCTCATCAAGGAGGATGGCCACACCTTCCTCCTGCCTAATTCAATATCAAAGGCTCCATGGATCCACCCGACCTATTGGCAAACTTCTGCTGGTGGCATTGCATACTGATGAGGGTTAATTGAAACAGGCCTGCGAGAGGCCTGATTGCAGAACTGACAAAAGGAGACAGGAAACCAACACCTTTTTGATATGCAATGTGTCAGCTTGAAGCTATCTACCAGCCCTCTTTATGAAGGGAAGTGAATGTCATGTCTGGGACAGCTGTTCTGTTTACAGTAGGCAACCCCTGCAGCGGACCCCCTTCCAGAGAGAAGAAGTATGCGATTTGATGGAGACCGAAAGTCTGTTCTTACCACAAACTTCAAGGGAGACCTGCACTTTGATCAGGAACCACAGAGAGCTCAATTAACCAGAGAGACACTTTGATCCACAACAGACAGGAAGATGGGTGGAATTTAGTAGTACATGTTGTTACCCCTTACCTTTCCTGTTGCAAAGCCCCCTGGTTATGACCTCACATATATCAGAAGAGTGTTGGTGGGGACCCAGAATTGGTTCATTAAGGGAGGCTTAGCCTGAGCCAATCACACAGGCCCTTTTGATTTTAAAAGAGGGCTGAGCCCCTCACTTACCAGATCATGCGACAACTTCGAAAGGAGTAAGAAGAAGGACTCATTTGAACCCTGGCTGAAGGGAGAGTCCGCCTTACAGCTTCCGCCAGTGAAGGAAGGCCATGATTTCCAAGAGGGAAGCAATATCCCTCCCCTAAACATCTCCCAGGGGACAGAGGGAGACACTGAATCCAGAGGACTCATCCAGCAGCTCCAGAACCGGTACCCACCCAGCACACAGCATATCCTGCTAGGTTCCGCCAGCAAGCTTCCTAGGCATGAATTGCCAGATAGTCTCTGAACAAAGGACAAGGCTGTTGCCTGCAAAAACTCTCCACATCTTTGGGCCCCCCGCCTTAAAAGATGACACAAGCCAGTGAAGCTAGGAGGAGTGCACCAACAAGCATTAATCAGCATCCTCCTTAAAGGACATTTTCTAGCCAGTCGGACCACTCGAGCTGCAACCGACTGCTCCGTTAACTGTTGTAATGCAGCAGTCGCTCACACCGTCCAAGATGCCTTGACCAGTGCTTCCAACTCGCCGACCAGCACTGAGACACAATTCCAGACCCTGGGCTGCTGTGTAGGCCAGCCTGCAGCCTCCCTTCAAGCCTCGCTCGCCCAACTGCCTGCTGCCTGATACCAGCAGTTGTCTCCTGTCTTGAACTCTCTCCCAGAAGCTGAAACGCACCCTGAAACTGACTCTACATTGTCGAGCCCCAAGAACCTCTACAAGCACAAGGTACATTGCAATTCTGTCACCATTGTACTTCTCGGAAGGCCCCTAGTGACATTTTATGACCCATTGCTCCCTTTGTGGTGAAACCAAGTATCCTTGAACTATTGCGATTAATTACTTTATCGACTACCTTCCTGTCAGTATCCAGAGTGCATCCCTTTTCCTGATTGAAACTGCCTGTCCTCTGCATTCCTTTACAGGATGGGTTGTATTTTGTAGTGTGCTAGAACTGTCTGTTGAATAATAATAAAGTAGATATTTTTATACAGCCTTGACTGGACAGTCCCTTTTATCACTGGTAATAATAGTATTTTCGCTATGTTGCAACTAACCAATGATCCACGACCTTGTGGACATAAGTCTGCGGTTTTTTCCACGTTACCAAAATTGGACAAGGAGGTTTATAATTTGCTTGTGTTTCCAATCTGTTCAGATCCCTTCTGGTGTACTAGAGATGTGGGGCTGATTGATGGTTTAGAAACCGATATTCATCCCTTGACCATTGGTGCTCCGGAAGTTGATTCGTCACAGCGAAGCCATTATGTGAGCAGCTACACTGAATTGGTTGTAGTCGTAGCAGCATTCTACAGTGTGTGGATGGATAGCCATACCCGGGGCAGATGTCCACCCAAGTGGTGCATGTATACATACCTTAAGCTCAGGTGGAGATTATCTTTGATATCGCTGTGTAAGCCTGTCTCTGTGAAGAGGACAAGCTACCCTTGTATGATATTCTAGGCACTATACACAGGCGGTAGCAAACGCAAATGGACCGGCTATCTTAAACCATCTTCTCAGTGTGGAAGCCAGACTGCCATAGGATTTTCTAGCACAATACATAGGCTACCCTTATAGTCTGACTCTATGGCCCTCATTACGAGTTTGGAGGTAGCCATGGTGCTACCTCCAAACCGGGCTCCATTACCGGGTTCCTGCAATGGGGATTTACCAGGTCATTCCGACATAGGAGGACCCGGTAAGTCCTCCTTGCAGGAACCCATCCCCATTCCCATTTCAGCCCCCATAGGGCTCAATGTCAATGTGAATACCAGGCGTCTGATCCGGGTCCTGCAAAGGGAAGCTCGTAATCGGCCCTGACGGAATGAAGGGGGCCGGTCCCGTACTGGCCCCCTTCATTCTGACAGTGCCAGGGTCGTAATGAGGCCCATAGAGGGTCTATGGGCCTCATTACGAGAACGGCAGTAGCCATGGAGCTATTAGCTCCATGGCTGCCACCGTTCCGGTTTCATTACCGTGTTCCTGCAATGGGGACTTACTGGTTTACTCTGAGAAAGGAGGACCCGGTAAGTCCTCCATGCAGGAACCCTTCCCCATTCCCATTTGAGCCCCCTTAGGGCTCAGTGGGAATGGGGAGGGAGGTCATAACGGGCAGATTACATCTGGCCCGTTATTGCCTCCCTCTTCCCCTCGCGGGACCCAGAAAGTACGCCTGGTTTTACCAGGCGTGCGATCCTGGTCCCGCGATGGGAAGCTTGTAATTGGTGCTCCCAGATCGAAAGGGGCCGGTGCTGTACCGGCCCCCTTCAATCCGGGAGAGCCAGGGTCGTAATGAGGCCCAATGAGAACCCTTAGGGCCTCATTGTGAGTTTGGAGGTAGCCATGGTGCTATTATCACCATGGCTGCCTCCAAACCAGGCTCTTTTACCGGGTTCCCAGAATGGGGAATTACGTGGTCATTCTGACATAGGAGGACCCGGTAAATCCTCCTTGCAGGAACCATTTCCCATTCCCATTTGAGCGCCCATAGGGCTCAAAGGGAATGGGGATGGAGGTAACAACGGGCACATTATGAGTGTCCCGTTGTTACCTCCCTCTTCCCCTCGCGGGACCCGGAAAAGACGTCTGGTTTTACCAGGCGTCCGATCCGGGTCCCGCGAAGGGAATCTTGTAATCAGCCCTGACGGAATGAAGGGGGCTTGTCCCGTACCGGCCCTCTTCATTCCATGACCGCAAGCCTCGTAATGAGGTCCGTTGTCTGTCTGACTATGGGCCTCATTCCGAGTTGGGTGGTAAGGGATACCGGGCACCGGTAAGTAGACCGGTGCCGGTTATCCCTTACTGCCCTACTATAAGGTCCCTTAGCGGGTCCCTCCAGTAACGGCTGGTCTGACCAGTTGTTGTGGATGGGACCCGTTAAGGGACCAGGGTGCAAATAACGGGCTTGACATACGCGAGCCCGTTATTTGCACCCTCCCCATTCCCATTGAGCCCTATGGGGGCTCAAATGGGAATGGGGAATGGCATTTTCAATGGGGACTTACCGGTTCTGCAAAGGTCGGACTACACCGGTAAATCCCCATTGAACCAAACTGGAGTCGGTACCGGTATGGGAGGCAGTCATGGCGGAAATTGCGCCATGACTACTACCATACTTAGAAAGACCCCCTATGTTTTCATTTTTTGATGGCATAATGTATCTTTGCAGATTTTTAACTTAGATTTAGGGTATGGACCCTGCCCAAATTCTATACCCTATCTGTTTTCTGAGAACTTTGTAACAACAAACTTTTCTCTAACCAATACTTATGGGCTCAATTCAGTTTCTTTGTGAATCATTTCTTGTGGATTTTACCTGTTACCTAACATGTCGATCGTGATTAATTTGAGGCAGGTTTCTTTCTGATGCTTTATAAGATGGTTTTTCATTTTCCATCACCTCAAATTCTTCTCGATGTGACTTTCTCTTAAAGGTCACATCCAATTGACACCAAACTATTGCATTTTATAAGTTGTACTGTTGATTGTGAAAACAAGATTTTTTGTTTGTACACACTGCTTATTTGAGTTAAATTGACAAAGTAAGGGAACAATATAACTTATCGAGCTTACCCATGAGCCTTTCTGCGTGTTTCTTTCCGGGCATCTCTGAACTTTATGATTCATTCTACTTGTAGTGTTGGGGATTACCGACTCGGCTCTGATTAAAACAGCCACCATGGTGATTAGCCCTAGGTAGCAGTGTCCCTTTTTCTGTTGAATGCTTTTATAATTGCCCTAGTCTGCTACCTGTCACTCTGGGCAAACAAATCCCTTTTGTGTTTTTTAGCTACTCACATAATGGCTTTGCAATGACGAATCAACTTCCGGGGCACCAGTGGTCAAGGGATGAATATCGGTTTCTAAACCATCAATCAGCCCCACACCTCTAGTATACCAGAAGGGATCTGAACAGATTGGAAACACAAGCAAATTATAAACCTCCTTGTCCATTTTTGGTAACGTGGACGGAACGGCAGGCTTATCTCCGCAAGTTCGTGGATCATTGGTTAGTTGCAACACAGCGAAAATACAATTATTATGTAAACCCAATGATAAAAGGGACTGCCCAGTCAAGGCTGTATGAAAATATCCACTTTATTATTGTTTAACAGACAGTTTGTTTTATTTGTTTTATTCGTATTTATATAGCGCACAACAGTCTGAGGACATTGTGGCACTTGTTACAGTACAGATCTTAGTTACATAGGGCCTCATTACGACCCAGGCGGTAAGTTACCGCCTGGGCCGTGACTTTACCACCATGGCGTAAACTACGTTTACGCCATGGTGGTTGGCGGACTTACCGCCCCATTCCGAGGTCGGCGGGGCGGTAAGTCCCCAATCCCCATTTACCCTTCCCCATTCCCATTTTTGCCCCATAGGGCATAATGGGAGTGGGGAAGGCGTTAATTACGCCACCGTAAATTACGGTGGCGTAATTAACTCCATGGTCCCTTAGCGCCATGGATTTTAACACCTGCTAAAAGCAGGTGTTAAAAGCGCCATGGCGCTAAGGGACCTCGTAGTTGGCGGTAAGGGGTCGGCGCAGCTAACGCTGGCGTTAACCCCTTACCGCCAGGGTCGTAATGAGGCCCATAGTCATTTGCAATATATATACAGGGTACAAAATAGTTATATAGTTGTTGGTAATATAGCTATAAGTTACAATATAGATATACATTTGAGTTATATTACAATCGGGGTAACCTGGGCAGGGCTAGTTGAGGAAGGTGGCCTTGAGGTTGTTGCGGAAGACAGTGATGGAAGTTTCTGCTCTAAGGGTGGCCGGGAGAGAGTTCCAAAGTTTTGGAGCAATGTAGGAGAATCCTAGACCTCCCGCAGTAGCTTCTAGCACACTACAAAATACAACACAACCTGGGCCTCATTAGGACTCCGGCGCTAAACTATGGTGCTGTTAGCACCATGGTCCATGCCGGAGTCCGCCATGGCAGAATGGGGAATTACCACCCCATTCCGAGGTTGGTGGGGCGGTAATTCCCCATGCCGCCATGGCCCTTCCCCATTCCCATTTTTGCCCCATAGGGCTCAATGGGAATGGGGAAGGAGGTAATTACGGTACCGCAAATTGCGGTACCGTAATTAGCACCAAGGTCCCTTTGCAGGGCCCTACTTTAACGGCTGGTAAAACCAGCCGTTAAGGTCGGGTCCCGCAAAGGGACCTCGTAATTAGGTGCTAGTTGTTTAACGGCGCCGCAGCCATTTTTACGGCGCCGTTAAACACTTAGCGCCTGGGTCATAATGAGTCCCCTGTCTAGGAATGCAGAGGACAGACAGTTTCAGTCAGGAAAAGAGATGCACTCTGGATACTGACAGGAAGGTAGTCGATAAAGTAATTAATTGCAATAGTTCAAGGATACTTGGTTTCGCCAGAAAGGGAGCAATGGATCCCAAAATGCTGCTAGGGGCCTGCAGAGAAGGACAATGGTGACAGAATCACAATGTACCTTGTGCTTGTAGAAGTTCTTGGTGCTCGACAGTGTAGAGTCAGTTTCAGGGCGTGTTTCAGCTTCTGGGACAGAGTTCAAGACAGGAGATAGCTGCGGGTGAACTGGATGGACCCCAGCCAGCCCAGACTGGGGGTCTCCAAACAGCTCTTTAAGATGAGCAGCAGCGCCCTCGCGATAGATGGGGATGCAGATTCGTACTCTTGCACCAAATAATTATGACAACTCAAAAGTTCGTCAAAGGGAGTCTGTTTAATGACAAGTACAAAAAATGGGGAGTTCAATGAACATCAGCAACAGCTCGATCTTCCTTCTCTCTTAAACTCCAATTAATTTCAGAAAACAACAACATGTATACCAAAAACTCATCATCGTTGAAGTGTAATCTTAAAAACCTAACATGCAACTTGATTGGTTATAGGAAAGTAACTTTAACATAGGTACTATATCTGTATATGGTAACGGGCGGAGGGGATTGGATAATAATATCAGGTGGGGCACCTAAGCCCTTCCTTCAAACTGGCCACTGCAGACGTCCCTAAAAGTACAACATCCCACTGGCTCTACTCTCTATAGGACCCTAGATTACATGGTCCACTATGATCGGGTTGGCAATGAGCCCACGCATACATTTTAACTTGTGCTAGCAGCATGCAGAATAATTGGCCAGCTGCAGGGAGTAAGTCTGAGTCCCAGCTTCCGTCCAATTTATGTTACAACTATTCATCACCTTGGTGGCTGTGTGTCAATTACTGCCTTGTAGTTTGGCTTTGAGTCTGCCTCTTGATCTGAGAAAGTTAAGGAGTAGGGGTACGACAAGGCTCCATGCGTAGGTGTGAGAGTCTCATCCCTTTCAGCCTGCCTTGACATGTGAATAGGACACCGTGAAACATGCCTCTTCTTCATGCAATTTCGTGTATTTGATTTACTTCTGTCAATCGTTTACCATCTGCGGCTTATCTCGACCTTGCTGAACAGGAGACTCTTGTTATTCTTCTCTTAAATTGTAGGCATTGCTAGCCTATGCCAGCCTGACACGACCTTGGCTTGCTTGCATGGTTACCTTCAGCAGGGTTTCTCTCTGTCTTTAATTCTCGATTTGTTTGTTGAGGCCCTCTCCTCTTGAGACCTTTAGTAACCTCAATTTGATTCTGCCCAAGTGTGTAGTGGATTTTCACCCATCTATAAAGTGCTTTTGAGGCAGATATCTATAGTTGGCGCTTGCCGCAATCTGTTTTACTACTAAGCATAGGCAAGCTTCACGATTTCTTCGCTTCTTGCGGTTTCCTGCATATTTACACGTTTAAACTGGCTTAATGTCTTCATCGTGCATATGGCATACATTTCTTCATCTTGAAATCACCTGTTACACCTTAGGCCCATGATGTCACTTATCCATGGCATTTTGTCTCCTTATCAACATTCTTGGGTCATTATACTCTATGGGCCTCATTATGACCCAGGCGGAAAACCATGGTGCTAACAGCACCATGGTCCATGCCGGTAACTTACCGACTCCGCCATGGAGAAAGGGGGAATTACCACCCCATTACAAGGTTGGCAGGGCGGTAATCCCCCCTTCCTCCATGGCCCTTACCCATTCCCATTTTTGCCCCATAGGGCATAATGGGAAAGGGGAAGGCGGTAATTATGGTACCGCAAATTGCGGTACCGTAATTAGCACCAAGGTCCCTTTGCGGGTCCATTCCTTAATGGCTGGTAAAACCAGCCGTTAAGGTGGGAACCCGCAAAGGGACCACGTAATCAGGTGCTAAGGGATTACCGGTACGGGTCCCCTTACCGGTACCGGTAATCCCTTAGCGCCAGGGTCGTAATGAGGCCCAATGTATGTGTCAGTCCAATCTCTCATGACATCACCAGTCATCTTCTTTTAGTATCTTCTTGGCTTCTTCAGGTATTCCATTCTGACAAATGTCCTTTTGTCATGTCTGTAGATATGGATTTCTCAGTGGGTACCTTACTGTCCAGGTTTGCTCAGGTGTTGGTACTTCAATGGGTGATGTTACTCCGACAGGCACTAGGCAGAGCCCGACTCTGGCTCTCTGCTGGTTTATTTGTTCTCCATAAGTCACATATCTTGGCATGAAAGTTCCTGGCACTTCGAAGGGGCGTTGCTGAAGTGCAGATGATGTCTGCCACTTCCGCTTCATGTTTATCAGGCAGCAGGCAGTTCACCGAGCGAGACTGGATGGGCGGCTGCAGGCTGGCCTACACAGTGGCCCAGGGTCTGGAATTGTTGACTCAGTGATGGTTGGCAAGTTGGAAGCACTGGTCAAGGCATTTCGGATGGTGTTAGCGACTGCAGCGTGACAACAGTCAGCAGTGCAGTCGGTTGCAGCTCGAGGGGCTCGACTGGCTCGAAAATGTCCTTTAAGGTGGACGCTGGTTGATGCCTGTCGATACATTCCTCCTAGCTTCTTTACTGGGCTTGTGTCATCCTTTAAGGTGGACGGCCCAAAGCTGCGGAGAGTATTTTCAGGCAACAGCCTTGTCCTTTGTTCAGAGACTCTCTGGCACTTCCCACCTAGGAAGCTTGCTTGCAGAGCCTAGCAGGGCATGCTGTGTGCTGGCTGGGTACCAGTTCTGGAGCTGCTTACAGGGTCCTCTGGATTCAGTATCTCCCTCTGTTCCCTGAGAGATGTTCAGGGGAGGGATCTTGCTTCCCTCTTGGAAATCCTGGCCTTCCTTCACTGGAGGAAGCTGTAAGGCAGACTGTACCTTCAGCCAGTGTTCAAATGGCTCCTTCTTCTTACTCCTTTCAAAGCCGTTGAATGATCTGGTAAGTGAGGGGCTGAGTCCCCTTTTAAAGTCAAAAGGGCCCCTGTGATTGGTGCAGGCTAAGCCTCCCTTAATGAACCAATTCTGGGTCCCCACCAACACTCTTCTGAAATGTTTGAGGTCATAACCAGACTGCTTTTCAACAGGAAAGGTAAGGGATGACAACATGTACTACTAAATCCCACCCATCTTCCTGTCTGTTGTGGATCAAAGTGTCTCTCTGGTTAATTGAGCTCTCTGTGGCTCCTGATCAAAGCACAGGTCTTCCTTGAAGTTTGTGGCAAGAACAGACTTTCTGTCTCCATCAAATCACATACCTCTTCCCTCTGAAAGGGGGTCCTGCTGCAGGGGTTGTCTACTGTAAACAGCTGTCCCAGACATGACATTCACTGCCCTTCATACAGAGGGGTGGGAGCCAGCTTCAAGCTGACGCATTTCATATCAAAAAGGTGTTGGTTTCCTGTCCCCTTTTCTAGTGCAATATCCTTTATATTGCACTAGAAGAGGCCCAATGTTTTTCTATTGTGAAGTTTAGAGGACATAGGGCCTCGTTACGACTTTGGAGGCAGCCATGCCCTTAACAAGGGCATGGCTGCCTCCAAAATCGTGTCCAGGTCCGAGTTCCCTGAATGGGGAAATACCGGGCCATTCCGAGTATGGCGGGTCCGGTATTTCCCCCTTCAGGGAACCTGGGCCCGGTCCTTCCCCATTCCCATTCTAGCCCTCATAGGGCTCAATGGGAATGGGGAGGGAGCTAACAACGGGCCCATTATGAACGTGCCCGTTGTTAGCTCCCTGGTCCCCTTGCGGGACCCGCTATGGACGTCTGGAAGAACCAGACGTCCAGAGTGAGTCCCGCGAGGGGACCTCGTAATAGTGCAGAGTGGGTTTAACGGCGCCGGCACCATTACCGGTGCCATTAAACCCATTCTGCACAAGTTGTAATGAGGCCCTATGTCCTCTAAGCTCCACAATAGACTAAAATTGCGCCTCTTCTAGTGAAATATCAAGGATACTTCTATAATTTATTATGAGTTACGGTGGCTGACATATAGATCTAATTGTGATGGATATGTCACCATTGTATATCATCTAGCACAATAGAAAGGATAAAATTATAAGGTGTAGCCAAAGTGTCTCATCCCAGATCTATCCAGGTGCAGCACCAAGCTCACCCCTCAATCCGTCTAACCTTCACAGATCTCTTAAGGGAAATCCTTGTGCTAGCCATCGCAAACTCTTCTGGATTTGTACCTGTGCCGGTCTTCACATTTCTGAATGTGCCATTGACTTTGAAGTAGTCGGTGCTAAGGTCACTGTAAAGATACGTTATCTCTAGATTGGAACAGGGCTCCTGCTCTCCTCCGTTACTCGGTGCACCTGATTCGGGGCGATGCTGGCTTAATACAGCTTGTAATTGTAATACACAGGTTGTCGTCCATGCGCTTGTGATTCCCAATTTTCTGGAACATTCCGAGCATTTGGCAGCAATCCCCTTACATCTTTGACACGAGAAGGTCTGCCTATGCATGATGGTTGCGTGGATGTTAGCGAGCCTCTTGGTTAAGGCACTATGTAAATGTGCCTACAAAGGGGATACTATCTAACAAGGGAACATATGAAACCATTGCACATATTCAGGCTTTGAGGCATCATCTACACAGGTGCAATCCACATATGCATCAAGTGCAGATAGGTTAGGCAATGGTCCGATGGGGAGGGAACCATGGGGTCTACGGATACCCCTGCTCAGTGTATGGATTATTTGATATCCATGGGGAGGGCAGTAGGGTGAAGGAGCAGAAGCGGGGGTGGGGCTGCTGGGAGACAGGTAGCTTATTTCGACTAGAGAACCATACAGCGCGAGAGGGAAAAGAAGCAGGGATGCAGTCAGAAGGATAAGGAGGAATAAGATAATGGGAATCGGGGTTGTGGTGATCAAGTAAATGGGGATCAGGAGAATGGATATCAAGGAAATGGGAAACAAGGTAGTGCAGATCAGATAATGGGGATCAGGATAGTGGATATCAAGTAAATGGGGAACAAGGTAGTGGGGATCAGGAAAATGGGGATCAGGAGAATGGATATCAAGGAAATGGGAAACAAGGTAGTGCAGATCAGATAATGGGGATCAGGATAGTGGATATCAAGTAAATGGGGAACAAGGTAGTGGGGATCAGGAAAATGGGGATCAGGAGAATGGATATCAAGGAAATGGGAAACAAGGTAGTGCAGATCAGATAATGGGGATCAGGATAGTGGATATCAAGTAAATGGGGAACAAGGTAGTGGGGATCAGGAAAATGGGGATCAGGAGAATGGATATCAAGGAAATGGGAAACAAGGTAGTGCAGATCAGATAATGGGGATTAGGATAGTGGATATCAAGTAAATGGGGAACAAGGTAGTGGGGATCAGGAAAATGGGGATCAGGAGAATGGATATCAAGGAAATGGGGAACAAAGTAGTGCAGATCAGATAATGGGGATCAGAATAGTGGATATCAAGGAAATGGGGAACAAAGTAGTGCAGATCAGATATTGGGGATCAGGATAGTGGATATCAAGTAAATGGGGAACAAGGTAGTGGGGATCAGGAAAATGGGGATCAGGAGAATGGATATCAAGGAAATGGGAAACAAGGTAGTGCAGATCAGATAATGGGGATCAGGATAGTGGATATCAAGTAAATGGGGAACAAGGTAGTGGGGATCAGGAAAATGGGGATCAGGAGAATGGATATCAAGGAAATGGGAAACAAGGTAGTGCAGATCAGATAATGGGGATTAGGATAGTGGATATCAAGTAAATGGGGAACAAGGTAGTGGGGATCAGGAAAATGGGGATCAGGAGAATGGATATCAAGGAAATGGGGAACAAAGTAGTGCAGATCAGATAATGGGGATCAGAATAGTGGATATCAAGGAAATGGGGAACAAAGTAGTGCAGATCAGATATTGGGGATCAGGATAGTGGATATCAAGTAAATGGGGAACAAGGTAGTGGGGATCAGGAAAATGGGGATCAGGAGAATGGATATCAAGGAAATGGGAAACAAGGTAGTTGGGATCAGGAAAATGGGGATCAGGATAGTGGATATCAAGGAAATGGGAAACAAGGTAGTGCGGATCAGATAATGGGGATCAGGATAGTGGATATCAAGGAAATGGGGAACAAAGTAGTGCAGATCAGATAATGGGGATCAGGATAGTGGATATCAAGGAAATGGGGAACAAGGTAGTGGGGATCAGGAAAATGGGGATCAGGAGAATGGATATCAAGGAAATGGGAAACAAGGTAGTTGGGATCAGGAAAATGGGGATCAGGATAGTGGATATCAAGGAAATGGGAAACAAGGTAGTGCGGATCAGATAATGGGGATCAGGATAGTGGATATCAAGGAAATGGGGAACAAAGTAGTGCAGATCAGATAATGGGGATCAGGATAGTGGATATCAAGGAAATGGGGAACAAGGTAGTGGGGATCAGGAAAATGGGGATCAGGAGAATGGATATCAAGGAAATGGGAAACAAGGTAGTTGGGATCAGGAAAATGGGGATCAGGATAGTGGATATCAAGGAAATGGGAAACAAGGTAGTGCGGATCAGATAATGGGGATCAGGATAGTGGATATCAAGGAAATGGGGAACAAAGTAGTGCAGATCAGATAATGGGGATCAGGATAGTGGATATAAAGGAAATGGGGAACAAGGTAGTGGGGATCAGGATAATGGGGATCAGGATAGTGGATATCAAGGAAATGGGAAACAAGGTAGTGCGGATCAGATAATGGGGATCAGGATAGTGGATATCAAGGAAATGGGGAACAAAGTAGTGCAGATCAGATAATGGGGATCAGGATAGTGGATATAAAGGAAATGGGGAACAAGGTAGTGGGGATCAGGATAATGGGGATCAGGATAGTGGATATCAAGGAAATGGGAAACAAGGTAGTGCGGATCAGATAATGGGGATCAGGATAGTGGATATCAAGGAAATGGGGAACAAAGTAGTGCAGATCAGATAATGGGGATCAGGATAGTGGATATAAAGGAAATGGGGAACAAGGTAGTGGGGATCAGGATAATGGGGATCAGGATAGTGGATATCAAGGAAATGGGAAACAAGGTAGTGCGGATCAGATAATGGGGATCAGGATAGTGGATATCAAGGAAATGGGGAACAAGGTAGTGGGGATCAGGATAATGGGGATCAGGATAATGGATATCAAGGAAATGGGAAACAAGGTAGTGCGGATCAGATAATGGGGATCAGGATAGTGGATATCAAGGAAATGGGGAACAAGGTAGTGGGGATCAGGATAATGGGGATCAGGATAGTGGATATCAAGGAAATGGGAAACAAGGTACTGGGGATCAGGATAATGGGGATCAGGATGGTGGATATCAAGTAAATGGAGAACAAGGTAGTGGGGATCAGGATAATGGGGATCAGGATAGTGGATATCAAGGAAATGGGAAACAAGGTAGTGCGGATCAGATAATGGGGATCAGGATAGTGGATATAAAGGAAATGGGGAACAAGGTAGTGGGGATCAGGATAATGGGGATCAGGATAGTGGATATCAAGGAAATGGGAAACAAGGTAGTGCGGATCAGATAATGGGGATCAGGATAGTGGATATCAAGGAAATGGGGAACAAGGTAGTGGGGATCAGGATAATGGGGATCAGGATAGTGGATATGAAGGAAATGGGAAACAAGGTAGTGGGGATCAGGATAATGGAAATCAGGATAGTGGATATCAAGGAAATGGGAAAAAAGGTAGTGGGGATCAGGATAATGAGGATCAGGATAGTGGATATCAAGGAAATGGGAAACAAGGTAGTGCGGATCAGATAATGGGGATCAGGATAGTGGATATAAAGGAAATGGGGAACAAGGTAGTGGGGATCAGGATAATGGGGATCAGGATAGTGGATATCAAGGAAATGGGAAACAAGGTAGTGCAGATCAGATAATGGGGATCAGGATAGTGGATATCAAGGAAATGGGGAACAAGGTAGTGGGGATCAGGATAATGGGGATCAGGATAGTGGATATCAAGGAAATGGGGAACAAAGTAGTGCAGATCAGATAATGGGGATCAGGATAGTGGATATAAAGGAAATGGGGAACAAGGTAGTGGGGATCAGGATAATGGGGATCAGGATAGTGGATATCAAGGAAATGGGAAACAAGGTAGTGCGGATCAGATAATGGGGATCAGGATAGTGGATATCAAGGAAATGGGGAACAAAGTAGTGCAGATCAGATAATGGGGATCAGGATAGTGGATATAAAGGAAATGGGGAACAAGGTAGTGGGGATCAGGATAATGGGGATCAGGATAGTGGATATCAAGGAAATGGGAAACAAGGTAGTGCGGATCAGATAATGGGGATCAGGATAGTGGATATCAAGGAAATGGGGAACAAGGTAGTGGGGATCAGGATAATGGGGATCAGGATAATGGATACCAAGGAAATGGGAAACAAGTTAGTGCGGATCAGATAATGGGGATCAGGATAGTGGATATCAAGGAAATGGGGAACAAGGTAGTGGGGATCAGGATAATGGGGATCAGGATAGTGGATATCAAGGAAATGGGAAACAAGGTACTGGGGATCAGGATAATGGGGATCAGGATGGTGGATATCAAGTAAATGGAGAACAAGGTAGTGGGGATCAGGATAATGGGGATCAGGATAGTGGATATCAAGGAAATGGGAAACAAGGTAGTGCGGATCAGATAATGGGGATCAGGATAGTGGATATAAAGGAAATGGGGAACAAGGTAGTGGGGATCAGGATAATGGGGATCAGGATAGTGGATATCAAGGAAATGGGAAACAAGGTAGTGCGGATCAGATAATGGGGATCAGGATAGTGGATATCAAGGAAATGGGGAACAAGGTAGTGGGGATCAGGATAATGGGGATCAGGATAGTGGATATGAAGGAAATGGGAAACAAGGTAGTGGGGATCAGGATAATGGAAATCAGGATAGTGGATATCAAGGAAATGGGGAACAAGGTAGTGGGGATCAGGATAATGGGGATCAGGATAGTGGATATCAAGGAAATGGGAAACAAGGTACTGGGGATCAGGATAATGGGGATCAGGATGGTGGATATCAAGTAAATGGAGAACAAGGTAGTGGGGATCAGGATAATGGGGATCAGGATAGTGGATATCAAGGAAATGGGAAACAAGGTAGTGCGGATCAGATAATGGGGATCAGGATACTGGATATAAAGGAAATGGGGAACAAGGTAGTGGGGATCAGGATAATGGGGATCAGGATAGTGGATATCAAGGAAATGGGAAACAAGGTAGTGCGGATCAGATAATGGGGATCAGGATAGTGGATATCAAGGAAATGGGGAACAAGGTAGTGGGGATCAGGATAATGGGGATCAGGATAGTGGATATGAAGGAAATGGGAAACAAGGTAGTGGGGATCAGGATAATGGAAATCAGGATAGTGGATATCAAGGAAATGGGAAACAAGGTAGTGGGGATCAGGATAATGGGGATCAGGATAGTGGATATCAAGGAAATGGGAAACAAGGTAGTGCGGATCAGATAATGGGGATCAGGATAGTGGATATAAAGGAAATGGGGAACAAGGTAGTGGGGATCAGGATAATGGGGATCAGGATAGTGGATATCAAGGAAATGGGAAACAAGGTAGTGCAGATCAGATAATGGGGATCAGGATAGTGGATATCAAGGAAATGGGGAACAAGGTAGTGGGGATCAGGATAATGGGGATCAGGATAGTGGATATCAAGGAAATGGGAAACAAGGTAGTGCAGATCAGATAATGGGGATCAGGATAGTGGATATCAAGGAAATGGGGAACAAGGTAGTGGGGATCAGGATAATGGGGATCAGGATAGTGGATATGAAGGAAATGGGAAACAAGGTAGTGAGGATCAGGATAATGGGGATCAGGATGGTGGTTATCAAGTAAATGGAGAACAAGGTAGTGGGGATCAGGATAGTGGATATCAAGGAAATGGGAAACAAGGTAGTGCGGATCAGATAATGGGGATCAGGACAGTGGATATCAAGGAAATGGGGAACAAGGTAGTGGGGATCAGGATAATGGGGATCAGGATAGTGGATATGAAGGAAATGGGAAACAAGGTAGTGGGGATCAGGATAAGGGGGATCAGGATGGTGGATATCAAGGAAATGTGGAATAAGGTAGTGGGGATCAGGATAATGGACATAAGGATAGTGGATATCAAGTAAATGGAGAACAAGGTAGTGGGGATCAGGATAATGGGGATCAGGATAGTGGATATGAAGGAAATGGGAAACAAGGTAGTGGGGATCAGGATAAGGGGGATCAGGATGGGGGATATCAAGGAAATGTGGAATAAGGTAGTGGGGATCAGGATAATGGACATAAGGATAGTGGATATCAAGTAAATGGAGAACAAGGTAGTGGGGATCAGGATAATGGAGATCAGGATGGTGGATATCAAGTAAATGGAGAACAAGGTAGTGGGGATCAGGATAATGGGGATCAGGATAGTGGATATCAAGGAAATGGGAAACAAGGTAGTGGGGATCAGGATAATGGGGATCGGGATGGTGGATATCAAGTAAATGGAGAACAAGGTGGTGGGGATCAGGATAATGGAGATCAGGATGGTGGATATCAAGTAAATGGAGAACGAGGTAGTGGGGATCAAGATAATGGGTATCAGGATAGTGGATATCAAGGAAATGGGAAACAAGGTAGTGCGGATCAGATAATGGGGATCAGGATAGTGGATATCAAGGAAATGGGGAACAAGGTAGTGGGGATCAGGATAATGGGGATCAGGATGGTGGATATCAAGGAAATGGGGAATAAGGTAGTGGGGATCAGGATAATGGACATAAGGATAGTGGATATCAAGTAAATGGAGAACAAGGTATTGGGGATCAGGATAATGGGGATCAGGATAGTGGATATCAAGGAAATGGGAAACAAGGTAGTGCGGATCAGATAATGGGGATCAGGATAGTGGATATCAAGGAAATGGGGAACAAGGTAGTGGGGATCAGATAATGGGGATCAGGATAGTGGATATCAAGGAAATGGGGAACAAGGTAGTGGGGATCAGGATAATGGGGATCAGGATGGTGGATATCAAGGAAATGGGGAATAAAGTAGTGGGGATCAGGATAATGGAGATAAGGATAGTGGATATCAAGGAAATGGGGAATAAGATAGTGGGGATCAGGATAATGGGGATCAGGATGGTGGATATCAAGGAAATGGTGAACAAGGTAGTGGGGATCTGGATAACAAGAGATCCGGATAGTGGATATCAAGGAAATGGGGAACAAAGTAGTGTGGACCAGGATAATGGGGATCAGGATCGTAGATATCAAGTTAATGGGGAACAAGGTAGTGGGGATCAGGATAATGGGGGATCAGGATAGTAGATAATGGGGAACAAGGTAGTGGGGTCAGGATAATGGGGATCAGGATAGTGAATATCAAGGAAATGGGGACAAGGTAGTGGGACCTGGATAGTGGAGGTCAATGTAATGGGGATCAAGGTTGTGAATAGATGTGAAGATGAGTAGTCAAAACTTAAAGCGCAAACAATTTTACAATGAGAGCCAACAGGTGTGGTGGCTGCGAGGATATGTGGTGGAACGAGGACGGAAAAGAGGTGTAGTGGTGGACAGTGGGTACAAACTTGGACATATGTGTAAAAGCACTTTCAGTGGAACACTGTCTATAGAATCCGGATTGGAGGGGGATGGGTGGTGAACAATCCTCAAGGGAGTTGAAAATCGGGTTGAAAACCACTCCTGAAGGAGTTTGGAGGGGTGGGCATATGTTATGTTATGTTATGTTATGTTATGTTACTTTTCATTTATATAGCGCCTTATGTACCATTGGTATGATCTCAAGGCACTGGTAGGTTGAACGCCCTTATGAACCGCAGTTCAAGACAGTAGAGAGAGAGAGAGAGTCATAAGGTGCGTGTGAGCACCGGATACGTGTGCAGCAGGTGTGGTACTCGTATGATAGCTGCTTCTTAGCGGTAGGTGTGGTGGTTGGGAGATCAGGAGTAGGTGTTCGTTCTGGCAGGGTGTTACCCAGACCGATTCTGGCTGCATTAGGCCTGAGGAGAACGCCTAGGCCGGCGGGTGTGCAGCCAGCTGTGTTTAGTTAGGATGATGAGGAGTATGTGGCAGGTGTTGGTATAAGAACAGCTATACCGAATGAGTCATAGTACCGCTGTGTTCTAGTTGAGTTGTGGTGTATAGAAGAGAGTAAGCGTGGTGATGTGATATGGAGGTTTTCCGTAGGTGGTTGAGATCGAGCGCACAGCTGAACCATTTATTCAATCTGTTTTATTCACTCAGTCTGTTCATTCGGCTTCGTCCGATCACACATTTCGCCTGGTTCTTTATTTGGTTTATAAGTCATTCCATCATTTGATCGTTCATCTACATAAGCTGTTCAGCCATCTCCATCTGTTCTGTCCACTCCATCCGTTCCGCCATCTTGATTTGATCGTTCCATTCCATCCACTCCATCTGTTCCATCCATTCCATCCGTTCCATCCAGTCCATCCGTTCCATTTACTCCATCCGTTCCATCCACTTCATCCATTTCATCGACTCCATCTGCTCCATCCCCTCCGTCTGTTCCATCCACTCCATCCATTTCACCCACTCCATCCGCTCCATAAACTCCATTAGTTCAATCCACTCTAACCGTCTCATGCATTGCATCCGTCCCATGCACTTCGTCCGTCACATGCAATGCACAGATTCTATGTACTCGTCATTTCTATGCACTTTATACGTTTCATGCATTCCAACCGTTCCACAATCTCCCTCCATTCTATGCACTCTATCTGTTTCTATCCTTAACATCTACTCCATCCGTTCTATCCGCTCCATCCGTTCTATCCACTCTATCCATTCTATGTACTCTATCCGTTCCATGCATTCCATCAGTTCCATGCACTCCATCTGTTCAATGCACTCCATCCATTCCATGGACTCCATCCGTTCCATGGACTCCATGCGTTCCATGGACTCATCTCTTCCATGAACTCATTTTTTCCATGCACTCCATCTCTTTCATGTACTCGGCCTTATTCATGCACTCCATCTTTTCCATATACTCCATCTGTTCCATATACTCCATCTGATCCATACACTGCATCTGTTCCATACACTCCATCTGTTCCATCCGTTGAAAACCGTTCCGTTAGTTCCATTCGTTCTCACTATTCTGTCCGTTCGATTCCTCTATCCATTCCATCACTTGATCCGTTTCACCACTCGAACCGTTGCGTCGACACCATCCATTGAGTCCGCGCCATTCGTTGTGATTACTCTATGCATTCCATGCATTTCAACCGTTCCATGCACTCCAACCGTTCCATGCACTCCAGCCATTCTTGCACAATGTCCATTCCATGCCCTCTATCTGTTACATGCATTCCATCCGTTGCATGTACTCCCTCAGTTCTGTGCACTCAATCTGTTCAATCAGTTCCATGCATTCCTTCTGATCTATACACTTCGTCCGTTCCACCCACTTCGTCCGTTCCACCCACTTTGTCCGTTCCACCCACTTCATCCGTTTCACCCATTTCAACTGTTCTATCAGCTTCATCCTTCCACACACTTCATCCATCCATACGCTTCATCCTTTCCACACACTTCATCCTTTCCACACACTTCATCCTTTCCACACACTTCGTCCTTTCCACACACCTCATCCTTTCCGCACACATCATCTTTTCCGCACACGTCATCCTTTCCGCACACGTAATCCAGTCTGCACGCTTCATCCGCTCTGCACGCTTCATCTGCTCTGCATTCTTCATCCGCTCCGCACACTTCATCGTTTCCACACACTTCATCCTTCCACACACTTCATCCTTCCACACACTTCATCCTTTCCGCACATTTCATCCTTTTCGGACGCATCATCCTTTCCGCATGAGTCATCCTTTCCGCACATTTCATCCGTTCCACCCACTTCATCCGTTCCACCCACTTTATTTGTTCCTCCCATTTCAACTGTTCTATCGGCTTCATCCTTCCACACACACTTCATCCATTCACACACTTTATCCTTCCACACACTTCATCCTTCCACACACTTCATCCTTCCCGCACTCTTCATCCTTCCCGCACTCTTCATCCTTCCCGCACGCTTCATCCTTTCCGCACGTCTCATCCTTTCTGCACGCGTCATCCTTTCTGCACACATCATCTGCTCCACACGCATCATCCGCTCCACACACTTCATCCGCTCCACACACTTCATCCGCTCCACGCACGTCATCCTTTCCACGAACTTCATTTTTTCCACACACTTCATCCTTTCCACACACTTCATCATTTCCGCACACTTCATCCTTTCCAAACACTTCATCCTTTCCACACATGTCATCTTTTCCAGATACGTCATCCTTTCCACACACGTCATCCGTTCCAGACATTTCATTCGCTCAACACACTTTATCTGCTCCGCACACTTTATCTTCTCCCCACACTTTATCCGCTCCACACACTTTATGCGCTCCACACACTTCACCCACTCCACACTGTTCATCTGCTCCATACTCTTCATCCGCTCCACACTCTTCATCTGCTCTATACTCTTCATCCGCTCCACATTCTTCATCCGCGCTACGCTTTTCATGCGCTCCACACTCTTCATCCATTCCACCCACTTCATCCGATCCACCCACTTTATCCATTCTACCCACGCCATTCCTCGCACGCACTCCATCCGTCCCATACACTCCATCATCCCACACACTGCATTCATCTCAAGTACTTGATTCATCTGTTCCATTTGTTCTGTTCATTCCATGCACTCTGTCATTCCATGCCATCTATCCGTTCCATGCACTCTATTCCTTGCACTTCATCCATATCACGTACTCATCCTTTCCATCCTCTGGTCCACTTTATTCCTCTCGTCCACTTCGTTCCTCTCGTCCATTTCATTTATTTCATCAATTTCCTTAATTTCAACCACTTCACTGCTTTCATACAATTTATTCCTTTCATCCGCTTCACTACTTTCATCCACTTCACTCGTTCTGTTTAGTTTATCAGTTTATTTACATTAGCGGTTATTAGTTTTTGATTTCTTGTTGAGGATCATGATGCTGGATTGTTATTTATGATAATGCAGCTTTGGGCTAAGGTCATTGAATTGCTGTTATTCAGTTTGAGTTAGGAGTCGATTTTAGGGGAAGAGCCATGTTTTCAGTAATTTGCGGAAAGACAGGAGGTCCTCAGTGAATTGGATGTGGGGTGGAAGAGCGTTCCACAGAGTGGGGGGCCAGGACTGAGAATGATGATCCACCTAACCTGACTGAGTTGGTTCTTGGTATGACTAGGAGGCCGGCAGAGCTTGATCTTAGAGTATGTGCAGGGTGATAGGGTTTTAGTTTGTCTTGAAGATATTGAGGTCCGGTTTTATGCAGTGCTCGGTGAGAGATGCATAAGGTTTTGAAGGTCACCCTTCGGGCAACCGGAAGCCAGTGCAGAGTTTTCAGGGCTGGGGAGACGTGATCTCTTGGGTCGAGTGCTAGTAGCTGTTTGGCTGCAGCGTTTTGTGCTCTTTGTAGTTTAGTCAGTTGGTACGCGTGGACTCCGAGGTAGAGGGGGTTAGCATAGTCCAGTCTTGACATTACAATTGATTGGACCGCAGAGAGTTTGTTGGGAAAGGAGAGATATGGAGAAATGCGCCTACGAGTTTTGAGGTGGTAGTGGCAGGACTTAGTGAGAGGGTTAGGTCTGAGTCTAGGTTGCATCCAAGGTTTTATACTGAATTAGAGGGGGTCGGTGAATTGCCCATGGCAGATGGCCAGGGTAGCGGGTGCGGAAGAAGTTCAGTGTTGCCGCATTTCAGTTTTGGAGGGGTTTAGCAAGAGGTGGTTTGTGGTCATCCAGTGATCTATGTCTATGATCTATGTCGAGGAGGCAGGAAGCGAGGTCAGGTTGGCAGTTGGGTTTTGAATTCAGGAGTTTTAGGATTAGTTGTGTGTAATTGGCGTAGTTGTAGCACACGATATTGTGCAAGCAGATTATTCGTCAGAGGGTGGCCATATAGGGGTTAAACAGGAGGGCTGATAGGCATGCTCCTTGTGGAACTCCAGTGTTGACTGGTCGGGCGTGGGAAGCATAGGCAGAGAGTAGGGTTATTTGGTTCCTATTATTGAGGAAGGATGCTATCCATTTGAGAGCGTTTCCACGGATTCCCAGGGAGTGGAGGCAGTCAAGGAGGGTTGAGTGGTTGATTGTGTCGAAATGTGGCGGATAGGTCAAGAAGGATTAGTGCGGCGCATCCCGCAGAATCTGCAGTGTTTTTAAGGTCATCCCAGATTGAGGTTAGGGTGGTTTCGGTTCCGTGTCAGGCTCTGAAACCTGATTGAGCGGGGTCTAGGAGATTGTTGGCTTCGACAAAGGCATTTAGTTGGGAGTAGGTGGTTCAGTCAAGGAGTTTGGCAAGAAACCTGGTGTTTGAGATGGGGTGGTCGTTTTTGGGCTTGAGAGGGTCGAGGGAAGTTTTTTTTAAAAGAGGCCTGACATGAACAGTTTTGAACGCGTCGGGAAACATTCCAGAAGAGAGGGAGTCGTTTATGATGGTTCTTGCATGTTCTCCTGCGCAGGTAGATGCGACAATTTCTTTGAGGATTGTGACTGGGCAGGGGTCCAGCGGGGAGCAGGGATGGTTTGCGGGCAGAGAGGAGTTTGAGAAATTGGTCAGTTGATATTGGACTGAAGGAGTCGAAAGTCAGTTGGGTAGCGGTCGCAGGCGGTGGGATGTCAGGTAGGGTGGGTGGATTGCATGGTGGGAGTAAGAGAGCTAGTTTGTTGGTTAGAGAGTTTGTTCTTTCGAGAGCTGTGGTGTTAAAGTGGAGAGAGAGTGAGTCACACAGTGTTTGTGAGGGGGTGGGAAGGGTGGTGGTACATGATGGTTTGGTGAATTCGGCGATGATTTTGTGAAGTTCTTTGCTGGGGTTTTTACAGTTTAGGATTCGGGAGTTGTAATGGGCTTTTTTAGCTTTCTGGATTTCTGCCTTGTACTGGCGATGGTGCCGGGCCAAGGTGTATCTGATCAGGGCTGTTTTTTTCTTTCTGTCATTTGCGTTCTAGGGATTTATATAGTTGTTTAGTGGTCTTCAGTTCTGGTGTGAACCATCAAGGAAAAAGGCCATAGCGAGCTGATGGTTTTCAAGAGGGGGTGAGCGGGATCAGTGAGGTGTTGAGCCATGAGTCAAAGGTGTCGGAGGTTAGGTGTTCATGGGGTGGGCGGGTAGGGGAAGGAGACCAAAGGAGTGCATTGGCTAGGTCGGGAAGGATTTTTAGTTTCTTCCAGCATCTGTGTAGATTCAGAGGTTCTGGTTCGGGTAAGGGGAGCGGGTTG
This sequence comes from Ambystoma mexicanum, assembly GCF_040938575.1. Classification (NCBI taxonomy): domain Eukaryota; kingdom Metazoa; phylum Chordata; class Amphibia; order Caudata; family Ambystomatidae; genus Ambystoma; species Ambystoma mexicanum. Next base: position 38,641,329 of record NC_090938.1, read on the forward strand.
GGTGAGCGAATGGTGAAAGAAACAATTAAGTGATCGGACCAGATGATAGGGGTGGGGGGTTTAGATGAATCAGGTTGTGGGAGCTGAAGATGGCATCATGAGTGTGCCCTTTATAGTGAGTCGGCCCGTTTATGTGGGAATGGAGGTTAATCGCGTCTAAGCCGTCAACCAGAGAGTGGGTCATAGGGTTGGTGGGGATGTCGAGCCATATGTTGAAATCTCCTAGAAGGGCTAGGGTGGGATGGTTTAGTTGGAGGGTGACAATAGAGTCGCTGAGGTTGTTTGAGAATTGTCTACTGTAGCCAGGGGGTCTGTAGATTATTAGGAAGCTGTGGGAGAATGAAGGGGGTGGGATAGTTTTACGAGGAGTGATTCGCAGGAAGGAATGGATGGCTGGTTGTTGATGATTGAGGCGTGGAAGTGAGAGTTGAAGGCGATTGCTACTCCTCCTCTTGAGGGACGGTTCAGTGGGATAAGGGAGTAGTCTGGGGGGAAGGCTTCATTGGTGATAGGGGCGAAGTCGTCAGAGAACCAGGTTTCCGTGATAAAGACCAGGTCCGGTTTGTCAGAAGCGAGGAGGTCAAAGATGCTGTGTCTGTTTTTTGCTACAGATCGGGCATTAAAAAGGATGCAATTTACTTTGGTACAGGAGGATAATGAGGGAGTGGCAGAGGTGGGGGGTGGGAGGGGAGAGGGTGGAAACTGGGAAGAGAGAGGGGGGTGGTTGGTGGTCGATGGGAAGAGTAGGCGGGCAGTTCAGTTGGTGGGTTTGGGGGGGAGGGGTTGGACTGGTGTGATGGGTTGATTGGATCTGGGATGGGGGTTTTGAAGGTGGGGTGTGGGGGGGTTAGGAGTTTCAGGTGTGGTCGGTGAGAATTCGAGGGAGAGGGGTTTCAGGCAGGGTGAGGCAGGGGGGAGGGTGGTGATGATCGAGATTGGGAGGATGAGGTGGTGGGTCGAGACAGGAGTGGCGATGAGTGCTGAGAGATTGAGGGAGACCAGGTATGTTTTCTCTTCAGTGTTTTTGTTGCGCTTGGTGTGTGCGAGAGAGTAGGGGGGTCGGAGGGGGAAAGGGAAGTGGCAACTGTTCTTGCTAGGGCGAGGCGTGCAATTTTTAGGGAGGGGAAGGAGTGTGGTCAGAGGGGGATGATGGTGGGAGTTGATGAGGGGGCAGGGGTTGGATGGTTGTGGGGCTGGGTGTGCTTGGGAGGCTAGACGGGCCGTTAGTCGGGGGAGCGGGTATGATCATAGTAGGAGGGTGGGTAGAGGGGATGGAAGGAGCAGTGATCTACCGATGCTTGACTCGCCATCGTGCCCCTCTGGCTTGGTGTTTGGATAGGGAATGTGGTGGAGGGCGGGATGGTTTGGGGAAGGGGGGATGGGAGGTAGGGCTGGCGGGAAGGGAGGCAGACGCGCGGGAGTCATATGAGAGACAAAGTGTTATAAAGGAAGGTTTTCTGGGTCAGACTTTGGTTGTATTAACCTGGATAGATGGAATTGACCTTTGCCCACATGTGGCAGGTTGGCAAGATGCCAGTGGATAGGTATGGACTTAATAGAGACAACAGGCAAGTGAAACAAGGAAGTGTAAATGGGCCAATAGGAGCAGAGATGGGGTAACAGCTCAACAGGGGAGGTCGGAGTGAAGTGATGTAGAGGGGTGAGCAGGGGCAGGGCAACGGCAGGGAACGAGGAAGGAGGGGGTGATAGGGAGGAGAATAGTGTGTGACATGACTGGGGGGTCTTTCAGAAGAAGCAGGAGGCAAAGTCATTAGCAAGGAGGGAGGTGGGCATGGAGAGGACAGCGGGAGCTTAGCATGGATTGGAGGGTCGTAGACAGCTGGTGATTGAGGGCATGGAGAGAAGGTATGAGATGGATGTGGGAGGGGTTGGAGAGCATCAGGGGCAGTGGTGCAGGCAAGGAGAGAGCCCTTGGATAACCGGAGGAGAGCAAGTGAGTACAGTTTATGCCAGCAACGTAGATGAAGAAGCTTGATCTCTTGGAGGGCAACGAAGATCCATGCTTGGGGGCTGGGGCAGGAGGGCTTTGGGCAATGTGGTTATTGTGAAGCAGGCGGGAAACATGTCTCATTGACTAGGGAGGCTGTCAGTGATAAGAGGGTTGGGCAAGTGAGAGTACCCAATGCTCTTGATCTCTGGGATACACAGGGGCCAAGTGCTCACTGGATGTGGGGGCTCTTCTGGCAAGTGGTCCATAAGAGAAAGATCCAAGGCTGGGGCGAGAACATGTGAAAGAGATGGAGAAGGTGGGCGGCAGGAGAAAGATGCGAGTAGTTAACGCAGTCCCGTTAGGGCAAAGTTAATGGAAGCGAGAACAGAGGCACTCTATTGAGGATGAGGGGTGAGCCAGCATCGCTTAGTGGTGAGGTAAGGTTGGGGAAATAGTCGAACATTGCTTCATCAAGGGTGGTCCTCCAGGTGTAGAGAGGAACCTTAGAGGCTGGAAGTAGAGTAGGGAGGCATGATTCTTAGATGGCTAATTTTAGGGGAGTTCCAGGGCCGGGGGACAGGATTGGCTGGGGAAAGCATACACTCTTTCATGTCTATATGACTCACTCAATTTTCTCTAGGGACTCACACTCTTAATTCTGGTGCGCAGTCTTGATCCATAGTCCACTACAGGAACTAGCGCTATAATTCTCATCAGATGCTGTTCCTTGTCTGTATTCACTTTTCCCTTCAATGCTGCTCCTGTGACAATCACCCCACCTGCCAGGGTTCACTATTACTCCTCCCACTGAGGGTTTTCTTTGCTGAACCTGCAGGTTGGAGTCCTGGGGGTTTTCTCTTGGTTGTCCCCCTGCTCTGCTTATTCCTCTCATGTTGGTGCCCAGCACATGTCCATGGCTTCTCTTTCTCACTCAGTCATGCGCTGTGTCTGTCACTTCATTGTCCGTCCTGAGTCCTTAGGTCAGGACTTTCCCGTCAGCTTCACACGGTCCCAACGGGTCATGCCTTCCTCTAGTGTTCCACCCATGCCAGCACTCCACGAAGCTCTGGTTGTTTCTGCTACAGCCATGGCTTCTTTTATCCTCCTTATCTCTGCTTGGTGGCTCTGTATTTGGCATCCAGGAGGCTGCTTTGCCAAGGTCTACTTTGGAAATTCTTTGGTTTCTCCACCAATAGGACAACATATGTTGGACTCCCCTGTTCTCGCAGATGGTGTTCTTTCTCCAGGCAACCCACTAGATGCAACTCCTCCGCTACACACAGACTCCGACTCTCTTCATTTCTATGGCATTGTTTCCAACTGGCTACAATTCCATTAGCTGGATCACCCACTTTAAAAATTACCTTATTTCCAAGACTTGTGGATGAAAAGTGGGACTTCTGATCCCATTGAAGCTGAGTTAAATCTTAGATGGAAGAGAAATGAATACAAGAAGGATCCAAGGAAGCATAAATAGAATGTAGCCGATCCCTAAGAATGAATGTCTAGACCGTACTTGATGTTCTTTTGTGTAACTCTTTATTAAATTATTAGTTGTTAAGCACACTGTGCACAAATAGTGGCCTCTTGCCACTTATTTCTGATGTGATCCTTCAACACTGTATTGTTGAAAAAGTCATGATTTTAGCTGTTCCCTGAATTTGGTGAGCTCATAGATTTGTCTCAGTTCCTTTGGGTTACTCTTCCACAGTTTAGGGGACTGTCGGAGGAAAGATACCTTCTCCTCCTAATTTAATTGAAGGTGGGCATTGATGACACATTCGTTCCAGTAACGTATGCTTGTAGCTTAACAATCGATCTAGGTTCACAGTGCTGTATCTTCTGCACATCGTCTGATGGGAAAAACACATCCAAATCAAGGCTTTGTATATAATCTACAGAGCACTCAACAGTCTGGCCCCAGTATATCACAAAGACCTTTAAAAGAAATACATTCCTAGACACAAGCTACGATCCTTGAGCTACACATACAGATTACAGGACTGAATGAATCAATTGAGTGGCCTCCATTACTTTTAGTACTACAGAGAGTTGCATTGTTATTAAAATATCATGTATTACTGCTGCTTTATCAGATTTTATCTTGAGTTTTGACAAATAAGATACGGCACAAACAAGGAGTGATTAATATTATTGATAATATTTAGCAAATATCAAGCAGAACACAATATGTGTTTACATACATTTAAAGTCCCACTAGTGTGACTAGGAGAGGAACATTGGTGCACAAGTCATGACAATCCACGTTTGTGTTTATTTGAGTTCAATATGTCAATATCTTTCTATTTGTCCTTTTGGGTAGCGGCTGTTGACCTTTCGAAATATTCCAGTACATCTAGTATTTGCGTATTAAGATACTTCCCCGATTGAGTTTGACCTTGATAACATGGCGGGATGGGTAGATATTGGCTGCCATGCCAATATTGTAGCGATAATGTTACGTGGTGTAGGTTACATAAATATATTCACAGAATGGTGCCCTTTTGTTGGAACACAGATGCGTTCATATCTTTACATGTGAGGAACAAACACAATATTGGACAAGATGATGAAAAACATCACACATCTAAAAACATTCTTTTTTATAAAGTAAAAACAATGACATCCATTAAAAATGTCCCACTTTGCTCTCTTGCAGAACTTTGGGCCTATAACTCCCATCAGCCGTAGCCAGCATAGACACTGATCAGGAATCCTGGGAGCTATAGTCCAAAGCATTGGCAGAGGCTTGAAGGTTGTAAACCCTGGTTCTTCTGCATTACTAAAGTTGTTGATGTGGAGTCCTATGGGCCCTTGCTGAACAAATATCCAAATAGTTGAAGGATGTTCTAATTGATTTAGGTTATGTTATGTGGGGCCATAGCATAACATTTGAAGAGTTACTTTATCCCCATGTCACAGATTTGTGACTCCAATGTTTATGGTTTATTCTCATTAGGACCAGAAGGTGCGAAACTTGACAGAAGTAAAAGAAAATAAGAAAAAAGGAACAGCTGTTGTGGATGAGTGAAAACTAGACACATCAAACTACTTGTAAATTACATAAGAAAGAAGTTCTAAGCAAGTGCCCTCCTTCGCATGTATCGATCCCTTTTTATAGGATCCCTGAAATCGAATGGTCCTGAAGAAGACTGGTGACTTGTTAGTAGTAGTTGTTTGTCATTTATGTAGCGCATTTATCCCAATCAGTATGACTCCAAAGCGCTTGTGGGGGGAGCGCCCTTAGGGGACTGAAGTCCAATGTATAGGAACATTGTCAGAAGGATAATAATGCGTGTGTGCATTTGGCCAAATTAGTGATTTGGGTGGGATGGCCGGGCCCCAGTAAGCTACCCATGATGGTCAGGCATGTGGATGGGTGCTGTGCAGTGGTCAGGAGAGTGGGCTAGTACGAGAGATGCGTTATGTGTCCTGCAAGACCAAATGTATTTAGTATGAGGCAGCTGCACTCTGATGGCAGAGATGTTGTGCTTTGTGTGGTGATGGAGGCGAATGCATGCAGGTTGGCGGCTGTGCCTGTGGCTGGTGTCCACCGAAGTAGTGCATAAATACGCACCTGCAGCCTCAGTTGGGGCTTTCCTTTTGATGTAGCCGTGTACTGAGATTGTCCGGTCTGCTCGGGAATTATACTTTACCTTTCTCTCGAGAATACATTGGGGAGGCACTGACAGTGTCATGGCCTACGTGTCATGAGCTAAGCGTGAAATGGGGAAAGATCGTCAGGTTGCTTGAGGGAATAACCAGGTTTTGAGGGCCTTCCTGAAGGAGAGGTAGTCCTCATCTCGGTGGATGAAGAGTGGAAGACATTTCCAGAGGGCGGAAGCTTGGAAGGAGAAGGAGGATCCTCCAACTCTGGTGGAATTGAAGGGGGAAAATCACAATGAAGAGAGGCAGATGAACGTGTCGATCATTGCGTCGGCCCATCCCCCATTTCGACGTTGCATACATGAACGGTGCACCTCACTTATGGCATCTACCCCCTCATCACTGTTGTATCGCCAATGTGAGAGATGTTACACCCTGAGGCAAATCTATAGACCCTACCCCAACGACGCCACTGATGAAATAAACTTGCATGCGATGGAGCAACTGAATGAGTTGTAATTATGAAGGAGACACATGACATCATGGTGGAGGTCAAAACACGCAGGTGCATTAGACACAAAGTACATGCACATCCAAACACGAAGATATGCAAACACTAGGTCAAACTGTACTCCAACACGAAGAACATGCTTGCATCCTCTGGGTTTGAAAACATATACTCTCTATGCTGAAACGCAAGACACAAGAATACACATAATGCTTGCTTAATGCAGAATGCAGCTAAAATGAGTGGCCATGTAAACTACGATGAAGGACGCAGTCACAGTTAGGTGAATGGAAGACTTCGAGGAGCCTTGAACCTGCAGAGAGACCCTGTCTTGCTGAGAAAGCAGAAGGCACAAGCCTTAACAGCTCAGAAAACAAGTGCACAGTTTGCCAAGGTTATCAGGGAAAGGCACGTTTGGACCAGCATTTCAAAAAGTACAGACAATAAACAGATCCCAGACGATAGACATAGTTCTCTCAGGAGAAGCAAAGAAACAAATGTTGCTGGAAGGTCAAATTCACACTGACTCAGAACTGAGATCGAGAGGAAAGTAGCTCAAACAAGTCTCTAGAGGCCAGAGACGTAATGACATTCAACTGGCAGAGAATGCCTTTTCATTAGAGCCAGAGGAGGGGCAGACAGACACCTTCATCTCTTTGGGACGAAAGATACAATACTGTATAAAGTTTAAAGCTAAATGCCCTGGCTCGAGGCCTAGGGAATCAGAAAATGGTAACCTTATTGGGACAAGCAGCACCTTGGGGCTGTTCTCATCTCCTTCAATGGTTGCTCATGTGCTGCTAACCGTCCAGGATGCCAAGGCTGAGAAAGCCATTCCCGACCAATCCCTATTGACCGTTAATGCTCTCATCAACAGTGTTGCAGCTACTACTCATGCAGTACGCTGATGAAATGTTTTCCTATGTATGGTGGTCTCAGGTGGAGCTGCCAGACACGAGATGGCCAATTAAAGTACTAACCCCATACAGGATCCATACTTATCCAAGCTACTCACCCAATCCCATCCCTCCCTGGGCTTGTGAAATGTATCTTTGTTTATGATGTCATATTTGTTTAAAACCCAGTGGCAAGGCTGACGCAAGTTGAGAGAGATTTGGCAATCGCTGCGATATCCATTTCTGTTCCTGCTTAATCTGGTTTCTGTTTAATAAAACAGTACATTGCCACATTATCGGACTCTTTGTTTTTTTTGGGGTGTGGGATTCCCCCTGGCCCGTCGCCTGCACACCCATGGGTTTTTTTATTATGTCCAGAAATCTGCTAAACACGGTAGGATTAATACGTTTACTTTATTTCAGATCACATCCTCAGCAGTCCCAGACCCTTGCCCACCACCACAACAGTCTCCTTTTCAAACATCGACACCCCTCCCACCCAGAACCATGTGGGGTCACCAGCCCAGATGTTCAAAAGCTTCCACAAAAATGCAAAGAACGGAGAGTTGCCTAAACATTGAGTTGGCATCATGAAGCATTACAAGGTCTTGCAATTGTGGCTAACATAGATCCTATAACTATGTACAACACTATAACAGGTGTCCTCACTATTACGTCAACAAGGAGGAGTGTAGAGCCAGATTGAAGGTTTCTGATGGGTTGCATGAATATTATAGCTCAGTGGCAACACGTCGTCTTGGAAGCAAGACAACGCACCGCAACACAGATTTGAATCCTGGGCCTGCGCTTAGAAACCTCTTCGGTATTAAGCACTTTATAAATAACCAATTGTTATATTATATAGTTGATAGCGTGTAAGCTTGTGTTGGAGGAATTCAGGACCTGTGTTGTCGAGTGTGCAGTTTGTACTGCACATGGCACTGAAGGTCGCCCGTCAACTGATAGCCGCAACTACTCAACATAAATGGTCAGTGGAATATATCTTTCGACTGAGATCCTTTATTGTCACCGCATGTGGATGTTGTGGTTGTTTATTTGCTTAATTATTGATGTGCCTTTTTAGCACTTTTAGGTAGTGTAGAGGAGGTCCCAAATAAAGCCTGCACTCCTATCGTCCATTTTTAAGTACCAGGAACGTTCACACCAAAATATGTAGCGTATGATGAGCAAATAAACCAGCAGTGAGCCGCAGGGGGGCTCTGCCCAGTGCCCATCAGAAGAGCAATACTTATTGAAGTACCAATAACCAGACAACCATGGACAGTAGGGTATCCATTAAGAAAACCCTATCAACAAATGGAACGAAATGAAGATTGCCTAAGTACAGTCCCGGAAGAAACCAAAAAGGCCTTAATGGAAGACAAATGGTGACGTCACAAGGGCCCAGACTGACTTGCAGATAGAAGAACTGACGACCCGAGAATGATGCAAAAAGATGAAACGTCACGAACAAGGATATCGTGAACTTAAAGTGAAAGGACGATGTTGAAATGCAAAGAAGTTTAAAGCTGTAAGCAAGATTTAGATATTCAACCAGTTTACACCTGTAAATATGCTTGGAACCGCAAGAAAGCTAAGAAAACAGTGTGGCTTGCTATGCTAAGTAGAAGAAGAGAGCGGCAAGCACCATTATACATAATCTACCTCAAAACGAAGCACTGTGTTATAAGTTGTATTTCTACTTTGCACAAGAAGCAGAATCAACCCAGGTTACTAAAGGCCAAATGAGAAAGATTCATATTTAGAAAAACGAAAAGAAATGGCTGAATCGAAACTCGGCAGAGGCAACTCGAGCCAGGAAAGCCAAGGTCATACTAATAAAAGAAGCAAACAGTAGCTACATCTAATTGAAACTGAGAACAGAATATCCTGCCTCTGAAAGGTTGAGATAAGAAGACGTAGGCAGGTGGCAGGCTAAATGAGAATCAAATACACAAATTGAGAGAAAAGAGACAAATTCATGGTGTAGGAATTACGTGACCAGCCCAGCAAGAAGAAGCGAGGGCTCACACCTAGGCTTGACACCTGACCAGGTGGAGATATCAGAACCTTTTCCAGACAGAAGATGCAGTCTCGAGGCCAACAACAGTGAACTAATTGACACATGGCGCCTCATTACACGGATGGCGGTAAGGGTTTACCGTTACCAGTATTTTACCGGTACCGGTAAATCCTTACCGCCTTACTACGAGGTCCCTTTGCTGGTTGGGGAATTTAACGCCTGCTTTTTGCAGGCGTTAAAAACCAACCCGCAAAGGGACCCAGGGAGCTAATTACGGTACCGCAATTTCCGGTACCGTAATTAGCGCCTTCTCCATTCCTATAGAGCCCTATGGGGCAAAAATGGGAATGGGGAAGGGCAATGGTAGAAGGGGGAATTACCGCCCCGCCAACCTTGGAATGGGGCGGTAATTCCCCTTTCCGCCAAGGCGGTGCCGGTATTTTACCGGCATGAACCATGGCGCTAATAGCACCATGGTTCTCCGCCATCCGTGTAATGAGGCCCAAGGACACTAAAGTGATGATTGATTGTAACCATAATCGGAGGAAGGCCGGAAAACTAAGGGGCATCCCGCACCTGGCCGACCATTCTGCGTGCTGCTAAGCGAAGTGGGAAAGTATGCATGGGGTTGGTGCCCACGCAATCACAGTGGACCAAATATTCTATGGTACTATAGTTAGTAAAACCAATGAGACGCCGTACTTTTAGTGACGTCTATAGTAGTCATGTTTGAAGGAAGGGCTTAGATGCCCATCTGACAGTGTTTACCCAATCCCGTCACTCTGTTACCATATACAGATATAGGCCCTCATTACGACCCTGGAGTTGGACCATGGTGCTAATAGCACCATGGTCCATGCCGGTAACTTACCGACTCCGCCATGGCGGAATGGGGAATTACCGCCCCATTACGAGGTTGGCGGGGCGGTAATTCCCCATGCCAGCCATGGCCCTTCCCCATTCCCATTTTTGCCCCATAGGGCTCAATGGGAATGGGAAGGCGCTAAGTACGGTGCCGCAAATTGCGGCACCGTACTTAGCACCAAGGTCCCTTTGCGGGTTGGTTTTTAACGCCTGCAAAAAGCAGGCGTTAAAGTCTCCAACCCGCAAAGGGACCTCGTAATCAGGCGTTAAGGGTTTAACGGCGCCGCCACCTTTTACGGCGCCGTTAACCCCTTAACGCCTGGGTTGTAATGAGGGCCATAGTACCTATAGTAAAGTTACCTTTTCCTAACCAATAGAATTGCATGTTAACTTTTGAGTGTTACATGTCAGTGATGATGATTTTTGAGTATAAATGTTACAACTTGCATGACGTTCGTTGGAGTTTGAAGCGAGAAGGACGATCGCATCACTGCTGATACCCATGACTCCCCGTTTTCTGTACTTGTCATTAAACGGACTCCGTTTGACAAACCATTGAGTTGTCCTTATTGGTTGGTGTTGGAGTAATGAATCTGCACCCCCATCCATCTCCAGGGTGCAGCTTTCACGTCTTAAAGTACTTCTGAGCAAACCTCGGCTCTATGGGCCAGCCGGGGGTCTCGGAGTACACTATTGTCATGAGCTTGTTAATATATATTATATTTTGTGTTGGTTTAGCGCCGTCCTGATTCTTCTGTGAGCTTTGTGCTGAGGAAGACACATTTTTAAATGAGTGTGTTAAATGCATAACTGTACTTATTGAACTATGAAATATGTAATCTGTAACTTTCTGGATTGCCTGACCTGCTTCCATAGGGAAGCTTCTTTGTACACTAGCATCCAGGGTAGATGCAGCAAACAAACCGGGTGGCTTATAACATGGGCTGAATCTACTGATATAAGCATGCCTGCTCAGCAAGGTGGGTTGCTTGGAACGTGGGTTGAATCTACTGAGATAAGCATGAATGCTCAGCAAGTTTGGTTGCTTGGAACGTGGGCTGAATCTACTGATATAAGCATACATGCTCAGCAAGCTGGGTTGCTTGGAACGTGGGTTGAATCTACTGAGATAAGCATGCATGCTCAGAAAGCTGGGTGGCCTGGAACGTGGGCTGAATCTACTGATATAAGCATGCATGCTCAGCAAGCTGTTGGTGGCTTAGAACATGGGCTCAATCTACTGATATAAGCATGCATGCTCAGCAGACTGGGTGGCTTGGAACGTGGGCGGAATCTACTGATATAAGCATGCATGCTCAGCAAGCTGGGTTGCTTGGAACGTGGGTTGAATCTACTGAGATAAGCATGCATGCTCAGCAAGCTGGGTGGCCTGGAACGTGGGCTGAATCTACTGATATAAGCATGCATGCTCAGCAAGCTGTTGGTGGCTTAGAGCATGGGCTCAATCTACTGACATAAGCATGCATGCTCAGCAGACTGGGTGGCTTGGAACTTGGGCTGAATCTACTGGTATAGGAATGCATGCCCAGCAAGCTGGGTGGCTTATAACATGGGCTGAATCTACTGATATAAGCATGCCTGCTCAGCAAGGTGGGTTGCTTGGAACGTGGGTTGAATCTACTGAGATAAGCATGAATGCTCAGCAAGCTTGGTTGCTTGGAACGTGGGCTGAATCTACTGAGATAAGCATGCATGCTCAGCAGGCTGGGTGGCCTGGAACGTGGGCTGAATCTACTGATATAAGCATGCATGCTCAGCAAGCTGTTGGTGGCTTAGAACATGGGCTCAATCTACTGATATAAGCATGCATGCTCAGCAGACTGGGTGGCTTGGAACGTGGGCGGAATCTACTGATATAAGCATGCATGTTCAGCAAGCTGGGTTGCTTGGAACGTGGGCTGAATCTACTGATATAAGCATGCATGCTCAGCAGGCTGGGTGGCTTGGAACATGGGCTGAATCTACTGGTATAAGCATGCATGCCCAGCAAGCTGGGTGGCTTGGAACATGGGCTGAATCTATGGATATAAGCATGCATGCTGAGCAATCTGGGTGGCTTGGAACGTGGGTGGGATCTACTGATATAAGGATGCATGCTCTGCAAACTGGGTTGCTTGGTTGGGCTGAATCTACTAATATACGCATGCATGCTCAGCAAGCTGGGTGGCTTGGAACGTGGGCTGAATCTACTGATATAAGCATGCATGCTCGCTCAGCAGGCTGGGTGGCTTGGGACGTGGGCTGAATCTACTGATATAAGCATGCATGCTCAGCAAGCTGGGTTGCTTGGTTGGGCTGAATCTACTGATATAAGCATGCATGCTCAGCAGGCTGGGTGGGTTGGAACGTGGGCTGAATCTACTGCTATAAGCATGCGGAACGTGGGCTGAATCTACTGATATAAGCATGCATGCTCAGCGAGCTGGGTTGCTTGGAACGTGGGCTGAATCTACTGATATAAGCATGCATGCTCAGCAAGCTGGGATGATTGGAACGTAGGCTGAATCTACTGATATAAGCATGCATGCTCAGCAAGCTGGCTTGCTTGGAACGTGGACTCAATCTACTGATATAAGCATGCATGCTCAGCAAGCTGGGTTGCTTGGAACGTGTGTTGAATCTACTGAGATAAGCATGTATGCTCAGCAGGCTGGGTGGCTTGGAACGTGGGCTGAATCTACTGATATAAGAATGCATGCTCATCAATCTGGGTGGCTTGGAACGTAGGTGGAATCTACTGATATAAGGATGCATGCTCAGCAAGCTGGGGTGCTTGGAACGTGGACTGAATCTACTGATTTAAGCATGCATGCTCAGCAAGCTGTGTAGCTTGGAACGTGGGTTGAATCTACTGAGATAAGCATGCATGCTCAGCAAGCTGGGTGGCTTGGAACGTGGGCTGAATCTACTGAGATAAGCATGCATGCTCAGCAAGCTGGGTGGCTTGGAACGTGGGCTGAATCTACTGATATAAGCATGCATGCTCAGCAAGCTGGGTTGCTTGGAACTTGGGCTGAATCTACTGATATAAGCATGCGGAACATGGGCTGAATCTACTGATATAAGCATGGATGCTCAGCAAGCTGGGTTGCTTGGAACGTGGGCTGAATCTATTCATATAAGCATGCATGCTCAGCAAGCTGGGTTTCTTGGAACGTGCGTTAAATCTACTGAGATAAGCCTGCATGCTTAGCAAGCTTGGTTGCTTGGAACGTGGGCTGAATCTACTGATATAAGCATGCATGCTCAGCAAGCTGAGTTGCTTGGAACGTGGGCTGAATATACTGATATAAGCATGCATGCTCAGCAAGCTGGGTTGCTTGGAACGTGGATTGAATCTACTGAGATAAGCATGCATGCTCAGCAGGCTGGGTGGCTTGGAACATGGGCTGAATCTACTCATATAAGCACGCATGCTCAGCAAACTGTTGGTGGCTTAGAACATGGGCTGAATCTACTGATATAAGCATGCATGCTCAGCAGGCTGGGTGGCTTGGAACGTGGGCTGAATCTACTGATATAAGCATGCATGCCCAGCAAGCTGGGTGGCTTGGAACGTGGGCTGAATCTACTGAGATAAGCATGCATGAAGAGCAGGCTGGGTGGCTTGGAACGTGGGCTGAATCTACTGATATAAGCATGCATGCTCAGCAGGCTGGGTGGCTTGGAACGACGGCTGAATCTACTGATATAAGCATGCATGCTCAGCAAGCTGGGTTGCTTGGAATGTGGGCTGAATCTACTGATATAAGCATGCCTGATCAGCAAGCTGGATTGCTTGGAACGTGGTTTGAATCTACTGAGATAAGCATGCATGCTCAGCAAGCTTGGTTGCTTGGAACGTGGGCTGAATCTACTGATATAAGCATTGATGCTCAGCAAGCTGGGTTGCGTGGAACGTGGGTTGAATCTACTGAGATAAGCATACATGCTCAGCAGGCTGGGTTGCTTGGAACGTGGGCTGAATCTACTGATATAAGCATGCATGCTCAGCAAGCTGTTGGTGGCTTAGAACATGGGCTGAATCTACTGATATAAGCATACATGCTCAGCAGGCTGGGTGGCTTGGAACGTGGGCTGAATCTACTGATATAAGCATGCCTGATCAGCAAGCTGGATTGCTTGGAACGTGGTTTGAATCTACTGAGATAAGCATGCATGCTCAGCAAGCTTGGTTGCTTGGAACGTGGGCTGAATCTACTGATATAAGCATTCATGCTCAGCAAGCTGGGTTGCGTGGAACGTGGGTTGAATCTACTGAGATAAGCATACATTCTCAGCAGGCTGGGTTGCTTGGAACGTGGGCTGAATCTACTGATATAAGCATGCATGCTCAGCAAGCTGTTGGTGGCTTAGAACATGGGCTGAATCTACTGATATAAGCATACATGCTCAGCAGGCTGGGTGGCTTGGAACGTGGGCGGAAACTATTGATATAAGCATGCATGCTCAGCAAGCTGGGTTGCTTGGAACGTGGGCTAAATCTACTGATATAAGCATGCATGCTCAGCAGGCTGGGTGGCTTGGAACGTGGGCTGAATCTACTGCTATAAGCATGCATGCCCAGCAAGCTGGGTGGCTTGGAACATGGGCTGAATCTACTGATATAAGCATGCATGCTCAGCAATCTGGGTGGCTTGGAACGTGGGTGGAATCTACTGATATAAGGATGCATGCTCAGCAAGCTGGGTTGCTTTGTTGGGCTGAATCTACTAATATACGCATGTATGCTCAGCAAGCTGGGTGGCTTGGAACGTGGGCTGAATCTACTGATATAAGCATGCATGCTCACTCAGCAGGCTTGGTGGCTTGGAACGTGGGCTGAACCTACTGATAAAAGCATGCATGCTCAGCAAGCTGGGTTGCTTGGTTGGGCTGAAACTACTGATATAAGCATGCATGCTCAGCAAGCTGGGTGGCTTGGAACGTGGGCTGAATCTACTGATATAAGCATGCTGGGTTGCTTGGAACATGGGCTGAATCTACTCATATAAGCATGCGGAACGTGGGCTGAATCTACTGATATAAGCATGCATGCTCAGCAAGCTGGGTTGCTTGGAACGTGGGCTGAATCTACTCATATAAGCATGCATGCTCAGCAAGCTGGGTTTCTTGGAACGTGGGTTGAATCTACTAAGATAAGCCTGCATGCTCAGCAAGCTTGGTTGCTTGGAACGTAGGCTGAATCTACTGAGATAAGCATGCATGCTCAGCAAGCTGGGTTGCTTGGAATGTGGGCTGAATCTAATGATATAAGCATGCATGCTCCGCAAGCTGTGTTGCTTGGAACATGGGTTGAATCTACTGATATAAGCATGCATGCTCAGCAGGCTGGGTGGCTTGGAACGTGGGCTGAATCTACTGATATAAGCATGCATGCTCAGCAATCCGGGTGGCTTGGAACGTGGGTGGAATCTACTGATATAAGCATGCATGCTCAGCAGGCTGGGTGGCTTGGAACATGGGCTGAATCTCCTGGTATAAGCATGCATGCCCAGCAAGCTGGGTGGCTTGGAACATGGGCTGAATCTATTGATATAAGCATGCATGCTCAGCAATCTGGGTGGCTTGGAACGTGGGTGGGATCTACTGATATACGGATGCATGCTCTGCAAGCTGGGTTGCTTGGGTGGGCTGAATCTACTAATATATACGCATGCATGCTCAGCAAGCTGGGTGGCTTGGAACTTGGGCTGAATCTACTGATATAAGCATGCATGCTCAGCAGGCTGGGTGGCTTGGAACATGGGCTGAATCTACTGGTATAAGCATGCATGCCCAGCAAGCTGGGTGGCTTGGAACATGGGCTGAATCTATTGATATAAGCATGCATGCTCAGCAATCTGGGTGGCTTGGAACGTGGGTGGGATCTACTGATATAAGGATGCATGCTCTGCAAACTGGGTTGCTTGGTTGGGCTGAATCTATTAATATACGCATGCATGATCGCTCAGCAGGCTGGGTGGCTTGGAACGTGGGCTGAATCTACTGATATAAGCATGCATGCTCAGCAAGCTGGGATGCTTGGTTGGGCCGAATCTACTGATATAAGCATGCATGCTCAGCAAGCTGGGTGGCTTGGAACGTGGGCTGCATCTACTGATATAAGCATGCAGAACGTGGGCTGAATCTACTGATATAAGCATGCATGCTCAGCAAGCTTGGTTGCTTGGAACGTAGGCTGAATCTACTGAGATAAGCATGCATGCTCAGCAAGCTGGGTTGCTTGGAATGTGGGCTGAATCTAATATATAAGCATGCATGCTCCGCAAGCTGGGTTGCTTGGAACATGGGTTGAATCTACTGATATAAGCATGCATGCTCAGCAAGCTGTTGGTGGCTTAGATCATGGGCTGAATCTACTGATATAAGCATACATGCTCAGCAGGCTGGGTGGCTTGGAACGTGGGCGGAAACTACTGATATAAGCATGCATGCTCAGCAATCTGGGTGGCTTGGAACGTGGGTGGAATCTACTGATATAAGGATGCATGCTCTGCAAGCTGGGTCGCTTTGTTGGGCTGAATCTACTAATATACGCATGTATGCTCAGCAAGCTGGGTGGCTTGGAACGTGGGCTGAATCTACTGATATAAGCATGCATGCTCACTCAGCAGGCTTGGTGGCTTGGAACGTGGGCTGAACCTACTGATAAAAGCATGCATGCTCAGCAAGCTGGGTTGCTTGGTTGGGCTGAAACTACTGATATAAGCATGCATGCTCAGCAAGCTGGGTGGCTTGGAACGTGGGCTGAATCTATTGATATAAGCATGCTGGGTTGCTTGGAACATGGGCTGAATCTACTCATATAAGCATGCGGAACGTGGGCTGAATCTATTGATATAAGCATGCATGCTCAGCAAGCTGGGTTGCTTGGAACGTGGGCTGAATCTACTCATATAAGCATGCATGCTCAGCAAGCTGGGTTTCTTGGAACGTGGGTTGAATCTACTAAGATAAGCCTGCATGCTCAGCAAGCTTAGTTGCTTGGAACGTAGGCTGAATCTACAGAGATAAGCATGCATGCTCAGCAATCTGGGTTGCTTGGAATGTGGGCTGAATCTAATGATATAAGCATGCATGCTCCGCAAGCTGGGTTGCTTGGAACATGGGTTGAATCTACTGATATAAGCATGCATGCTCAGCAGGCTGGGTGGCTTGGAACGTGGGCTGAATCTACTGATATAAGCATGCATGCTCAGCAATCCGGGTGGCTTGGAACGTGGGTGGAATCTACTGATATAAGCATGCATGCTCAGCAGGCTGGGTGGCTTGGAACGTAGGTGGAATCTACTGATATAAGGATGCATGCTCAGCAAGCTGGGGTGCTTGGAACGTGGACTGAATATACTGATTTAAGCATGCATGCTCAGCAAGCTGTGTAGCTTGGAACGTGGGTTGAATCTACTGAGATAAGCATGCATGCTCAGCAAGCTGGGTGGCTTGGAACGTGGGCTGAATCTACTGAGATAAGCATGCATGCTCAGCAAGCTGGGTGGCTTGGAACGTGGGCTGAATCTACTGATATAAGCATGCATGCTCAGCAAGCTGGGTTGCTTGGAACTTGGGCTGAATCTACTGATATAAGCATGCGGAACATGGGCTGAATCTACTGATATAAGCATGGATGCTCAGCAAGCTGGGTTGCTTGGAACGTGGGCTGAATCTATTCATATAAGCATGCAAGCTCAGCAAGCTGGGTTTCTTGGAACGTGCGTTAAATCTACTGAGATAAGCCTGCATGCTTAGCAAGCTTGGTTGCTTGGAACGTGGGCTGAATCTACTGATATAAGCATGCATGCTCAGCAAGCTGAGTTGCTTGGAACGTGGGCTGAATATACTGATATAAGCATGCATGCTCAGCAAGCTGGGTTGCTTGGAACGTGGATTGAATCTACTGAGATAAGCATGCATGCTCAGCAGGCTGGGTGGCTTGGAACATGGGCTGAATCTACTGATATAAGCACGCATGCTCAGCAAACTGTTGGTGGCTTAGAACATGGGCTGAATCTACTGATATAAGCATGCATGCTCAGCAGGCTGGGTGGCTTGGAACGTGGGCTGAATCTACTGATATAAGCATGCATGCACAGCAAGCTGGGTGGCTTGGAACGTGGGCTGAATCTACTGAGATAAGCATGCATGAACAGCAGGCTGGGTGGCTTGGAACGTGGGCTGAATCTACTGATATAAGCATGCATGCTCAGCAGGCTGGGTGGCTTGGAACGACGGCTGAATCTACTGATATAAGCATGCATGCTCAGCAAGCTGGGTTGCTTGGAATGTGGGCTGAATCTATTCATATAAGCATGCCTGATCAGCAAGCTGGATTGCTTGGAACGTGGTTTGAATCTACTGAGATAAGCATGCATGCTCAGCAAGCTTGGTTGCTTGGAACGTGGGCTGAATCTACTGATATAAGCATTGATGCTCAGCAAGCTGGGTTGCGTGGAACGTGGGTTGAATCTACTGAGATAAGCATACATGCTCAGCAGGCTGGGTTGCTTGGAACGTGGGCTGAATCTACTGATATAAGCATGCATGCTCAGCAAGCTGTTGGTGGCTTAGAACATGGGCTGAATCTACTGATATAAGCATACATGCTCAGCAGGCTGGGTGGCTTGGAACGTGGGCTGAATCTACTGATATAAGCATGCCTGATCAGCAAGCTGGATTGCTTGGAACGTGGTTTGAATCTACTGAGATAAGCATGCATGCTCAGCAAGCTTGGTTGCTTGGAACGTGGGCTGAATCTACTGATATAAGCATTCATGCTCAGCAAGCTGGGTTGCGTGGAACGTGGGTTGAATCTACTGAGATAAGCATACATGCTCAGCAGGCTGGGTTGCTTGGAACGTGGGCTGAATCTACTGATATAAGCATGCATGCTCAGCAAGCTGTTGGTGGCTTAGAACATGGGCTGAATCTACTGATATAAGCATACATGCTCAGCAGGCTGGGTGGCTTGGAACGTGGGCGGAAACTATTGATATAAGCATGCATGCTCAGCAAGCTGGGTTGCTTGGAACGTGGGCTAAATCTACTGATATAAGCATGCATGCTCAGCAGGCTGGAAGGCTTGGAACGTGGGCTGAATCTACTGCTATAAGCATGCATGCCCAGCAAGCTGGGTGGCTTGGAACATGGGCTGAATCTACTGATATAAGCATGCATGCTCAGCAATCTGGGTGGCTTGGAACGTGGGTGGAATCTACTGATATAAGGATGCATGCTCTGCAAGCTGGGTTGCTTTGTTGGGCTGAATCTACTAATATACGCATGTATGCTCAGCAAGCTGGGTGGCTTGGAACGTGGGCTGAATCTACTGATATAAGCATGCATGCTCACTCAGCAGGCTTGGTGGCTTGGAACGTGGGCTGAACCTACTGATAAAAGCATGCATGCTCAGCAAGCTGGGTTGCTTGGTTGGGCTGAAACTACTGATATAAGCATGCATGCTCAGCAAGCTGGGTGGCTTGGAACGTGGGCTGAATCTACTGATATAAGCATGCTGGGTTGCTTGGAACATGGGCTGAATCTACTCATATAAGCATGCGGAACGTGGGCTGAATCTACTGATATAAGCATGCATGCTCAGCAAGCTGGGTTGCTTGGAACGTGGGCTGAATCTACTCATATAAGCATGCATGCTCAGCAAGCTGGGTTTCTTGGAACGTGGGTTGAATCTACTAAGATAAGCCTGCATGCTCAGCAAGCTTGGTTGCTTGGAACGTAGGCTGAATCTACTGAGATAAGCATGCATGCTCAGCAAGCTGGGTTGCTTGGAATGTGGGCTGAATCTAATGATATAAGCATGCATGCTCCGCAAGCTGTGTTGCTTGGAACATGGGTTGAATCTACTGATATAAGCATGCATGCTCAGCAGGCTGGGTGGCTTGGAACGTGGGCTGAATCTACTGATATAAGCATGCATGCTCAGCAATCCGGGTGGCTTGGAACGTGGGTGGAATCTACTGATATAAGCATGCATGCTTAGCAGGCTGGGTGGCTTGGAACATGGGCTGAATCTACTGGTATAAGCATGCACGCCCAGCAAGCTGGGTGGCTTGGAACATGGGCTGAATCTATTGATATAAGCATGCATGCTCAGCAATCTGGGTGGCTTGGAACGTGGGTGGGATCTACTGATATACGGATGCATGCTCTGCAAGCTGGGTTGCTTGGGTGGGCTGAATCTACTAATATATACGCATGCATGCTCAGCAAGCTGGGTGGCTTGGAACATGGGTTGAATCTACTGATATAAGCATGCATGCTCAGCAGGCTGGGTGGCTTGGAACATGGGCTGAATCTACTGGTATAAGCATGCATGCCCAGCAAGCTGGGTGGCTTGGAACATGGGCTGAATCTATTGATATAAGCCTGCATGCTCAGCAATCTGGGTGGCTTGGAACGTGGGTGGGATCTACTGATATAAGGATGCATGCTCTGCAAACTGGGTTGCTTGGTTGGGCTGAATCTACTAATATACGCATGCATGCTCGCTCAGCAGGCCGGGTGGCTTGGAACGTGGGCTGAATCTACTGATATAAGCATGCATGCTCAGCAAGCTGGGATGCTTGGTTGGGCCGAATCTACTGATATAAGCATGCATGCTCAGCAAGCTGGGTGGCTTGGAACGTGGGCTGAATCTACTGATATAAGCATGCAGAACGTGGGCTGAATCTACTGATATAAGCATGCATGCTCAGCAAGCTTGGTTGCTTGGAACGTAGGCTGAATCTACTGAGATAAGCATGCATGCTCAGCAAGCTGGGTTGCTTGGAATGTGGGCTGAATCTAATATATAAGCATGCATGCTCCGCAAGCTGGGTTGCTTGGAACATGGGTTGAATCTACTGATATAAGCATGCATGCTCAGCAAGCTGTTGGTGGCTTAGAACATGGGCTGAATCTACTGATATAAGCATACATGCTCAGCAGGCTGGGTGGCTTGGAACGTGGGCGGAAACTACTGATATAAGCATGCATGCTCAGCAAGCTGGGTTGCTTGGAACGTGGGCTAAATCTACTGATATAAGCATGCATGCTCAGCAGGCTGGGTGGCTTGGAACGTGGGCTGAATCTACTGCTATAAGCATGCATGCCCAGCAAGCTGGGTGGCTTGGAACATGGGCTGAATCTACTGATATAAGCATGCATGCTCAGCAATCTGGGTGGCTTGGAACGTGGGTGGAATCTACTGATATAAGGATGCATGCTCTGCAAGCTGGGTCGCTTTGTTGGGCTGAATCTACTAATATACGCATGTATGCTCAGCAAGCTGGGTGGCTTGGAACGTGGGCTGAATCTACTGATATAAGCATGCATGCTCACTCAGCAGGCTTGGTGGCTTGGAACGTGGGCTGAACCTACTGATAAAAGCATGCATGCTCAGCAAGCTGGGTTGCTTGGTTGGGCTGAAACTACTGATATAAGCATGCATGCTCAGCAAGCTGGGTGGCTTGGAACGTGGGCTGAATCTATTGATATAAGCATGCTGGGTTGCTTGGAACATGGGCTGAATCTACTCATATAAGCATGCGGAACGTGGGCTGAATCTACTGATATAAGCATGCATGCTCAGCAAGCTGGGTTGCTTTGAACGTGGGCTGAATCTACTCATATAAGCATGCATGCTCAGCAAGCTGGGTTTCTTGGAACGTGGGTTGAATCTACTAAGATAAGCCTGCATGCTCAGAAAGCTTGGTTGCTTGGAACGTAGGCTGAATCTACAGAGATAAGCATGCATGCTCAGCAATCTGGGTTGCTTGGAATGTGGGCTGAATCTAATGATATAAGCATGCATGCTCCGCAAGCTGGGTTACTTGGAACATGGGTTGAATCTACTGATATAAGCATGCATGCTCAGCAGGCTGGGTGGCTTGGAACGTGGGCTGAATCTACTGATATAAGCATGCATGCTCAGCAATCCGGGTGGCTTGGAACGTGGGTGGAATCTACTGATATAAGCATTCATGCTCAGCAGGCTGGGTGGCTTGGAACATGGGCTGAATCTACTGGTATAAGCATGCATGCCCAGCAAGCTGGGTGGCTTGGAACATGGGCTGAATCTATTGATATAAGCATGCATGCTCAGCAATCTGGGTGGCTTGGAACGTGGGTGGGATCTACTGATATACGGATGCATGCTCTGCAAGCTGGGTTGCTTGGGTGGGTTGAATCTACTAATATATACGCATGCATGCTCAGCAAGCTGGGTGGCTTGGAACGTGGGCTGAATCTACTGATATAAGCATGCATGCTCAGCAGGCTGGGTGGCTTGGAACATGGGCTGAATCTACTGGTATAAGCATGCATGCCCAGCAAGCTGGGTGGCTTGGAACATGGGCTGAATCTATTGATATAAGCATGCATGCTCAGCAATCTGGGTGGCTTGGAACGTGGGTGGGATCTACTGATATAAGGATGCATGCTCTGCAAACTGGGTTGCTTGGTTGGGCTGAATCTACTAATATACGCATGCATGCTCAGCAAGCTGGGTGGCTTGGAACGTGGGCTGAATCTACTGATATAAGCATGCATGCTCGCTCAGCAGGCTGGGTGGCTTGGAACGTGGGCTGAATCTACTGATATAAGCATGCATGCTCAGCAAGCTGGGATGCTTGGTTGGGCCGAATCTACTGATATAAGCATGCATGCTCAGCAAGCTGGGTGGCTTGGAACGTGGGCTGAATCTACTGATATAAGCATGCAGAACGTGGGCTGAATCTACTGATATAAGCATGCATGCTCAGCAAGCTGGGTTGCTTGGAACGTGGGCTGAATCTACTCATATAAGCATGCATGCTCAGCAAGCTGGGTTGATTGGAACGTAGGCTGAATCTATTGATATAAGCATGCATGCTCAGCAAGCTGGCTTGCTTGGAACGTGGACTCAATCTACTGATATAAGCATGCATGCTCAGCAAGCTGGGTTGCTTGGAACGTGTGTTGAATCTACTGAGATAAGCATGCATGCTCAGCAGGCTGGGTGGCTTGGAACGTGGGCTGAATCTACTGATATAAGAATGCATGCTCATCAATCTGGGTGGCTTGGAACGTAGGTGGAATCTACTGATATAAGGATGCATGCTCAGCAAGCTGTGTTGCTTGGAACATGGGTTGAATCTACTGATATAAGCATGCATGCTCACTCAGCAGGCTTGATGGCTTGGAACGTGGGCTGAACCTACTGATAAAAGCATGCATGCTCAGCAAGCTGGGTTGCTTGGTTGGGCTGAATCTACTAATATACGCATGTATGCTCAGCAAGCTGGGTGGCTTGGAACGTGGGCTGAATCTACTGATATAAGCATGCATGCTCACTCAGCAGGCTTGGTGGCTTGGAACGTGGGCTGAACCTACTGATAAAAGCATGCATGCTCAGCAAGCTGGGTTGCTTGGTTGGGCTGAAACTACTGATATAAGCATGCATGCTCAGCAAGCTGGGTG
The DNA here is from genome assembly GCF_040938575.1 of Ambystoma mexicanum. Lineage (NCBI taxonomy): Eukaryota > Metazoa > Chordata > Amphibia > Caudata > Ambystomatidae > Ambystoma > Ambystoma mexicanum. Next base: position 38,664,653 of record NC_090938.1, read on the forward strand.
GCTTGGAACATGTACTGAATCTACTCATATAAGCATGCGGAACGTGGGCTGAATCTACTGATATGAGCATGCATGCTCAGCAAGCTGGGTTGCTTGGAACGTGGGCTGAATCTACTCATATAAGCATGCATGCTCAGCAAGCTGGGTTTCTTGGAACGTGGGTTGAATCTACTAAGATAAGCTTGCATGCTCAGCAAGCTGGGTTGCTTGGAATGTGGGCTGAATCTAATGATATAAGCATGCATGCTCCGCAAACTGGGTTGCTTGGAACATGGGTTGAATCTCTGATATAAGCATGCATGCTCAGCAGGCTGGGTGGCTTGGAACGTGGGCTGAATCTACTGATATAAGCATGCATTCTCCGCAAGCTGGGTTGCTTGGAACATGGGTTGAATCTACTGATATAAGCATGCATGCTCAGCAGGCTGGGTGGCTTGGAACGTGGGCTGAATCTACTGATATAAGCATGCATGCGCAGCAAGCTGGGTTGCTTGGTTGGGCTGAAACTACTGATATAAGCATGCATGCTCAGCAAGCTGGGTGGCTTGGAACATGTACTGAATCTACTCATATAAGCATGCGGAACGTGGCCTGAATCTACTGATATAAGCATGCATGCTCAGCAAGCTGGGTTGCTTGGAACGTGGGCTGAATCTACTCATATAAGCATGCATGCTCAGCAAGCTTGGTTGCTTGGAACGTAGGCTGAATCTACTGAGATAAGCTTGCATGCTCAGCAAGCTGGGTTGCTTGGAATGTGGGCTGAATCTAATGATATAAGCATGCATGCTCCGCAAGCTGGGTTGCTTGGAACATGGGTTGAATCTACTGATATAAGCATGCATGCTCAGCAGGCTGGGTGGCTTGGAACGTGGGCTGGATCTACTGACATAAGCATGCATGCTCAGCAATCCGGGTGGCTTGGAACGTGGGTGGAATCTACTGATATAAGCATGCATGCTCAGCAGGCTGGGTGGCTTGGAACATGGGCTGAATCTACTGGTATAAGCATGCATGCCCAGCAAGCTGGGTGGCTTGGAACATGGGCTGAATCTATTGATATAAGCATGCATGCTCAGCAATCTGGGTGGCTTGGAACGTGGGTGGGATCTACTGATATACGGCTGCCTGCTCTGCAAGCTGGGTTGCTTGGGTGGGCTGAATCTACTAATATATACGCATGCATGCTCAGCAAGCTGGGTGGCTTGGAACGTGGGCTGAATCTACTGATATAAGCATGCATGGTCAGCAGGCTGGGTGGTTTGGAACATGGGCTGAATCTACTGGTATAAGCATGCATGCCCAGCAAGCTGGGTGGCTTGGAACATGGGCTGAATCTATTGATATAAGCATGCATGCTCAGCAATCTGTGTGGCTTGGAACGTGGGTGGGATCTACTGATATAAGGATGCATGCTCTGCAAACTGGGTTGCTTGGTTGGGCTGAATCTACTAATATACGCATGCATGCTCAGCAGGCTGGGTGGCTTGGAACATGGGCTGAATCTACTGGTATAAGCATGCATGCCCAGCAAGCTGGGTGGCTTGGAACATGGGCTGAATCTATTGATATAAGCATGCATGCTCAGCAATCTGGGTGGCTTGGAACGTGGGCTGAATCTACTCATATAAGCATGCATGCTCAGCAAGCTTGGTTGCTTGGAACGTAGGCTGAATCTACTGAGATAAGCATGCATGCTCAGCAAGCTGGGTTGCTTGGAATGTGGGCTGAATCTAATGATATAAGCATGCATGCTCCGCAAGCTGGGTTGCTTGGAACATGGGTTGAATCTACTGATATAAGCATGCATGCTCAGCAGGCTGGGTGGCTTGGAACATGGGCTGAATCTACTGATATAAGCATGCATGCCCAGCAAGCTGGGTGGCTTGGAACGTGGGTGGAATCTACTGATATAAGCATGCATGCTCAGCAGGCTGGGTGGCTTGGAATATGGGCTGAATCTACTGGTATAAGCATGCATGCCCAGCAAGCTGGGTGGCTTGGAACATGGGCTGAATCTATTGATATAAGCATGCATGCTCAGCAATCTGGGTGGCTTGGAACGTGGGTGGGATCTACTGATATACGGATGCCTGCTCTGCAAGCTGGGTTGCTTGGGTGGGCTGAATCTACTAATATATACGCATGCATGCTCAGCAAGCTGGGTGGCTTGGAACGTGGGCTGAATCTACTGATATAAGCATGCATGCTCAGCAGGCTGGGTGGCTTGGAACATGGGCTGAATCTACTGGTACAAGCATGCATGCCCAGCAAGCTGGGTGGCTTGGAACATGGGCTGAATCTATTGATATAAGCATGCATGCTCAGCAATCTGGGTGGCTTGGAACGTGGGTGGGATCTACTGATATAAGGATGCATGCTCTGCAAACTGGGTTGCTTGGTTGGGCTGAATCTAATAATATACGCATGCATGCTCAGCACGCTGGGTGGCTTGGAACGTGGGCTGAATCTATTGATATAAGCATGCATGCTCGCTCAGCAGGCTGGGTGGCTTGGAACGTGGGCTGAATCTACTGATATAAGCATGCATGCTCAGCAAGCTGGGATGCTTGGTTGGGCCGAATCTACTGATATAAGCATGCATGCTCAGCAAGCTGGGTGGCTTGGAACGTGGGCTGAATCTACTGATATAAGCATGCAGAACGTGGGCTGAATCTACTGATATAAGCATGCATGCTCAGCAAGCTGGGTTGCTTGGAACGTGGGCTGAATCTACTCATATAAGAATGCATGCTCAGCAAGCTGGGTTGATTGGAACGTAGGCTGAATCTACTGATATAAGCATGCATGCTCAGCATGCTGGCTTGCTTGGAACGTGGACTCAATCTACTGATATAAGCATGCATGCTCAGCAAGCTGGGTTGCTTGGAACGTGTGTTGAATCTACTGAGATAAGCATGCATGCTCAGCAGGCTGGGTGGCTTGGAACGTGGGCTGAATCAACTGATATAAGAATGCATGCTCATCAATCTGGGTGGCTTGGAACGTAGGTGGAATCTACTGATATAAGGATGCATGCTCAGCAAGCTGGGTGGCTTGGAACGTGGACTGAATATACTGATATAAGCATGCATGCTCAGCAAGCTGTGTTGCTTGGAACGTGGCTTGAATCTACTGAGATAAGCATGCATGCTCAGCAAGCTGGGTGGCTTGGAACGTGGGCTGAATCTACTGAGATAAGCATGCATGCTCAGCAAGCTGGGTGGCTTGGAACGTGGGCTGAATCTACTGATATAAGCATGCGGAACATGGGCTGAATCTACTGATATAAGCATGCATGCTCAGCAAGCTGGGTTGCTTGGAATGTGGGCTGAATCTATTCATATAAGCATGCATGCTCAGCAAGCTGGGTTTCTTGGAACGTGCGTTAAATCTACTGAGATAAGCCTGCATGCTTAGCAAGCTTGGTTGCTTGGAACGTGGGCTGAATCTACTGATATAAGCATGCATGCTCAGCAAGCTGGGTTGCTTGGAACGTGGGCTGAATATACTGATATAATCATGCATGCTCAGCAAGCTGGGTTGCTTGGAACATGGATTGAATCTACTGAGATAAGCATGCATGCTCAGCAGGCTGGGTGGCTTGGAACATGGGCTGAATCTACTGATATAAGAATGCATGCTCAGCAAGCTGGGTTGATTGGAACGTAGGCTGAATCTACTGATATAAGCATGCATGCTCAGCATGCTGGCTTGCTTGGAACGTGGACTCAATCTACTGATATAAGCATGCATGCTCAGCAATCTGGGTTGCTTGGAACGTGTGTTGAATCTACTGAGATAAGCATGCATGCTCAGCAGGCTGGGTGGCTTGGAACGTGGGCTGAATCAACTGATATAAGAATGCATGCTCATCAATCTGGGTGACTTGGAACGTAGGTGGAATCTACTGATATAAGGATGCATGCTCAGCAAGCTGGGTGGCTTGGAACGTGGACTGAATATACTGATATAAGCATGCATGCTCAGCAAGCTGTGTTGCTTGGAACGTGGGTTGAATCTACTGAGATAAGCATGCATGCTCAGCAAGCTGGGTGGCTTGGAACGTGGGCTGAATCTACTTAGATAAGCATGCATGCTCAGCAAGCTGGGTGGCTTGGAACGTGGGCTGAATCTACTGATATAAGCATGCGGAACATGGGCTGAATCTACTGATATAAGCATGCATGCTCAGCAAGCTGGGTTGCTTGGAATGTGGGCTGAATCTTTTCATATAAGCATGCATGCTCAGCAAGCTGGGTTTCTTGGAACGTGCGTTAAATCTACTGAGATAAGCCTGCATGCTTAGCAAGCTTGGTTGCTTGGAACGTGGGCTGAATCTACTGATATAAGCATGCATGCTCAGCAAGCTGGGTTGCTTGGAACGTGGGCTGAATATACTGATATAAGCATGCATGCTCAGCAAGCTGGGTTGCTTGGAACATGGATTGAATCTACTGAGATAAGCATGCATGCTCGGCAGGCTGGGTGGCTTGGAACGTGGGCTGAATCTACTGATATAAGCATGCATGCCCAGCAAGCTGGGTGGCTTGGAACGTGGGCTGAATCTACTGAGATAAGCGTGCATGAACACCAGGCTGGGTGGCTTGGAACGTGGGCTGAATCTACTGATATAAGCATGCATGCTCCGCAGGCTGGGTGGCTTGGAACGTGGGCTGAATCTACTGATATAAGCATGCATTCTCAGCAAGCTGGGTTGCTTGGAACGTGGGCTGAATTTACTGAGATAAGCATGCATGCTCAGAATGCTTGGTTGCTTGGAACGTGGGCTGAATCTACTGATATAAGCATGCCTGATCAGCAAGCTGGATTGCTTGGAACGTGGGCTGAATCTACTGAGATAAGCATGCATGCTCAGCAAGCTTGGTTGCTTGGAACGTGGGCTGAATCTACTGATATAAGCATTCATGCTCAGCAAGCTGGGTTGCTTGGAACGTGGGTTGAATCTACTGAGATAAGCATACATGATCAGCAGGTTGGGTTGCTTGGAACGTGGGCTGAATCTACTGATACAAGCATGCATGCTCAGCAAGCTGTTGGTGGCTTAGAACATGGGCTGAATCTATTGATATAAGCATACATGCTCAGCAGTCAGGGTGGCTTGGAACGTGGGCGGAATCTACTGATATAAGCATGCATGCTCAGCAAGCTGGGTTGCTTGGAACGTGGGCTAAATCTACTGATATAAGCATGCATGCTCAGCAGGCTGGGTGGCTTGGAACGTGGGCTGAATCTACTGCTATAAGCATGCATGCCCAGCAAGCTGGGTGGCTTGGAACATAGGTGGAATCTACTGTTATAAGGATGCATGCTCTGCAAGCTGGGTTGCTTGGTTGGGCTGAATCTACTCTACTAATATACGCATGTATGCTCAGCAAGCTGGGTGGCTTGGAACGTGGGCTGAATCTACTGATATAAGCATGCATGCTCGCTCAGCAGGCTTGGTGGCTTGGAACGTGGGCTGAATCTACTTATAAAAGCATGCATGCTCAGCAAGCTGGGTTGCTTGGTTGGGCTGAATCTACTGATATGAGCATGCATTCTCAGCAAGCTGGGTTGCTTGGAACGTGGGCTGAATCTACTGATATAAGCATGCATGCTCAGCAAGCTGAGTTGCTTGGAACGTGGGCTGAATCTACTGATATAAGCATGCGGAACGTGGGCTGAATCTACTGATATAAGCATGCATGCTCAGCAAGCTGGGTTGCTTGGAATGTGGGCTGAATCTACTCATATAAGCATGCATGCTCAGCAAGCTGGGTTGATTGGAACGTAGGCTGAATCTACTGATATAAGCATGCATGCTCAGCAAGCTGGCTTGCTTGGAACGTGGGCTGAATATACTGATATAATCATGCATGCTCAGCAAGCTGGGTTGCTTGGAACATGGATTGAATCTACTGAGATAAGCATGCATGCTCAGCAAGCTGGGTGGCTTGGAACATGGGCTGAATCTACTGATATAAGCACGCATGCTCAGCAAACTGTTGGTGGCTTAGAACATGGGCTGAATCTACTGATATAAGCATGCATGCTCAGCAGGCTGGGTGGCTTGGAACGTGGGCTGAATCTACTGATATAAGCATGCATGCCCAGCAAGCTGGGTGGCTTGGAACGTGGGCTGAATCTACTGAGATAAGCATGCATGAAGAGCAGGCTGGGTGGCTTGGAACGTGGGCTGAATCTACTGATATATGCATGCATGCTCAGCAGGCTGGGTGGCTTGGAACATGGGCTGAATCTACTGATATAAGCATGCATTCTCAGCAAGCTGGGTTGCTTGGAAGGTGGGCTGAATCTACTGATATAAGCATGCATGCTCAGCAAGCTGGGTTGCTTGGAACGTGGGATGAATCTACTGAGATAAGCATGCATGCTCAGCAAGCTTGGTTGCTTGGAACGTGGGCTGAATCTACTGATATAAGCATGCCTGATCAGCAAGCTGGATTGCTTGGAACGTGGGCTGAATCTACTGAGATAAGCATGCATGCTCAGCAAGCTTGGTTGCTTGGAACGTGGGCTGAATCTACTGATATAAGCATTCATGCTCAGCAAGCTGGGTTGCTTGGAACGTGGGCTGAATCTACTGATATAAGCAAGCATGCTCAGCAAGCTGGGTTGCTTGGAACGTGGGCTGAATCTACTGAGATAAGCATGCATGCTCAGCAAGCTTGGTTGCTTGGAACGTGGGCTATATCTACTGATATAAGCATGCCTGATCAGCAAGCTGGATTGCTTGAAACGTGGGCTGAATCTACTGAGATAAGCATACATGATCAGCAGGTTGGGTTACTTGGAACGTGGGCTGAATCTACTGATATAAGCATGCATGCTCAGCAAGCTGTTGGTGGCTTAGAACATGGGCTGAATCTACTGATATAAGCATACATGCTCAGCAGGCTCGGTGGCTTGGAACGTGGGCGGAATCTACTGATATAAGCATGCTTGCTCAGCAAGCTGGGTTGCTTGGAACGTGGGCTAAATCTACTGATATAAGCATGCATGCTCAGCAGGCTGGGTGGCTTGGAACGTTGGCTGAATCTACTGCTATAAGCATGCATGCCCAGCAAGCTGGGTGGCTTGGAACATGGGCTGAATCTACTGATATAAGCATGCATGCTCAGCAATCTGGGTGGCTTGGAACGTGGGTGGAATCTACTGATATAAGGATGCATGCTCTGCAAGCTGGGTTGCTTGGTTGGGCTGAATCTACTAATATACGCATGTATGCTCAGCAAGCTGGATGGCTTGGAACGTGGGCTGAATCTACTGATATAAGCATGCATGCTCGCTCAGCAGGCTTGGTGGCTTGGAACGTGGGCTGAATCTACTTATAAAAGCATGCATGCTCAGCAAGCTGGGTTGCTTGGTTGGGCTGAATCTACTGATATGAGCATGCATGCTCAGCAAGCTGGGTGGCTTGGAACGTGGGCTGCATCTACTGATATAAGCATGCATGCTCAGCAAGCTGAGTTGCTTGGAACGTGGGCTGAATCTACTGATATCAGCATGCGGAACGTGGGCTGAATCTACTGATATAAGCATGCATGCTCAGCAAGCTGGGTTGCTTGGAATGTGGGCTGAATCTACTCATATAAGCATGCATGCTCAGCAAGCTGGGTTGATTGGAACGTAGGCTGAATCTACTGATATAAGCATGCATGCTGAGCAAGCTGGCTTGCTTGGAACGTGGACTCAATCTACTGATATAAGCATGCATGCACAGCAAGCTGGGTTGCTTGGAACGTGTGTTGAATCTACTGAGATAAGCATGCATGCTCAGCAAGATGGGTTGCTTGGGACATGGGTTGAATCTACTGATATAAGCATGCATGCTCAGCAGGCTGGGTGGCTTGGAACGTGGGCTGAATCTACTGATATAAGCATGCATGCTCAGCAATCTGGGTGGCTTGGAACGTGGGTGGAATCTACTGATATAAAGCTGCATGCTCTGCAAGCTGGGTTGCTTGGGTGGGCTGCATCTACAAATATACGCATGCATGCTCAGCAAGCTGAGTTGCTTGGAACGTGGGCTGAATCTACTGATATAAGCATGCGGAACGTGGGCTGAATCTACTGATATAAGCATGCATGCTCAGCAAACTGGGTTGCTTGGAATGTGGGCTGAATCTACTCATATAAGCATGCATGCTCAGCAAGCTGGGTTGATTGGAACGTAGGCTGAATCTACTGATATAAGCATGCATGCTGAGCAAGCTGGCTTGCTTGGAACGTGGACTCAATCTACTGATATAAGCATGCATGCACAGCAAGCTGGGTTGCTTGGAACGTGTGTTGAATCTACTGAGATAAGCATGCATGCTCAGCAAGATGGGTTGCTTGGGACATGGGTTGAATCTACTGATATAAGCATGCATGTTCAGCAGGCTGGGTGGCTTGGAACGTGGGCTGAATCTACTGAGATAAGCATGCATGTTCAGCAGGCTGGGTGGCTTGGAACGTGGGCTGAATCTACTGATATAAGCATGCATGCTCAGCAAGCTGGGTGGCTTGGAACGTGGGCTGAATCTACTGATATAAGCATGCATGCTCAGCAGGCTGGGTGGCTTGGAACATGGGCTGAATCTACTGGTATAAGCATGCATGCCCAGCAAGCTGGGTGGCTTGGAACATGGGCTGAATCTATTGATATAAGCATGCATGCTCAGCAATCTGGGCGGCTTGGAACGTGGGTGGGATCTACTGATATAAGGATGCATGCTCTGCAAACTGGGTTGCTTGGTTGGGCTGAATCTACTAATATACGCATGCATGCTCAGCAAGCTGGGTGGCTTGGAACGTGGGCTGAATCTATTGATATAAGCATGCATGCTCAGCAATCTGGGTGGCTTGGAACGTGGGCTGAATCTACTCATATAAGCATGCATGCTCAGCAAGCTTGGTTGCTTGGAACGTAGGCTGAATCTACTGAGATAAGCATGCATGCTCAGTAAGCTGGGTTGCTTGGAATGTGGGCTGAATCTAATGATATAAGCATGCATGCTCCACAAGCTGGGTTGCTTGGAACATGGGTTGAATCTACTGATATAAGCATGCATGCTCAGCAGACTGGGTGGTTTGGAACGTGGGCTGAATCTACTGATATAAGCATGCATGCCCAGCAAGCTGGGTGGCTTGGAACGTGGGTGGAATCTACTGATATAAGCATGCATGCTCAGCAGGCTGGGTGGCTTGGAACATGGGCTGAATCTACTGGTATAAGCATGCATGCCCAGCAAGCTGGGTGGCTTGGAACATGGGCTGAATCTATTGATATAAGCATGCATGCTCAGCAATCTGGGTGGCTTGGAACGTGGGTGGGATCTACTGATATACGGATGCCTGCTCTGCAAGCTGGGTTGCTTGGGTGGGCTGAATCTACTAATATATACGCATGCATACTCAGCAAGCTGGGTGGCTTGGAACGTGGGCTGAATCTATTGATATAAGCATGCATGCTCGCTCAGCAGGCTGGGTGGCTTGGAACATGGGCTGAATCTACTGATATAAGCATGCATGCTCAGCAAGCTGGGATGCTTGGTTGGGCCGAATCTACTGATATAAGCATGCATGCTCAGCAAGCTGGGTGGCTTGGAACGTGGGCTGAATCTACTGATATAAGCTTGCATGCTCAGCAAGCTGGGTTGCTTGGAACGTGGGCTGAATCTACTCATATAAGTATGCATGCTCAGCAAGCTGGGTTGATTGGAACGTAGGCTGAATCTACTGATATAAAGATGCATGCTCAGCAAGCTGGGTTGCTTGGAACGTGGACTCAATCTACTGATATAAGCATGCATGCTCAGCAAGCTGGGTTGCTTGGAACGTGTGTTGAATCTACTGAAATAAGCATGCATGCTCAGCAGGCTGGGTGGCTTGGAACGTGGGCTGAATCAACTGATATAAGAATGCATGCTCATCAATCCGGGTGGCTTGGAACGTAGGTGGAATCTACTGATATAAAGATGCATGCTCAGCAAGCTGGGTTGCTTGGAACGTGGACTGAATATACTGATATAAGCATGCATGCTCAGCAAGCTGTGTTGCTTGGAACGTGGGTTGAATCTACTGAGATAAGCATGCATGCTCAGCAAGCTGGGTGGCTTGGAACGTGGGCTGAATCTACTGAGATAAGCATGCATGCTCAGCAAGCTGGGTGGCTTGGAACGTGGGCTGAATCTACTGATATAAGCATGCGGAACATTGGCTGAATCTACTGATATAAGCATGCATGCTCAGCAAGCTGGGTTGCTTGGAATGTGGGCTGAATCTATTCATATAAGCATGCATGCTCAGCAAGCTGGGTTTCTTGGAACATGCGTTAAATCTACTGAGATAAGCCTGCATGCTTAGCAAGCTTGGTTGCTTGGAACTTGGGCTGAATCTACTGATATAAGCATGCATGCTCAGCAAGCTGGGTTGCTTGGAACGTGGGCTGAATATACTGATATAAGCATGCATGCTCAGCAAGCTGGGTTGCTTGGAACATGGATTGAATCTACTGAGATAAGCACGCATGCTCATCAGGCTGGGTGGCTTGGAACATGGGCTGAATCTACTGATATAAGCACGCATGCTCAGCAAACTGTTGGTGGCTTAGAACATGGGCTGAATCTACTGATATAAGCATGCATGCTCAGCAAACTGTTGGTGGCTTAGAACATGGGCTGAGTCTACTGATATAAGCATGCATGCTCAGCAGGCTGGGTGGCTTGGAATGTGGGCTGAATCTACTGATATAAGCATGCATGCCCAGCAATCTGGGTGGCTTGGAACGTGGGCTGAATCTACTGAGATAAGCATGCATGAACAGCAGGCTGGGTGGCTTGGAACGTGGGCTGAATCTACTGATATAAGCACGCATGCTCAGCAAGCTGGATTGCTTGGAACGTGGGCTGAATCTACTGAGATAAGCATGCATGCTCAGCAAGCTTGGATGCTTGGAACGTGGGCTGAATCTACTGATATAAGCATGAGTGATCAGCAAGCTGGATTGCTTGGAACGTGGGCTGAATCTACTGAGATAAGCATGCATGCTCAGCAAGCTTGGTTGCTTGGAACGTGGACTGAATATACTGATATAAGCATGCATGCTCAGCAAGCTGTGTTGCTTGGAACGTGGGTTGAATCTACTGAGATAAGCATGCATGCTCAGCAAGCTGGGTGGCTTGGAACGTGGGCTGAATCTACTGAGATAAGCATGCATGCTCAGCAAGCTGGGTGGCTTGGAACGTGGGCTGAATCTACTGATATAAGCATGCGGAACATTGGCTGAATCTACTGATATAAGCATGCATGCTCAGCAAGCTGGGTTGCTTGGAATGTGGGCTGAATCTATTCATATAAGCATGCATGCTCAGCAAGCTGGGTTTCTTGGAACATGCGTTAAATCTACTGAGATAAGCATGCATGCTTAGCAAGCTTGGTTGCTTGGAACGTGGGCTGAATCTACTGATATAAGCATGCATGCTCAGCAAGCTGGGTTGCTTGGAACGTGGGCTGAATATACTGATATAAGCATGCATGCTCAGCAATCTACTGATATAAGCATTCATGCTCAGCAAGCTGGGTTGCTTGGAACGTGGGTTGAATCTACTGAGATAAGCATACATGATCAGCAGGTTGGGTTGCTTGGAACGTGGGCTGAATCTACTGATATAAGCATGCATGCTCAGCAAGCTGTTGGTGGCTTAGAACATGGGCTGAATCTACTGATATAAGCATACATGCTCAGCAGGCTGGGTGGCTTGGAACGTGGGCGGAATCTACTGATATAAGCATGCATGCTCAGCAAGCTGGGTTGCTTGGAACGTGGGCTAAATCTAATGATATAAGCATGCATGCTCAGCAGACTGGGTGGCTTGGAACGTGGGCTGAATCTACTGCTATAAGCATGCATGCCCAGCAAGCTGGGTGGCTTGGAACATGGGCTGAATCTACTGATATAAGCATGCATGCTCAGCAATCTGGGTGGCTTGGAACATGGGTGGAATCTACTGATATAAGGATGCATGCTCTGCAAGCTGGGTTGCTTGGTTGGGCTGAATCTACTAATATACGCATGTATGCTCAGCAAGCTGGGTGGCTTGGAACGTGGGCTGAATCTACTGATATAAGCATGCATGCTCGCTCAGCAGGCTTGGTGGCTTGGAACGTGGGCTGAATCTAATGATATAAGCATGCATGCTCCGCAAGCTGGGTTGCTTGCGACATGGGTTGAATCTATTGATATAAGCATGCATGCTCAGCTTGCTGGGTGGTTTGGAACATGGGCTGAATCTACTGATATAAGCATGCATGCCCAGCAAGCTGGGTGGCTTGGAACGTGGGTGGAATCTACTGATATAAGCATGCATGCTGAGCAGGCTGGGTGGCTTGGAACATGGGCTGAATCTACTGGTATAAGCATGCATGCCCAGCAAGCTGGGTGGCTTGGAACATGGGCTGAATCTATTGATATAAGCATGCATGCTCAGCAATCTGGGTGGCTTGGAACGTGGGTGGGATCTACTGATATACGGATGCCTGCTCTGCAAGCTGGGTTGCTTGGGTGGGCTGAATCTACTAATATATACGCATGCATGCTAAGCAAGCTGGGTGGCTTGGAACGTGGGCTGAATCTATTGATATAAGCATGCATGCTCGCTCAGCAGGCTGGGTGGCTTGGAACGTGGGCTGAATCTACTGATATAAGCATGCATGCTCAGCAAGCTGGGTGGCTTGGAACGTGGGCTGAATCTACTGATATAAGCATGCAGAACGTGGGCTGAATCTACTGATATAAGCATGCATGCTCAGCAAGCTGGGTTGCTTGGAACGTGGGCTGAATCTACTCATATAAGTATGCATGCTCAGCAAGCTGGGTTGATTGGAACGTAGGCTGAATCTACTGATATAAAGATGCATGCTCAGCAAGCTGGGTTGCTTGGAATGTGGACTCAATCTACTGATATAAGCATGCATGCTCAGCAAGCTGGGTTGCTTGGAACGTGTGTTGAATCTACTGAGATAAGCATGCATGCTCAGCAGGCTGGGTGGCTTGGAACGTGGGCTGAATCAACTGATATAAGAATGCATGCTCATCAATCTGGGTGGCTTGGAACGTAGGTGGAATCTACTGATATAAAGATGTATGCTCAGCAAGCTGGGTTGCTTGGAACGTGGACTGAATATACTGATATAAGCATGCATGCTCAGCAAGCTGTGTTGCTTGGAACGTGGGTTGAATCTACTGAGATAAGCATGCATGCTCAGCAAGCTGGGTGGCTTGGAACGTGGGCTGAATCTACTGAGATAAGCATGCATGCTCAGCAAGCTGGGTGGCTTGGAACGTGGGCTGAATCTACTGATATAAGCATGCGGAACATGGGCTGAATCTACTGATATAAGCATGCATGCTCAGCAAGCTGGGTTGCTTGGAATGTGGGCTGAATCTATTCATATAAGCATGCATGCTCAGCAAGCTGGGTTTCTTGGAACATGCGTTAAATCTACTGAGATAAGCCTGCATGCTTAGCAAGCTTGGTTGCTTGGAACGTGGGCTGAATCTACTGATATAAGCATGCATGCTCAGCAAGCTGGGTTGCTTGGAACGTGGGCTGAATATACTGATATAAGCATGCATGCTCAGCAAGCTGGGTTGCTTGGAACATGGATTGAATCTACTGAGATAAGCACGCATGCTCAGCAGGCTGGGTGGCTTGGAACATGGGCTGAATCTACTGATATAAGCACGCATGCTCAGCAAACTGTTGGTGGCTTAGAACATGGGCTGAATCTACTGATATAAGCATGCATGCTCAGCAAACTGTTGGTGGCTTAGAACATGGGCTGAGTCTACTGATATAAGCATGCATGCTCAGCAGGCTGGGTGGCTTGGAACATGGGCTGAATCTACTGATATAAGCACACATGCTCAGCAAACTGTTGGTGGCTTAGAACATGGGCTGAATCTACTGATATAAGCATGCATGCTCAGCAGGCTGGGTGGCTTGGAACGTGGGCTGAATCTACTGATATAAGCATGCATGCCCAGCAAGCTGGGTGGCTTGGAACGTGGGCTGAATCTACTGAGATAAGCATGCATGAAGAGCAGGCTGGGTGGCTTGGAACGTGGGCTGAATCTACTGATATATGCATGCATGCTCAGCAGGCTGGGTGGCTTGGAACATGGGCTGAATCTACTGATATAAGCATGCATTCTCAGCAAGCTGGGTTGCTTGGACGGTGGGCTGAATCTACTGATATAAGCATGCATGCTCAGCAAGCTGGGTTGCTTGGAACGTGGGCTGAATCTACTGAGATAAGCATGCATGCTCAGCAAGCTTGGTTGCTTGGAACGTGGGCTGAATCTACTGATATAAGCATGCCTGATCAGCAAGCTGGATTGCTTGGAACGTGGGCTGAATCTACTGAGATAAGCATGCATGCTCAGCAAGCTTGGTTGCTTGGAACGTGGGCTGAATCTACTGATATAAGCATTCATGCTCAGCAAGCTGGGTTGCTTGGAACGTGGGCTGAATCTACTGATATAAGCATGCATGCTCAGCAAGCTGGGTTGCTTGGAACGTGGGCTGAATCTACTGAGATAAGCATGCATGCTCATCAAGCTTGCTTGCTTGGAACGTGGGCTAAATCTACTGATATAAGCATGCCTGATCAGCAAGCTGGATTGCTTGAAACGTGGGCTGAATCTACTGAGATAAGCATACATGATCAGCAGGTTGGGTTGCTTGGAACGTGGGCTGAATCTACTGATATAAGCATGCATGGTCAGCAAGCTGTTGGTGGCTTAGAACATGGGCTGAATCTACTGATATAAGCATACATGCTCAGCAGGCTGGGTGGCTTGGAACGTGGGCGGAATCTACTGATATAAGCATGCTTGCTCAGCAAGCTGGGCTGCTTGGAACGTGGGCTAAATCTACTGATATAAGCATGCATGCTCAGCAGGCTGGGTGGCTTGGAACGTGGGCTGAATCTACTGCTATAAGCATGCATGCCCAGCAAGCTGGGTGGCTTGGAACATGGGCTGAATCTACTGATATAAGCATGCATGCTCAGCAATCTGGGTGGCTTGGAACGTGGGTGGAATCTACTGATATAAGGATGCATGCTCTGCAAGCTGGGTTGCTTGGTTGGGCTGAATCTACTAATATACGCATGTATGCTCAGCAAGCTGGGTGGCTTGGAACGTGGGCTGAATCTACTGATATAAGCATGCATGCTCGCTCAGCAGGCTTGGTGGCTTGGAACGTGGGCTGAATCTACTTATAAAAGCATGCATGCTCAGCAAGCTGGGTTGCTTGGAACGTGGGCTAAATCTACTGATATAAGCATGCATGCTCAGCAGACTGGGTGGCTTGGAACGTGGGCTGAATCTACTGCTATAAGCATGCATGCCCAGCAAGCTGGGTGGCTTGGAACATGGGCTGAATCTACTGATATAAGCATGCATGCTCAGCAAGCTGGGTTGCTTGGAACGTGTGTTGAATCTACTGAGATAAGCATGCATGCTCAGCAGGCTGGGTGGCTTGGAACGTGGGCTGAATCAACTGATATAAGAATGCATGCTCATCAATCTGGGTGGCTTGGAACGTAGGTGGAATCTACTGATATAAAGATGCATGCTCAGCAAGCTGGGTTGCTTGGAACGTGGACTGAATATACTGATATAAGCATGCATGCTCAGCAAGCTGTGTTGCTTGGAACGTGGGTTGAATCTACTGAGATAAGCATGCATGCTCAGCAAGCTGGGTGGCTTGGAACGTGGGCTGAATCTACTGAGATAAGCATGCATGCTCAGCAAGCTGGGTGGCTTGGAACGTGGGCTGAATCTACTGATATAAGCATGCGGAACATGGGCTGAATCTACTGATATAAGCATGCATGCTCAGCAAGCTGGGTTGCTTGGAATGTGGGCTGAATCTATTCATATAAGCATGCATGCTCAGCAAGCTGGGTTTCTTGGAACATGCGTTAAATCTACTGAGATAAGCCTGCATGCTTAGCAAGCTTGGTTGCTTGGAACGTGGGCTGAATCTACTGATATAAGCATGCATGCTCAGCAAGCTGGGTTGCTTGGAACGTGGGCTGAATATACTGATATAAGCATGCATGCTCAGCAAGCTGGGTTGCTTGGAACATGGATTGAATCTACTGAGATAAGCACGCATGCTCAGCAGGCTGGGTGGCTTGGAACATGGGCTGAATCTACTGATATAAGCACGCATGCTCAGCAAACTGTTGGTGGCTTAGAACATGGGCTGAATCTACTGATATAAGCATGCATGCTCAGCAAACTGTTGGTGGCTTAGAACATGGGCTGAGTCTACTGATATAAGCATGCATGCTCAGCAGGCTGGGTGGCTTGGAACATGGGCTGAATCTACTGATATAAGCACGCATGCTCAGCAAACTGTTGGTGGCTTAGAACATGGGCTGAATCTACTGATATAAGCATGCATGCTCAGCAGGCTGGGTGGCTTGGAACGTGGGCTGAATCTACTGATATAAGCATGCATGCCCAGCAAGCTGGGTGGCTTGGAACGTGGGCTGAATCTACTGAGATAAGCATGCATGAAGAGCAGGCTGGGTGGCTTAGAACGTGGGCTGAATCTACTGATATATGCATGCATGCTCAGCAGCCTGGGTGGCTTGGAACATGGGCTGAATCTACTGATATAAGCATGCATTCTCAGCAAGCTGGGTTGCTTGGAAGGTGGGCTGAATCTACTGATATAAGCATGCATGCTCAGCAAGCTGGGTTGCTTGGAACGTGGGCTGAATCTACTGAGATAAGCATGCATGCTCAGCAAGCTTGGTTGCTTGGAACGTGGGCTGAATCTACTGATATAAGCATGCCTGATCAGCAAGCTGGATTGCTTGGAACGTGGGCTGAATCTACTGAGATAAGCATGCATGCTCAGCAAGCTTGGTTGCTTGGAACGTGGGCTGAATCTACTGATATAAGCATTCATGCTCAGCAAGCTGGGTTGCTTGGAACGTGGGCTGAATCTACTGATATAAGCATGCATGCTCAGCAAGCTGGGTTGCTTGGAACGTGGGCTGAATCTACTGAGATAAGCATGCATGCTCAGCAAGCTTGGTTGCTTGGAACGTGGGCTAAATCTACTGATATAAGCATGCCTGATCAGCAAGCTGGATTGCTTGAAACGTGGGCTGAATCTACTGAGATAAGCATACATGATCAGCAGGTTGGGTTGCTTGGAACGTGGGCTGAATCTACTGATATAAGCATGCATGCTCAGCAAGCTGTTGGTGGCTTAGAACATGGGCTGAATCTACTGATATAAGCATACATGCTCAGCAGGCTGGGTGGCTTGGAACGTGGGCGGAATCTACTGATATAAGCATGCTTGCTCAGCAAGCTGGGCTGCTTGGAACGTGGGCTAAATCTACTGATATAAGCATGCATGCTCAGCAGGCTGGGTGGCTTGGAACGTGGGCTGAATCTACTGCTATAAGCATGCATGCCCAGCAAGCTGGGTGGCTTGGAACATGGGCTGAATCTACTGATATAAGCATGCATGCTCAGCAATCTGGGTGGCTTGGAACGTGGGTGGAATCTACTGATATAAGGATGCATGCTCTGCAAGATGGGTTGCTTGGTTGGGCTGAATCTACTAATATACGCATGTATGCTCAGCAAGCTGGGTGGCTTGGAACGTGGGCTGAATCTACTGATATAAGCATGCATGCTCGCTCAGCAGGCTTGGTGGCTTGGAACGTGGGCTGAATCTACTTATAAAAGCATGCATGCTCAGCAAGCTGGGTTGCTTGGAACGTGGGCTAAATCTACTGATATAAGCATGCATGCTCAGCAGACTGGGTGGCTTGGAACGTGGGCTGAATCTACTGCTATAAGCATGCATGCCCAGCAAGCTGGGTGGCTTGGAACATGGGCTGAATCTACTGATATAAGCATGCATGCTCAGCAATCTGGGTGGCTTGGAACATGGGTGGAATCTACTGATATAAGGATGCATGCTCTGCAAGCTGGGTTGCTTGGTTGGGCTGAATCTACTAATATACGCATGTATGCTCAGCAAGCTGGGTGGCTTGGAACGTGGGCTGAATCTACTGATATAAGCATGCATGCTCGCTCAGCAGGCTTGGTGGCTTGGAACGTGGGCTGAATCTACTTATAAAAGCATGCATGCTCAGCAAGCTGGGTTGCTTGGTTGGGCTGAATCTACTGATATGAGCATGCATGCTCAGCAAGCTGGGTGGCTTGGAACGTGGGCTGAATCTACTGATATAAGCATGCATGCTCAGCAAGCTGAGTTGCTTGGAACGTGGGCTGAATCTACTGATATAAGCATGCGGAACGTGGGCTGAATCTACTGATATAAGCATGCATGCTCAGCAAGCTGGGTTGCTTGGAATGTGGGCTGAATCTACTCATATAAGCATGCATGCTCAGCAAGCTGGGTTGATTGGAACATAGGCTGAATCTACTGATATAAGCATGCATGCTCAGCAAGCTGGCTTGCTTGGAACGTGGCCTGAATATACTGATATAAGCATGCATGCTCAGCAAGCTGGGTTGCTTGGAACATGGATTGAATCTATTGAGATAAGCATGCATGCTCAGCAGGCTGGGTGGCTTGGAACATGGGCTGAATCTACTGATATAAGCACGCATGCTCAGCAAACTGTTGGTGGCTTAGAACATGGGCTGAATCTACTGATATAAGCATGCATGCTCAGCAGGCTGGGTGGCTTGGAACGTGGGCTGAATCTACTGATATAAGCATGCATGCCCAGCAAGCTGGGTGGCTTGGAACTTGGGCTGAATCTACTGAGATAAGCATGCATGAAGAGCAGGCTGGGTGGCTTGGAACGTGGGCTGAATCTACTGATATAAGCATGCATGCTCAGCAGGCTGGGTGGCTTGGAACATGGGCTGAATCTACTGATATAAGCATGCATTCTCAGCAAGCTGGGTTGCTTGGAACGTGGGCTGAATCTACTGATATAAGCATGCATGCTCAGCAAGCTGGGTTGCTTGGAACGTGGGCTGAATCTACTGAGATAAGCATGCATGCTCAGCAAGCTTGGTTGCTTGGAATGTGGGCTGAATCTACTGATATAAGCATGCCTGATCAGCAAGCTGGATTGCTTGGAACGTGGGCTGAATCTACTGAGATAAGCATGCATTCTCAGCAAGCTGTTGGTGGCTTAGAACATGGGCTGAATCTACTGATATAAGCATACATGCTCAGCAGGCTGGGTGGCTTGGAACGTGGGCGGAATCTACTGATATAAGCATGCATGCTCAGCAAGCTTGGTTGCTTGGAATGTGGGCTGAATCTACTGATATAAGCATGCCTGATCAGCAAGCTGGATTGCTTGGAACGTGGGCTGAATCTACTGAGATAAGCATGCATTCTCAGCAAGCTGTTGGTGGCTTAGAACATGGGCTGAATCTACTGATATAAGCATACATGCTCAGCAAGCTGGGTGGCTTGGAACATGGGCTGAATCTACTGATATAAGCATGCATGCTCAGCAATCTGGGTGGCTTGGAACGTGGGTGGAATCTACTGATATAAGGATGCATGCTCTGCAAGCTGGGTTGCTTGGTTGGGCTGAATCTACTAATATACGCATGTATGCTCAGCAAGCTGGGTGGCTTGGAACGTGGGCTGAATCTACTGATATAAGCATGCATGCTCGCTCAGCAGGCTTGGTGGCTTGGAACGTGAGCTGAATCTACTTATAAATGCATGCATGCTCAGCAAGCTGGGTTGCTTGGTTGGGCTGAATCTACTGATATGAGCATGCATGCTCAGCAAGCTGGGTGGCTTGGAACGTGGGCTGAATCTACTGATATAAGCATGCATGCTCAGCAAGCTGAGTTGCTTGGAACGTGGGCTGAATCTACTGATATAAGCATGCGGAACGTGGGCTGAATCTACTGATATAAGCATGCATGCTCAGCAAGCTGGGTTGCTTGGAATGTGGGCTGAATCTACTCATATAAGCATGCATGCTCAGCAAGCTGGGTTGATTGGAATGTAGGCTGAATCTACTGATATAAGCATGCATGCTCAGCAAGCTGGCTTGCTTGGAACGTGGACTCAATCTACTGATATAAGCATGCATGCACAGCAAGCTGGGTTGCTTGGAACGTGTGTTGAATCTACTGAGATAAGCATGCATGCTCAGCAAGCTGGGTTGCTTGGAACATGGGTTGAATCTACTGATATAAGCATGCATGCTCAGCAGGCTGGGTGGCTTGGAATGTGGGCTGAATCTACTGATATAAGCATGCATGCTCAGCAATCTGGGTGGCTTGGAACGTGGGCTGAATCTACTGATATAAGCATGCATGCTCAGCAAGCTGGGTTGCTTGGTTGGGCCGAATCTACTGATATAACCATGCATGCTCAGCAAGCTGGGTGGCTTGGAACGTGGGCTGAATCTACTGATATAAGCATGCATGCTCAGCAAGCTGAGTTGTTTGGAACGTGAGCTGAATCTACTGATATAAGCATGCGGAACGTGGGCTGAATCTACTGATATAAGCATGCATGCTCAGCAATCTGGGTTGCTTGGAATGTGGGCTGAATCTACTCATATAAGCATGCATGCTCAGCAAGCTGGGTTGATTGGAACGTAGGCTGAATCTACTAATATAAGCATGCATGCTCAGCAAGCTTGCTTGCATGGAACGTGGACTCAATCTACTGATATAAGCATGCATGCACAGCAAGCTGTGTTGCTTGGAACGTGTGTTGAATCTACTGAGATAAGCATGCATGCTCAGCAGGCTGGGTGGCTTGGAACGTGGGCTGAATCTACTGATATAAGAATGCATGCTCATCAATCTGGGGGGCTTGGAACGTAGGTGGAATCTACTGATATAAGGATGCATGCTCAGCAAGCTGGGTTGCTTGGAACGTGGACTGAATATACTGATATAAGCATGCGTGCTCAGCAAGCTGTGTTACTTGGAATGTGGGTTGAATCTACTGAGATAAGCATGCATGCTCAGCAAGCTGGGTGGCTTGGAACGTGGGCTGAATCTACTGAGATAAGCATGCATGCTAAGCAGGCTGGGTGGCTTGGAACATGGGCTGAATCTACTGATATAAGCACGCATGCTCAGCAAACTGTTGGTGGCTTAGAACATGGGCTGAATCTACTGATATAAGCATGCATGCTCAGCAGGCTGGGTGGCTTGGAACATGGGCTGAATCTACTGATATAAGCATGAATGCCCAGCAAGCTGGGTGGCTTGGAACGTGGGCTGAATCTACTGAGATAAGCATGCATGAACAGCAGGCTGAGTGGCTTGGAACGTGGGCTGAATCTACTGATATAAGCATGCATGCTCAGCAGGCTGGGTGGCTTGGAACGTGGGCTGAATCTACTGATATTAGCATGCATGCTCAGCAAGCTGGGTTGCTTGGAACGTGGGCTGAATCTACTGATATAAGCATGCATGCTCAGCAAGCTGGGTTTCTTGGAACGTGGGCTGAATCTACTGAGATAAGCATGCATTCTCAGCAAGCTTGGTTGCTTGGAACGTGGGCTGAATCTACTGATATAAGCATGCCTGATCAGCAAGCTGGATTGCTTGGAACGTGGGTTGAATCTACTGAGATAAGCATGCATGCTCAGCAAGCTTGGTTGCTTGGAACGTGGGCTGAATCTACTGATATAAGCATTCATGCTCAGCAAGCTGGGTTGCTTGGAACGTGGGTTGAATATACTGAGATAGGCATACATGCTCAGCAGGCTGGGTTGCTTGGAACGTGGGCTGAATCTACTGATATAAGCATGCATGCTCAGCAAGCTGTTGGTGGCTTAGAACATGGGCTGAATCTACTGATATAAGCATACATGCTCAGCAGGCTGGGTGGCTTGGAACATGGGCTGAATCTACTGATATAAGCATGCATGCTCAGCAATCTGGGTGGCTTGGAACGTGGGTGGAATCTACTGATATAAGGATGCATGCTCTGCAAGCTGGGTTGCTTGGTTGGGCTGAATCTACTAATATACACATGTATGCTCAGCAAGCTGGGTGGCTTGGAACGTGGGCAGAATCTACTGATATAAGCATGCATGCTCGCTCAGCAGGCTTAGTGGCTTGGAACGTGGGCTGAATCTACTGATAAAAGCATGCATGCTCAGCAAGCTTGGTTGCTTGGTTAGGCTGAATCTATTGATATAGGCATGCATGCTCAGCAAGCTGGGTGGCTTGGAACGTGGGTGGAATCTACTGATATAAAGATGCATGCTCTGCAAGCTGGGTTGCTTGGGTGGGCTGAATCTACTAATATACGCATGCATGCTCAGCAAGTTGCGTGGCTTGGAATGTGGGCTGAATCTACTGATATAAGCATGCATGCTCAGCAGGCTGGGTGGCTTGGAACGTGGGCTGAATCTACTGATATAAGCATGCATGCCCAGCAAGCTGGGTGGCTTCGAACGTGGGCTGAATCTACTGAGATAAGCATGCATGAACAGCAGGCTGGGTGGCTTGGAACGTGGGCTGAATCTACTGATATAAGCATGCATGCTCAGCAGGCTGGGTGGCTTGGAACGTGGGCTGAATCTACTGATGTAAGCATGCATTCTCAGCAAGCTGGGTTGCTTGGAACGTGGGCTGAATCTACTGATATAAGCATGCATGCTCAGCAAGCTGGGTTGCTTGGAACGTGGGCTGAATCTACTGAGATAAGCATGCATGCTCAGCAAGCTTGGTTGCTTGGAACGTGGGCTGAATCTACTGATATAAGCATGCCTGATCAGCAAGCTGGATTGCTTGGAACGTGGGTTGAATCTACTGAGATAAGCATGCATGCTCAGCAAGCTTGGTTGCTTGGAACGTGGGCTGAATCTACTGATATAAGCATTCATGCTCAGCAAGCTGGGTTGCTTGGAAAGTGGGTTGAATCTACTGAGATAAGCAAACATGATCAGCAGGTTGGGTTGCTCGGAACGTGGGCTGAATCTACTGATATAAGCATGCATGCTCAGCAAGCTGTTGGTGGCTTAGAACATGGGCTAAATCTACTGATATAAGCATACATGCCCAGCAGGCTGGGTGGCTTGGAACGTGGGCGGAATCTACTGATATAAGCATGCATGCTCAGCAAGCTGGGTTGCTTGGAACGTGGGCTAAATCTACTGATATAAGCATGCATGCTCAGCAGGCTGGGTGGCTTAGAATGTGGGCTGAATCTACTGCTATAAGCATGCATGCCCAGCAAGCAGGGTGGCTTGGAACATGGGCTGAATCTACTGATATAAGCATGCATGCTCAGCAATCTGGGTGGCTTGGAACGTGGGTGGAATCTACTAATATACGCATGTATGCTCAACAAGCTGGGTGGCTTGGAACGTGGGCTGAATCTACTGATTTAAGCATGCATGCTCGCTCAGCAGGCTTGGTGGCTTGGAACGTGGGCTGAATCTACTGATAAAAGCATGCATGCTCAGAAAGCTGGGTTGCTTGGTTGGGCTGAATCTACTGATATGAGCATGCATGCTCAGCAAGCTGGGTGGCTTGGAACGTGGGCTGAATCTACTGATATAAGCATGCATGCTCAGCAAGCTGAGTTGCTTGGAACGTGGGCTGAATCTACTGATATAAGCATGCGGAACGTGGGCTGAATCTACTGATATAAGCATGCATGCTCAGCAAGCTGGGTTGATTGGAACGTAGGCTGAATCTACTGATATAAGCATGCATGCTCAGCAAGCTGGCCTGCTTGGAATGTGGACTCAATCTACTGATATAAGCATGCATGCACAGCAAGCTGGGTTGCTTGGAACGTGTGTTGAATCTACTGAGATAAGCATGCATGCTCAGCAAGCTGGGTGGCTTGGAACATGGGTTGAATCTACTGATATAAGCATGCATGCTCAGCAGGCTGGGTGGCTTGGAACGTGGGCTGAATCTACTGATATAAGCATGCATGCTCAGCAATCTGGGTGGCTTGGAACGTGGGTGGAATCTACTGATATAAAGCTGCATGCTCTGCAAGCTGGGTTGCTTGGGTGGGCTGAATCTACTAATATATGCATGCATGCTGAGCAAGCTGGGTGTCTTGGAACGTGGGCTGAATCTACTGATATAAGCATGCATGCTCAGCAGGCTGGCTGGCTTGGAACATGGGCTGAATCTACTGGTATAAGCATGCATGCCCAGCAAGCTGGGTGGCTTGGAACATGGGCTGAATCTATTGATATAAGCATGCATGCTCAGCAATCTGGGTGGCTTGGAACGTGGGTGGGATCTACTGATATAAGGATGCATGCTCTGCAAACTGGGTTGCTTGGTTGGGCTGAATCTACTAATATACGCATGCATGCTCAGCAAGCTGGGTGGCTTGGAACGTGGGCTGAATCTACTGATATAAGCAAGCATGCTCTCTCAGCAGGCTGGGTGGCCTGGAACGTGGGCTGAATCTACTGATATAAGCATGCATGCTCAGCAAGCTGGGTTGCTTGGTTGGGCCGAATCTACTGATATAAGCATGCATGCTCAGCAAGCTGGGTGGCTTGGAACGTGGGCTGAATCTACTGATATAAGCATGCGGAACGTGGGCTGAATCTACTGACATAAGCATGCATGCTCAGCCTGCTGGGTTGCTTGGAATGTGGGCTGAATCTACTCATATAAGCATGCATGCTCAGCAAGCTGGGTTGATTGGAACCTAGGCTGAATCTACTGATATAAGCATGCATGCTCAGCAAGCTGGCTTGCTTGGAACGTGGACTTAATCTACTGATATAAGCATGCATGCACAGCAAGCTGGGTTGCTTGGAACGTGTGTTGAATCTACTGAGATAAGCATGCATGCTCAGCAGGCTGGGTGGCTTGGAACGTGGGCTGAATCTACTGATATAAGAATGCATGCTCATCAATCTGGGTGGCTTGGAACAGAGGTGGAATCTACTTATGTAAGGATGCATGCTCAGCCAGCTGGGATGCTTGGAACGTGGACTGAATATATTGATATAAGCATGCATGCTCAGCAAGCTGTGTTGCTTGGAACGTGGGTTGAATCTACTGAGATAAGCATGCATGCTCAGCAAGCTGGGTGGCTTGGAACGTGGGCTGAATCTACTGAGATAAGCATGCATGCTCAGCAGGCTGGGTGGCTTGGAACGTGGGCTGAATCTACTGATATAAGAATGCATGCTCATCAATCTGGGTGGCTTGGAACGGAGGTGGAATCTACTGATGTAAGGATGCATGCTCAGCAAGCTGGGATGCTTGGAACGTGGACTGAATATACTGATATAAGCATGCATGCTCAGCAAGCTGTGTTGCTTGGAACGTGGGTTGAATCTACTGAGATAAGCATGCATGCTCAGCAAGCTGGGTGGTTTGGAACGTGGGCTGAATCTACTGAGATAAGCATGCATGCTCAGCAGGCTGGGTGGCTTGGAACATGGGCTGAATCTACTTATATAAGCACGCATGCTCAGCAAACTGTTGGTGGCTTAGAACATGGGCTGAATCTACTGATATAAGCTTGCATGCCCAGCAAGCTGGGTGGCTTGGAACGTGGGCTGAATCTAGTGAGATAAGCATGCATGAACAGCAGGCTGGGTGGCTTGGAACGTGGGCTGAATCTACTGATATAAGCATGCATGCTCAGCAGGCTGGGTGGCTTGGAACGTCGGCTGAATCTACTGATATAAGCATGCATGCTCAGCAAGCTGGGTTGCTTGGAACGTGGGCTGAATCTACTGAGATAAGCATGCATTCTCAGCAAGCTTGGTTGCTTGGAATGTGGGCTGAATCTACTGATATAAGCATGCCTGATCAGCAAGCTGGATTGCTTGGAACGTGGGTTGAATCTGCTGAGATAAGCATGCATGCTCAGCAAGCTTGGTTGCTTGGAACGTGGGCTGAATCTACTGATATAAGCATTCATGCTCAGCAAGCTGGGTTGCTTGGAATGTGGGTTGAATATACTGAGCTAAGCATACATGCTCAGCAGGCTGGGTTGCTTGGAACGTGGGCTGAATCTACTGATATAAGCATGCATGCTCAGCAAGCTGTTGGTGGCTTAGAACATGGGCTGAATCTACTGATATAAGCATACATGCTCAGCAGGCTGGGTGGCTTGAAACATGGGCTGCATCTACTGATATAAGCATGCATGCTCAGCAATCTGGGTGGCTTGGAACGTGGGTGGAATCTACTGATATAAGGATGCATGCTCTGCAAGCTGGGTTGCTTGGTTGGGCTGAATCTACTAATATACGCATGTATGCTCAGCAAGCTGGGTGGCTTGGAACGTGGGCTGAATCTACTGATATAAGCATGCATGATCGCTCAGCAGGCTTGGTGGCTTGGAACGTGGGCTGAATCTACTGATAAAAGCATGCATGCTCAGCAAGCTGGGTTGCTTGGTTGGGCTGAATCTACTGATATAAGCATGCATGCTCAGCAAGCTGGGTGGCTTAGAACGTGGGTGGAATCTACTGATATAAAGATGCATGCTCTGCAAGCTGGGTTGCTTGGGTGGGCTGAATCTACTAATATACGAATGCATTCTCAGCAAGCTGGGTGGCTTGGAATGTGGGCTGAATCTACTGATATAAGCATGCATGCTCAGCAGGCTGGGTGGCTTGGAACATGGGCTGAATCCACTGGTATAAGCATGCATGCCCAGCAAGCTGGGTGGCTTGGAACATGGGTTGAATCTATTGATATAAGCATGCTGGGTTGCTTGGAACGTGGGCTAAATCTACTCATATAAGCATGTGGAACGTGGGCTGAATCTACTGATATAAGCATGCATGCTCAGCAAGCTGGGTTGCTTGGAACGTGGGCTGAATCTACTAAGATAAGCCTGCATGCTCAGCAAGCTTGGTTGCTTGGAACGTAGGCTGAATCTACTGATATAAGCATGCATGCTCAGCAAGCTGGGTTGCTTGGAATGTGGGCTGAATCTACTGATATAAGCATGCATGCTCAGCAATCTGAGTGGCTTGGAACGTGGGTGGAATCTACTGATATAAAGATGCATGCTCTGCAAGCTGGGTTGCTTGGGTGGGCTGAATCTACTAATATACGCATGCATGCTCAGCAAGCTGGGTGGCTTGGAATGTGGGCTGAATCTACTGATATAAGCATGCATGCTCAGCAGGCTGGGTGGCTTGGAACGTGGGCTGAATCTACTGGTATAAGCATGCATGCCCAGCAAGCTGGGTGGCTTGGAACATGGGCTGAATCTATTGATATAAGCATGCATGCTCAGCAATCTGGGTGGCTTGGAACGTGGGTGGGATATACTGATATAAGGATCCATGCTCTGCAAACTGGGTTGCTTGGTTGGGCTGAATCTACTAATAAACGCATGCATGCTCAGCAAGCTGGGTGGCTTGGAACATGGGCTGAATCTACTGATATAAGCATGCATGCTCGCTCAGCAGGCTGGGTGGCTTGGAACGTGGGCTGAATCTACTGATATAAGCATGCATGCTCAGCAAGTTGGGTTGCTTGGTTGGGCCGAATCTACTGATATAAGCATGCATGCTCAGCAAGCTGGGTGGCTTGGAACGTGGGCTGAATCTACTGATATAGGCATGCATGCTCAGCAAGCTGAGTTGCTTGGAACGTGGGCTGAATCTACTGATATAAGCATGCGGAACGTGGGCTGAATCTACTGATATAAGCATGCATGCTCAGCAAGCTGGGTTGCTTGGAACGTGGGCTGAATCTACTCATATAAGCATGCATGCTCAGCAAGCTGGGTTGATTGGAACATATGCTGAATCTACTGATATAAGCATGCATGCTCAGCAAACTGGCTTGCTTGGAACGTGGACTCAATCTACTGATATAAGCATGCATGCTCAGCAAGCTGGGTTGCTTGGAACGTGTGTTGAATCTACTGAGATAAGCATGCATGCTCAGTAGGCTGGGTGGCTTGGAATGTGGGCTGAATCAACTGATATAAGAATGCATGCTCATCAATCTGGGTGGCTTGGAACGTAGGTGGAATCTACTGATATAAGGATGCATGCTCAGCAAGCTGGGTTGCTTGGAACGTGGACTGAATATACTGATATAAGCATGCATGCTCAGCAAGCTGTGTTGCTTGGAACATGGGTTGAAACTACTGAGATAAGCATGCATGCTCAGCAAGCTGGGTGGCTTGGAACGTGGGCTGAATCTACTGAGATAAGCATGCATGCTCAGCAAGCTGGGTGGCTTGGAACATGGGCTGAATCTACTGATATAAGCATGCATGCTCAGCAAACTGTTGGTGGCTTAGAACATGGGCTGAATCTACTGATATAAGCATGCATGCTCAGCAGGCTGGGTGGCTTGGAACGTGGGCTGAATCTACTGATATAAGCATGCATGTCCAGCAAGCTGGGTGGCTTGGAACGTGGGCTGAATCTACTGAGATAAGAATGCATGAACAGCAGGCTGGGTGGCTTGGAACATGGGCTGAATCTACTGATATAAGCATGCATGCTCAGCAAGCTGGGTTGCTTGGAACGTGGGCTGAATCTACTGATATAAGCATGCATGCTCAGCAAGCTGGGTTGCTTGGAACGTGGGCTGAATCTACTGAGATAAGCATGCATGCTCAGCAAGCTTGGTTGCTTGGAACGTGGGCTGAATCTACTGATATAAGCATGCCTGATCAGCAAGCTGGATTGCTTGGAACGTGGGTTGAATCTACTGAGATAAGCATGCATGCTCAGCAAGCTTGGTTGCTTGGAACGTGGGCTGAATCTACTGATATAAGCATTCATGCTCAGCAAGCTCGGCTGCTTGGAACGTGGGTTGAATATACTGAGATAAGCATACATGCTCAGCAGGCTGGGTTGCTTGGAATGTGGGCTGAATCTACTGATATAAGCATGCATGCTCAGCAAGCTGTTGGTGGCTTAGAACATGGGCTGAATCTACTGATATAAGCATGCATGCTCAGCAGGCTGGGTGGCTTGGAACGTGGGCTGAATCTACTGATATAAGAATGCATGAACAGCAGGCTGGGTGGCTTGGAACGTGGGCTGAATCTACTGATATAAGTATGCATGCTCAGCAAGCTGGGTTGCTTGGAACGTGGGCTGAATCTACTGATATAAGCATGCATGCTCAGCAAGCTGGGTTGCTTGGAACGTGGGCTGAATCTACTGAGATAAGCATGCATGCTCAGCAAGCTTGGTTGCTTGGAACGTGGGCTGAATCTACTGATATAAGCATGCCTGATCAGCAAGCTGGATTGCTTGGAACGTGGGTTGAATCTACTGAGATAAGCATGCATGCTCAGCAAGCTTGGTTGCTTGGAACGTGGGCTGAATCTACTGATATAAGCATTCATGCTCAGCAAGCTGGGCTGCTTGGAACGTGGGTTGAATATACTGAGATAAGCATACATGCTCAGCAGGCTGGGTTGCTTGGAACGTGGGCTGAATCTACTGATATAAGCATGCATGCTCAGCAAGCTGTTGGTGGCTTAGAACATGGTCTAAATCTACTGATATAAGCATACATGCTCAGCATGCTGGGTGGCTTGGAACGTGGGCTGAATCTACTGAGATAAGCATGCATGCTCAGCAAGCTTGGTTGCTTGGAACGGTGGCTGAATCTCCTGATATAAGCATGCCTGATCAGCAAGCTGGATTGCTTGGAACGTGGGTTGAATCTACTGAGATAAGCATGCATGCTCAGCAAGCTTGGTTGCTTGGACCGTGGGCTGAATCTACTGATATAAGCATTCATGCTCAGCAAGCTGGGCTGCTTGGAACGTGGGTTGAATATACTGAGATAAGCATACATTCTCAGCAGGCTGGGTTGCTTGGAACGTGGGCTAAATCTACTGATATAAGCATGCATGCTCAGCAAGCTGTTGGTGGCTTAGAACATGGGCTAAATCTACTGATATAAGCATACATGCTCAGCATGCTGGGTGGCTTGGAACGTGGGCGGAATCTACTGATATAAGCATGCATGCTCAGCAAGCTGGGTTGCTTGGAACGTGGGCTAAATCTACTGATATAAGCAAGCATGCTCAGCAGGCTGGGTGTCTTGGAACGTGGGCTGAATCTACTGCTATAAGCATGCATGCCCAGCAAGCTGGGTGGCTTGGAACATGGGCTGAATCTACTGATATAAGCATGCATGCTCAGGAATCTGGGTGGCTTGGA
Organism: Ambystoma mexicanum; assembly: GCF_040938575.1. NCBI lineage: Eukaryota > Metazoa > Chordata > Amphibia > Caudata > Ambystomatidae > Ambystoma > Ambystoma mexicanum. The sequence goes on from NC_090938.1 coordinate 38,694,842, forward strand.
ACGTGGGTGGAATCTACTGATATAAGCATGCCTGCTCTGCAAGCTGGGTTGCTTGGGTGGGCTGAATCTACTAATATATACACATGCATGCTCAGCAAGCTGGGTGGCTTGGAACGTGGGCTGAATCTATTGATATAAGCATGCATGCTCGCTCAGCAGGCTGGGTGGCTTGGAACGTGGGCTGAATCTACTGATATAAGCATGCATGCTCAGCAAGCTGGGATGCTTGGTTGGGCCGAATCTACTGATATAAGCATGCATGCTCAGCAAGCTGGGTGGCTTGGAACATGGGCTGAATCTACTGATATAAGCATGCATGCTCAGCAAGTTGGGTTGCTTGGTTGGTCCAAATCTACTGATATAAGCATGCATGCTCAGAAAGCTGGGTGGCTTGGAACGTGGGCTGAATCTACTGATATAGGCATGCATGCTCAGCAAGCTGTGTTGCTTGGAACGTGGGCTGAATCTACTGATATAAGCGTGCGGAACGTGGGCTGAATCTACTGATATAAGCATGCATGCTCAGCAAGCTGGGTGGCTTGGAACGTGGGCTGAATCTACTGATATAAGCATGCATGCTCGCTCAGCAGGCTTGGTGGCTTGGAACGTGGGCTGAATCTACTTATAAAAGCATGCATGCTCAGCAAGCTGGGTTGCTTGGAACGTGGGCTAAATCTACTGATATAAGCATGCATGCTCAGCAGACTGGGTGGCTTGGAACGTGGGCTGAATCTACTGCTATAAGCATGCATGCCCAGCAAGCTGGGTGGCTTGGAACATGGGCTGAATCTACTGATATAAGCATGCATGCTCAGCAAGCTGGGTTGCTTGGAACGTGTGTTGAATCTACTGAGATAAGCATGCATGCTCAGCAGGCTGGGTGGCTTGGAACGTGGGCTGAATCAACTGATATAAGAATGCATGCTCATCAATCTGGGTGGCTTGGAACGTAGGTGGAATCTACTGATATAAAGATGCATGCTCAGCAAGCTGGGTTGCTTGGAACGTGGACTGAATATACTGATATAAGCATGCATGCTCAGCAAGCTGTGTTGCTTGGAACGTGGGTTGAATCTACTGAGATAAGCATGCATGCTCAGCAAGCTGGGTGGCTTGGAACGTGGGCTGAATCTACTGAGATAAGCATGCATGCTCAGCAAGCTGGGTGGCTTGGAACGTGGGCTGAATCTACTGATATAAGCATGCGGAACATGGGCTGAATCTACTGATATAAGCATGCATGCTCAGCAAGCTGGGTTGCTTGGAATGTGGGCTGAATCTATTCATATAAGCATGCATGCTCAGCAAGCTGGGTTTCTTGGAACATGCGTTAAATCTACTGAGATAAGCCTGCATGCTTAGCAAGCTTGGTTGCTTGGAACGTGGGCTGAATCTACTGATATAAGCATGCATGCTCAGCAAGCTGGGTTGCTTGGAACGTGGGCTGAATATACTGATATAAGCATGCATGCTCAGCAAGCTGGGTTGCTTGGAACATGGATTGAATCTACTGAGATAAGCACGCATGCTCAGCAGGCTGGGTGGCTTGGAACATGGGCTGAATCTACTGATATAAGCACGCATGCTCAGCAAACTGTTGGTGGCTTAGAACATGGGCTGAATCTACTGATATAAGCATGCATGCTCAGCAAACTGTTGGTGGCTTAGAACATGGGCTGAGTCTACTGATATAAGCATGCATGCTCAGCAGGCTGGGTGGCTTGGAACATGGGCTGAATCTACTGATATAAGCACGCATGCTCAGCAAACTGTTGGTGGCTTAGAACATGGGCTGAATCTACTGATATAAGCATGCATGCTCAGCAGGCTGGGTGGCTTGGAACGTGGGCTGAATCTACTGATATAAGCATGCATGCCCAGCAAGCTGGGTGGCTTGGAACGTGGGCTGAATCTACTGAGATAAGCATGCATGAAGAGCAGGCTGGGTGGCTTAGAACGTGGGCTGAATCTACTGATATATGCATGCATGCTCAGCAGCCTGGGTGGCTTGGAACATGGGCTGAATCTACTGATATAAGCATGCATTCTCAGCAAGCTGGGTTGCTTGGAAGGTGGGCTGAATCTACTGATATAAGCATGCATGCTCAGCAAGCTGGGTTGCTTGGAACGTGGGCTGAATCTACTGAGATAAGCATGCATGCTCAGCAAGCTTGGTTGCTTGGAACGTGGGCTGAATCTACTGATATAAGCATGCCTGATCAGCAAGCTGGATTGCTTGGAACGTGGGCTGAATCTACTGAGATAAGCATGCATGCTCAGCAAGCTTGGTTGCTTGGAACGTGGGCTGAATCTACTGATATAAGCATTCATGCTCAGCAAGCTGGGTTGCTTGGAACGTGGGCTGAATCTACTGATATAAGCATGCATGCTCAGCAAGCTGGGTTGCTTGGAACGTGGGCTGAATCTACTGAGATAAGCATGCATGCTCAGCAAGCTTGGTTGCTTGGAACGTGGGCTAAATCTACTGATATAAGCATGCCTGATCAGCAAGCTGGATTGCTTGAAACGTGGGCTGAATCTACTGAGATAAGCATACATGATCAGCAGGTTGGGTTGCTTGGAACGTGGGCTGAATCTACTGATATAAGCATGCATGCTCAGCAAGCTGTTGGTGGCTTAGAACATGGGCTGAATCTACTGATATAAGCATACATGCTCAGCAGGCTGGGTGGCTTGGAACGTGGGCGGAATCTACTGATATAAGCATGCTTGCTCAGCAAGCTGGGCTGCTTGGAACGTGGGCTAAATCTACTGATATAAGCATGCATGCTCAGCAGGCTGGGTGGCTTGGAACGTGGGCTGAATCTACTGCTATAAGCATGCATGCCCAGCAAGCTGGGTGGCTTGGAACATGGGCTGAATCTACTGATATAAGCATGCATGCTCAGCAATCTGGGTGGCTTGGAACGTGGGTGGAATCTACTGATATAAGGATGCATGCTCTGCAAGATGGGTTGCTTGGTTGGGCTGAATCTACTAATATACGCATGTATGCTCAGCAAGCTGGGTGGCTTGGAACGTGGGCTGAATCTACTGATATAAGCATGCATGCTCGCTCAGCAGGCTTGGTGGCTTGGAACGTGGGCTGAATCTACTTATAAAAGCATGCATGCTCAGCAAGCTGGGTTGCTTGGAACGTGGGCTAAATCTACTGATATAAGCATGCATGCTCAGCAGACTGGGTGGCTTGGAACGTGGGCTGAATCTACTGCTATAAGCATGCATGCCCAGCAAGCTGGGTGGCTTGGAACATGGGCTGAATCTACTGATATAAGCATGCATGCTCAGCAATCTGGGTGGCTTGGAACATGGGTGGAATCTACTGATATAAGGATGCATGCTCTGCAAGCTGGGTTGCTTGGTTGGGCTGAATCTACTAATATACGCATGTATGCTCAGCAAGCTGGGTGGCTTGGAACGTGGGCTGAATCTACTGATATAAGCATGCATGCTCGCTCAGCAGGCTTGGTGGCTTGGAACGTGGGCTGAATCTACTTATAAAAGCATGCATGCTCAGCAAGCTGGGTTGCTTGGTTGGGCTGAATCTACTGATATGAGCATGCATGCTCAGCAAGCTGGGTGGCTTGGAACGTGGGCTGAATCTACTGATATAAGCATGCATGCTCAGCAAGCTGAGTTGCTTGGAACGTGGGCTGAATCTACTGATATAAGCATGCGGAACGTGGGCTGAATCTACTGATATAAGCATGCATGCTCAGCAAGCTGGGTTGCTTGGAATGTGGGCTGAATCTACTCATATAAGCATGCATGCTCAGCAAGCTGGGTTGATTGGAACATAGGCTGAATCTACTGATATAAGCATGCATGCTCAGCAAGCTGGCTTGCTTGGAACGTGGCCTGAATATACTGATATAAGCATGCATGCTCAGCAAGCTGGGTTGCTTGGAACATGGATTGAATCTATTGAGATAAGCATGCATGCTCAGCAGGCTGGGTGGCTTGGAACATGGGCTGAATCTACTGATATAAGCACGCATGCTCAGCAAACTGTTGGTGGCTTAGAACATGGGCTGAATCTACTGATATAAGCATGCATGCTCAGCAGGCTGGGTGGCTTGGAACGTGGGCTGAATCTACTGATATAAGCATGCATGCCCAGCAAGCTGGGTGGCTTGGAACTTGGGCTGAATCTACTGAGATAAGCATGCATGAAGAGCAGGCTGGGTGGCTTGGAACGTGGGCTGAATCTACTGATATAAGCATGCATGCTCAGCAGGCTGGGTGGCTTGGAACATGGGCTGAATCTACTGATATAAGCATGCATTCTCAGCAAGCTGGGTTGCTTGGAACGTGGGCTGAATCTACTGATATAAGCATGCATGCTCAGCAAGCTGGGTTGCTTGGAACGTGGGCTGAATCTACTGAGATAAGCATGCATGCTCAGCAAGCTTGGTTGCTTGGAATGTGGGCTGAATCTACTGATATAAGCATGCCTGATCAGCAAGCTGGATTGCTTGGAACGTGGGCTGAATCTACTGAGATAAGCATGCATTCTCAGCAAGCTGTTGGTGGCTTAGAACATGGGCTGAATCTACTGATATAAGCATACATGCTCAGCAGGCTGGGTGGCTTGGAACTTGGGCGGAATCTACTGATATAAGCATGCATGCTCAGCAAGCTTGGTTGCTTGGAATGTGGGCTGAATCTACTGATATAAGCATGCCTGATCAGCAAGCTGGATTGCTTGGAACGTGGGCTGAATCTACTGAGATAAGCATGCATTCTCAGCAAGCTGTTGGTGGCTTAGAACATGGGCTGAATCTACTGATATAAGCATACATGCTCAGCAAGCTGGGTGGCTTGGAACATGGGCTGAATCTACTGATATAAGCATGCATGCTCAGCAATCTGGGTGGCTTGGAACGTGGGTGGAATCTACTGATATAAGGATGCATGCTCTGCAAGCTGGGTTGCTTGGTTGGGCTGAATCTACTAATATACGCATGTATGCTCAGCAAGCTGGGTGGCTTGGAACGTGGGCTGAATCTACTGATATAAGCATGCATGCTCGCTCAGCAGGCTTGGTGGCTTGGAACGTGAGCTGAATCTACTTATAAATGCATGCATGCTCAGCAAGCTGGGTTGCTTGGTTGGGCTGAATCTACTGATATGAGCATGCATGCTCAGCAAGCTGGGTGGCTTGGAACGTGGGCTGAATCTACTGATATAAGCATGCATGCTCAGCAAGCTGAGTTGCTTGGAACGTGGGCTGAATCTACTGATATAAGCATGCGGAACGTGGGCTGAATCTACTGATATAAGCATGCATGCTCAGCAAGCTGGGTTGCTTGGAATGTGGGCTGAATCTACTCATATAAGCATGCATGCTCAGCAAGCTGGGTTGATTGGAATGTAGGCTGAATCTACTGATATAAGCATGCATGCTCAGCAAGCTGGCTTGCTTGGAACGTGGACTCAATCTACTGATATAAGCATGCATGCACAGCAAGCTGGGTTGCTTGGAACGTGTGTTGAATCTACTGAGATAAGCATGCATGCTCAGCAAGCTGGGTTGCTTGGAACATGGGTTGAATCTACTGATATAAGCATGCATGCTCAGCAGGCTGGGTGGCTTGGAATGTGGGCTGAATCTACTGATATAAGCATGCATGCTCAGCAATCTGGGTGGCTTGGAACGTGGGCTGAATCTACTGATATAAGCATGCATGCTCAGCAAGCTGGGTTGCTTGGTTGGGCCGAATCTACTGATATAACCATGCATGCTCAGCAAGCTGGGTGGCTTGGAACGTGGGCTGAATCTACTGATATAAGCATGCATGCTCAGCAAGCTGAGTTGTTTGGAACGTGAGCTGAATCTACTGATATAAGCATGCGGAACGTGGGCTGAATCTACTGATATAAGCATGCATGCTCAGCAATCTGGGTTGCTTGGAATGTGGGCTGAATCTACTCATATAAGCATGCATGCTCAGCAAGCTGGGTTGATTGGAACGTAGGCTGAATCTACTAATATAAGCATGCATGCTCAGCAAGCTTGCTTGCATGGAACGTGGACTCAATCTACTGATATAAGCATGCATGCACAGCAAGCTGGGTTGCTTGGAACGTGTGTTGAATCTACTGAGATAAGCATGCATGCTCAGCAGGCTGGGTGGCTTGGAACGTGGGCTGAATCTACTGATATAAGAATGCATGCTCATCAATCTGGGGGGCTTGGAACGTAGGTGGAATCTACTGATATAAGGATGCATGCTCAGCAAGCTGGGTTGCTTGGAACGTGGACTGAATATACTGATATAAGCATGCGTGCTCAGCAAGCTGTGTTACTTGGAATGTGGGTTGAATCTACTGAGATAAGCATGCATGCTCAGCAAGCTGGGTGGCTTGGAACGTGGGCTGAATCTACTGAGATAAGCATGCATGCTAAGCAGGCTGGGTGGCTTGGAACATGGGCTGAATCTACTGATATAAGCACGCATGCTCAGCAAACTGTTGGTGGCTTAGAACATGGGCTGAATCTACTGATATAAGCATGCATGCTCAGCAGGCTGGGTGGCTTGGAACATGGGCTGAATCTACTGATATAAGCATGAATGCCCAGCAAGCTGGGTGGCTTGGAACGTGGGCTGAATCTACTGAGATAAGCATGCATGAACAGCAGGCTGAGTGGCTTGGAACGTGGGCTGAATCTACTGATATAAGCATGCATGCTCAGCAGGCTGGGTGGCTTGGAACGTGGGCTGAATCTACTGATATTAGCATGCATGCTCAGCAAGCTGGGTTGCTTGGAACGTGGGCTGAATCTACTGATATAAGCATGCATGCTCAGCAAGCTGGGTTTCTTGGAACGTGGGCTGAATCTACTGAGATAAGCATGCATTCTCAGCAAGCTTGGTTGCTTGGAACGTGGGCTGAATCTACTGATATAAGCATGCCTGATCAGCAAGCTGGATTGCTTGGAACGTGGGTTGAATCTACTGAGATAAGCATGCATGCTCAGCAAGCTTGGTTGCTTGGAACGTGGGCTGAATCTACTGATATAAGCATTCATGCTCAGCAAGCTGGGTTGCTTGGAACGTGGGTTGAATATACTGAGATAGGCATACATGCTCAGCAGGCTGGGTTGCTTGGAACGTGGGCTGAATCTACTGATATAAGCATGCATGCTCAGCAAGCTGTTGGTGGCTTAGAACATGGGCTGAATCTACTGATATAAGCATACATGCTCAGCAGGCTGGGTGGCTTGGAACATGGGCTGAATCTACTGATATAAGCATGCATGCTCAGCAATCTGGGTGGCTTGGAACGTGGGTGGAATCTACTGATATAAGGATGCATGCTCTGCAAGCTGGGTTGCTTGGTTGGGCTGAATCTACTAATATACACATGTATGCTCAGCAAGCTGGGTGGCTTGGAACGTGGGCAGAATCTACTGATATAAGCATGCATGCTCGCTCAGCAGGCTTAGTGGCTTGGAACGTGGGCTGAATCTACTGATAAAAGCATGCATGCTCAGCAAGCTTGGTTGCTTGGTTAGGCTGAATCTATTGATATAGGCATGCATGCTCAGCAAGCTGGGTGGCTTGGAACGTGGGTGGAATCTACTGATATAAAGATGCATGCTCTGCAAGCTGGGTTGCTTGGGTGGGCTGAATCTACTAATATACGCATGCATGCTCAGCAAGTTGCGTGGCTTGGAATGTGGGCTGAATCTACTGATATAAGCATGCATGCTCAGCAGGCTGGGTGGCTTGGAACGTGGGCTGAATCTACTGATATAAGCATGCATGCCCAGCAAGCTGGGTGGCTTCGAACGTGGGCTGAATCTACTGAGATAAGCATGCATGAACAGCAGGCTGGGTGGCTTGGAACGTGGGCTGAATCTACTGATATAAGCATGCATGCTCAGCAGGCTGGGTGGCTTGGAACGTGGGCTGAATCTACTGATGTAAGCATGCATTCTCAGCAAGCTGGGTTGCTTGGAACGTGGGCTGAATCTACTGATATAAGCATGCATGCTCAGCAAGCTGGGTTGCTTGGAACGTGGGCTGAATCTACTGAGATAAGCATGCATGCTCAGCAAGCTTGGTTGCTTGGAACGTGGGCTGAATCTACTGATATAAGCATGCCTGATCAGCAAGCTGGATTGCTTGGAACGTGGGTTGAATCTACTGAGATAAGCATGCATGCTCAGCAAGCTTGGTTGCTTGGAACGTGGGCTGAATCTACTGATATAAGCATTCATGCTCAGCAAGCTGGGTTGCTTGGAAAGTGGGTTGAATCTACTGAGATAAGCAAACATGATCAGCAGGTTGGGTTGCTCGGAACGTGGGCTGAATCTACTGATATAAGCATGCATGCTCAGCAAGCTGTTGGTGGCTTAGAACATGGGCTAAATCTACTGATATAAGCATACATGCCCAGCAGGCTGGGTGGCTTGGAACGTGGGCGGAATCTACTGATATAAGCATGCATGCTCAGCAAGCTGGGTTGCTTGGAACGTGGGCTAAATCTACTGATATAAGCATGCATGCTCAGCAGGCTGGGTGGCTTAGAATGTGGGCTGAATCTACTGCTATAAGCATGCATGCCCAGCAAGCAGGGTGGCTTGGAACATGGGCTGAATCTACTGATATAAGCATGCATGCTCAGCAATCTGGGTGGCTTGGAACGTGGGTGGAATCTACTAATATACGCATGTATGCTCAACAAGCTGGGTGGCTTGGAACGTGGGCTGAATCTACTGATTTAAGCATGCATGCTCGCTCAGCAGGCTTGGTGGCTTGGAACGTGGGCTGAATCTACTGATAAAAGCATGCATGCTCAGAAAGCTGGGTTGCTTGGTTGGGCTGAATCTACTGATATGAGCATGCATGCTCAGCAAGCTGGGTGGCTTGGAACGTGGGCTGAATCTACTGATATAAGCATGCATGCTCAGCAAGCTGAGTTGCTTGGAACGTGGGCTGAATCTACTGATATAAGCATGCGGAACGTGGGCTGAATCTACTGATATAAGCATGCATGCTCAGCAAGCTGGGTTGATTGGAACGTAGGCTGAATCTACTGATATAAGCATGCATGCTCAGCAAGCTGGCCTGCTTGGAATGTGGACTCAATCTACTGATATAAGCATGCATGCACAGCAAGCTGGGTTGCTTGGAACGTGTGTTGAATCTACTGAGATAAGCATGCATGCTCAGCAAGCTGGGTGGCTTGGAACATGGGTTGAATCTACTGATATAAGCATGCATGCTCAGCAGGCTGGGTGGCTTGGAACGTGGGCTGAATCTACTGATATAAGCATGCATGCTCAGCAATCTGGGTGGCTTGGAACGTGGGTGGAATCTACTGATATAAAGCTGCATGCTCTGCAAGCTGGGTTGCTTGGGTGGGCTGAATCTACTAATATATGCATGCATGCTGAGCAAGCTGGGTGTCTTGGAACGTGGGCTGAATCTACTGATATAAGCATGCATGCTCAGCAGGCTGGCTGGCTTGGAACATGGGCTGAATCTACTGGTATAAGCATGCATGCCCAGCAAGCTGGGTGGCTTGGAACATGGGCTGAATCTATTGATATAAGCATGCATGCTCAGCAATCTGGGTGGCTTGGAACGTGGGTGGGATCTACTGATATAAGGATGCATGCTCTGCAAACTGGGTTGCTTGGTTGGGCTGAATCTACTAATATACGCATGCATGCTCAGCAAGCTGGGTGGCTTGGAACGTGGGCTGAATCTACTGATATAAGCAAGCATGCTCTCTCAGCAGGCTGGGTGGCCTGGAACGTGGGCTGAATCTACTGATATAAGCATGCATGCTCAGCAAGCTGGGTTGCTTGGTTGGGCCGAATCTACTGATATAAGCATGCATGCTCAGCAAGCTGGGTGGCTTGGAACGTGGGCTGAATCTACTGATATAAGCATGCGGAACGTGGGCTGAATCTACTGACATAAGCATGCATGCTCAGCCTGCTGGGTTGCTTGGAATGTGGGCTGAATCTACTCATATAAGCATGCATGCTCAGCAAGCTGGGTTGATTGGAACCTAGGCTGAATCTACTGATATAAGCATGCATGCTCAGCAAGCTGGCTTGCTTGGAACGTGGACTTAATCTACTGATATAAGCATGCATGCACAGCAAGCTGGGTTGCTTGGAACGTGTGTTGAATCTACTGAGATAAGCATGCATGCTCAGCAGGCTGGGTGGCTTGGAACGTGGGCTGAATCTACTGATATAAGAATGCATGCTCATCAATCTGGGTGGCTTGGAACAGAGGTGGAATCTACTTATGTAAGGATGCATGCTCAGCCAGCTGGGATGCTTGGAACGTGGACTGAATATACTGATATAAGCATGCATGCTCAGCAAGCTGTGTTGCTTGGAACGTGGGTTGAATCTACTGAGATAAGCATGCATGCTCAGCAAGCTGGGTGGCTTGGAACGTGGGCTGAATCTACTGAGATAAGCATGCATGCTCAGCAGGCTGGGTGGCTTGGAACGTGGGCTGAATCTACTGATATAAGAATGCATGCTCATCAATCTGGGTGGCTTGGAACGGAGGTGGAATCTACTGATGTAAGGATGCATGCTCAGCAAGCTGGGATGCTTGGAACGTGGACTGAATATACTGATATAAGCATGCATGCTCAGCAAGCTGTGTTGCTTGGAACGTGGGTTGAATCTACTGAGATAAGCATGCATGCTCAGCAAGCTGGGTGGTTTGGAACGTGGGCTGAATCTACTGAGATAAGCATGCATGCTCAGCAGGCTGGGTGGCTTGGAACATGGGCTGAATCTACTTATATAAGCACGCATGCTCAGCAAACTGTTGGTGGCTTAGAACATGGGCTGAATCTACTGATATAAGCTTGCATGCCCAGCAAGCTGGGTGGCTTGGAACGTGGGCTGAATCTAGTGAGATAAGCATGCATGAACAGCAGGCTGGGTGGCTTGGAACGTGGGCTGAATCTACTGATATAAGCATGCATGCTCAGCAGGCTGGGTGGCTTGGAACGTCGGCTGAATCTACTGATATAAGCATGCATGCTCAGCAAGCTGGGTTGCTTGGAACGTGGGCTGAATCTACTGAGATAAGCATGCATTCTCAGCAAGCTTGGTTGCTTGGAATGTGGGCTGAATCTACTGATATAAGCATGCCTGATCAGCAAGCTGGATTGCTTGGAACGTGGGTTGAATCTGCTGAGATAAGCATGCATGCTCAGCAAGCTTGGTTGCTTGGAACGTGGGCTGAATCTACTGATATAAGCATTCATGCTCAGCAAGCTGGGTTGCTTGGAACGTGGGTTGAATATACTGAGCTAAGCATACATGCTCAGCAGGCTGGGTTGCTTGGAACGTGGGCTGAATCTACTGATATAAGCATGCATGCTCAGCAAGCTGTTGGTGGCTTAGAACATGGGCTGAATCTACTGATATAAGCATACATGCTCAGCAGGCTGGGTGGCTTGAAACATGGGCTGCATCTACTGATATAAGCATGCATGCTCAGCAATCTGGGTGGCTTGGAACGTGGGTGGAATCTACTGATATAAGGATGCATGCTCTGCAAGCTGGGTTGCTTGGTTGGGCTGAATCTACTAATATACGCATGTATGCTCAGCAAGCTGGGTGGCTTGGAACGTGGGCTGAATCTACTGATATAAGCATGCATGATCGCTCAGCAGGCTTGGTGGCTTGGAACGTGGGCTGAATCTACTGATAAAAGCATGCATGCTCAGCAAGCTGGGTTGCTTGGTTGGGCTGAATCTACTGATATAAGCATGCATGCTCAGCAAGCTGGGTGGCTTGGAACGTGGGTGGAATCTACTGATATAAAGATGCATGCTCTGCAAGCTGGGTTGCTTGGGTGGGCTGAATCTACTAATATACGAATGCATTCTCAGCAAGCTGGGTGGCTTGGAATGTGGGCTGAATCTACTGATATAAGCATGCATGCTCAGCAGGCTGGGTGGCTTGGAACATGGGCTGAATCCACTGGTATAAGCATGCATGCCCAGCAAGCTGGGTGGCTTGGAACATGGGTTGAATCTATTGATATAAGCATGCTGGGTTGCTTGGAACGTGGGCTAAATCTACTCATATAAGCATGTGGAACGTGGGCTGAATCTACTGATATAAGCATGCATGCTCAGCAAGCTGGGTTGCTTGGAACGTGGGCTGAATCTACTAAGATAAGCCTGCATGCTCAGCAAGCTTGGTTGCTTGGAACGTAGGCTGAATCTACTGATATAAGCATGCATGCTCAGCAAGCTGGGTTGCTTGGAATGTGGGCTGAATCTACTGATATAAGCATGCATGCTCAGCAATCTGAGTGGCTTGGAACGTGGGTGGAATCTACTGATATAAAGATGCATGCTCTGCAAGCTGGGTTGCTTGGGTGGGCTGAATCTACTAATATACGCATGCATGCTCAGCAAGCTGGGTGGCTTGGAATGTGGGCTGAATCTACTGATATAAGCATGCATGCTCAGCAGGCTGGGTGGCTTGGAACGTGGGCTGAATCTACTGGTATAAGCATGCATGCCCAGCAAGCTGGGTGGCTTGGAACATGGGCTGAATCTATTGATATAAGCATGCATGCTCAGCAATCTGGGTGGCTTGGAACGTGGGTGGGATATACTGATATAAGGATCCATGCTCTGCAAACTGGGTTGCTTGGTTGGGCTGAATCTACTAATAAACGCATGCATGCTCAGCAAGCTGGGTGGCTTGGAACATGGGCTGAATCTACTGATATAAGCATGCATGCTCGCTCAGCAGGCTGGGTGGCTTGGAACGTGGGCTGAATCTACTGATATAAGCATGCATGCTCAGCAAGTTGGGTTGCTTGGTTGGGCCGAATCTACTGATATAAGCATGCATGCTCAGCAAGCTGGGTGGCTTGGAACGTGGGCTGAATCTACTGATATAGGCATGCATGCTCAGCAAGCTGAGTTGCTTGGAACGTGGGCTGAATCTACTGATATAAGCATGCGGAACGTGGGCTGAATCTACTGATATAAGCATGCATGCTCAGCAAGCTGGGTTGCTTGGAACGTGGGCTGAATCTACTCATATAAGCATGCATGCTCAGCAAGCTGGGTTGATTGGAACATATGCTGAATCTACTGATATAAGCATGCATGCTCAGCAAGCTGGCTTGCTTGGAACGTGGACTCAATCTACTGATATAAGCATGCATGCTCAGCAAGCTGGGTTGCTTGGAACGTGTGTTGAATCTACTGAGATAAGCATGCATGCTCAGTAGGCTGGGTGGCTTGGAATGTGGGCTGAATCAACTGATATAAGAATGCATGCTCATCAATCTGGGTGGCTTGGAACGTAGGTGGAATCTACTGATATAAGGATGCATGCTCAGCAAGCTGGGTTGCTTGGAACGTGGACTGAATATACTGATATAAGCATGCATGCTCAGCAAGCTGTGTTGCTTGGAACATGGGTTGAAACTACTGAGATAAGCATGCATGCTCAGCAAGCTGGGTGGCTTGGAACGTGGGCTGAATCTACTGAGATAAGCATGCATGCTCAGCAAGCTGGGTGGCTTGGAACATGGGCTGAATCTACTGATATAAGCATGCATGCTCAGCAAACTGTTGGTGGCTTAGAACATGGGCTGAATCTACTGATATAAGCATGCATGCTCAGCAGGCTGGGTGGCTTGGAACGTGGGCTGAATCTACTGATATAAGCATGCATGTCCAGCAAGCTGGGTGGCTTGGAACGTGGGCTGAATCTACTGAGATAAGAATGCATGAACAGCAGGCTGGGTGGCTTGGAACATGGGCTGAATCTACTGATATAAGCATGCATGCTCAGCAAGCTGGGTTGCTTGGAACGTGGGCTGAATCTACTGATATAAGCATGCATGCTCAGCAAGCTGGGTTGCTTGGAACGTGGGCTGAATCTACTGAGATAAGCATGCATGCTCAGCAAGCTTGGTTGCTTGGAACGTGGGCTGAATCTACTGATATAAGCATGCCTGATCAGCAAGCTGGATTGCTTGGAACGTGGGTTGAATCTACTGAGATAAGCATGCATGCTCAGCAAGCTTGGTTGCTTGGAACGTGGGCTGAATCTACTGATATAAGCATTCATGCTCAGCAAGCTCGGCTGCTTGGAACGTGGGTTGAATATACTGAGATAAGCATACATGCTCAGCAGGCTGGGTTGCTTGGAATGTGGGCTGAATCTACTGATATAAGCATGCATGCTCAGCAAGCTGTTGGTGGCTTAGAACATGGGCTGAATCTACTGATATAAGCATGCATGCTCAGCAGGCTGGGTGGCTTGGAACGTGGGCTGAATCTACTGATATAAGAATGCATGAACAGCAGGCTGGGTGGCTTGGAACGTGGGCTGAATCTACTGATATAAGTATGCATGCTCAGCAAGCTGGGTTGCTTGGAACGTGGGCTGAATCTACTGATATAAGCATGCATGCTCAGCAAGCTGGGTTGCTTGGAACGTGGGCTGAATCTACTGAGATAAGCATGCATGCTCAGCAAGCTTGGTTGCTTGGAACGTGGGCTGAATCTACTGATATAAGCATGCCTGATCAGCAAGCTGGATTGCTTGGAACGTGGGTTGAATCTACTGAGATAAGCATGCATGCTCAGCAAGCTTGGTTGCTTGGAACGTGGGCTGAATCTACTGATATAAGCATTCATGCTCAGCAAGCTGGGCTGCTTGGAACGTGGGTTGAATATACTGAGATAAGCATACATGCTCAGCAGGCTGGGTTGCTTGGAACGTGGGCTGAATCTACTGATATAAGCATGCATGCTCAGCAAGCTGTTGGTGGCTTAGAACATGGTCTAAATCTACTGATATAAGCATACATGCTCAGCATGCTGGGTGGCTTGGAACGTGGGCTGAATCTACTGAGATAAGCATGCATGCTCAGCAAGCTTGGTTGCTTGGAACGGTGGCTGAATCTCCTGATATAAGCATGCCTGATCAGCAAGCTGGATTGCTTGGAACGTGGGTTGAATCTACTGAGATAAGCATGCATGCTCAGCAAGCTTGGTTGCTTGGACCGTGGGCTGAATCTACTGATATAAGCATTCATGCTCAGCAAGCTGGGCTGCTTGGAACGTGGGTTGAATATACTGAGATAAGCATACATTCTCAGCAGGCTGGGTTGCTTGGAACGTGGGCTAAATCTACTGATATAAGCATGCATGCTCAGCAAGCTGTTGGTGGCTTAGAACATGGGCTAAATCTACTGATATAAGCATACATGCTCAGCATGCTGGGTGGCTTGGAACGTGGGCGGAATCTACTGATATAAGCATGCATGCTCAGCAAGCTGGGTTGCTTGGAACGTGGGCTAAATCTACTGATATAAGCAAGCATGCTCAGCAGGCTGGGTGTCTTGGAACGTGGGCTGAATCTACTGCTATAAGCATGCATGCCCAGCAAGCTGGGTGGCTTGGAACATGGGCTGAATCTACTGATATAAGCATGCATGCTCAGGAATCTGGGTGGCTTGGAACGTGGGTGGAATCTACTGATATAAGCATGCCTGCTCTGCAAGCTGGGTTGCTTGGGTGGGCTGAATCTACTAATATATACACATGCATGCTCAGCAAGCTGGGTGGCTTGGAACGTGGGCTGAATCTATTGATATAAGCATGCATGCTCGCTCAGCAGGCTGGGTGGCTTGGAACGTGGGCTGAATCTACTGATATAAGCATGCATGCTCAGCAAGCTGGGATGCTTGGTTGGGCCGAATCTACTGATATAAGCATGCATGCTCAGCAAGCTGGGTGGCTTGGAACATGGGCTGAATCTACTGATATAAGCATGCATGCTCAGCAAGTTGGGTTGCTTGGTTGGTCCAAATCTACTGATATAAGCATGCATGCTCAGAAAGCTGGGTGGCTTGGAACGTGGGCTGAATCTACTGATATAGGCATGCATGCTCAGCAAGCTGTGTTGCTTGGAACGTGGGCTGAATCTACTGATATAAGCGTGCGGAACGTGGGCTGAATCTACTGATATAAGCATGCATGCTCAGCAAGCTGGGTTGCTTGGAACGTGGGCTGAATCTACTCATATAAGCATGCATGCTCAGCAAGCTGGGTTGATTGGAACGTATGCTGAATCTACTGATATAAGCATGCATGCTCAGCAAGCTGGCTTGCTTGGAACGTGGACTCAATCTACTGATATAAGCATGCATGCTCAGCAAGCTGGGTTGCTTGGAACGTGTGTTGAATCTACTGAGATAAGCATGCATGCTCAGCAGGCTGGGTGGCTTGGAATGTGGGCTGAATCTACTGATATAAGAATGCATGCTCATCAATCTGGGTGGCTTGGAACGTAGGTGGAATCTACTGATATAAGGATGCATGCTCAGCAAGCTGGGTTACTTGGAACGTGGACTGAATCTACTGAGATAAGCATGCATGCTCAGCAAGCTGGGTGGCTTGGAACATGGGCTGAATCTACTGATATAAGCACGCATGCTCAGCAAACTGTTGGTGGCTTAGAACATGGGCTGAATCTACTGATATAAGCATGCATGCTCAGCAGGCTGGGTGGCTTGGAACGTGGGCTGAATCTACTGATATAAGCATGCATGTCCAGCAAGCTGGGTGGCTTGGAACGTGGGCTGAATCTACTGAGATAAGAATGCATGAACAGCAGGCTGGGTGGCTTGGAACGTGGGCTGAATCTACTGATATAAGCATGCATGCTCAGCAAGCTGGGTTGCTTGGAACGTGGGCTGAATCTACTGATATAAGCATGCATGCTCAGCAAGCTGGGTTGCTTGGAACTTGGGCTGAATCTACTGGGATAAGCATGCATGCTCAGCAAGCTTGGTTGCTTGGAACGTGGGCTGAATCTACTGATATAAGCATGCCTGATCAGCAAGCTGGATTGCTTGGAACGTGGGTTGAATCTACTGAGATAAGCATGCATGCTCAGCAAGCTTGGTTGCTTGGAACGTGGGCTGAATCTACTGATATAAGCATTCATGCTCAGCAAGCTCGGCTGCTTGGAACGTGGGTTGAATATACTGAGATAAGCATACATGCTCAGCAGGCTGGGTTGCTTGGAACGTGGGCTGAATCTACTGATATAAGCATGCATGCTCAGCAAGCTGTTGGTGGCTTAGAACATGGGCTAAATCTACTGATATAAGCATGCATGCTCAGCAGTCTGGGTGGCTTGGAACGTGGGTGGAATCTACTGATATAAGGATGCATGCTCTGCAAGCTGGGTTGCTTGGTTGGGCTGAATCTACTAATATACGCATGTATGCTCAGCAAGCTGGGTGGCTTGGAACGTGGGCTGAATCTACTGATATAAGCATGCATGATCGCTCAGCAGGCTTGGTGGCTTGGAACGTGGGCTGAATCTACTGATAAAAGCATGCATGCTCAGCAAGCTGGGTTGCTTGGTTGGGCTGAATCTACTGATATAATCATGTATTCTCAGCAAGCTGGGTGGCTTGGAATGTGGGCTGAATCTACTGATATAAGCATGCATGCTCAGCAGGCTGGGTGGCTTGGAACATGGGCTGAATCCACTGGTATAAGCATGCATGCCCAGCAAGCTGGGTGGCTTGGAACATGGGCTGAATCTATTGATATAAGCATGCTGGGTTGCTTGGAACGTTGGCTGAATCTACTCATATAAGCATGTGGAACGTGGGCTGAATCTACTGATATAAGCATGCATGCTCAGCAAGCTGGGTTGCTTGGAACGTGGGCTGAATCTACTAAGATAAGCCTGCATGCTCAGCAAGCTTGGTTGCTTGGAACGTAGGCTGAATCTACTGATATAAGCATGCATGCTCAGCAGGCTGGGTGGCTTGGAATGTGGGCTGAATCTACTGATATAAGCATGCATGCTCAGCAGGCTGGGTGGCTTGGAACGTGGGCTGAATCTACTGGTATAAGCATGCATGCCCAGCAAGCTGGGTGGCTTGGAACATGGGCTGAATCTATTGATATAAGCATGCATGCTCAGCAATCTGGGTGGCTTGGAACGTGGGTGGGATATACTGAAATAAGGATCCATGCTCTGCAAACTGGGTTGCTTGGTTGGGCTGAATCTACTAATAAACGCATGCATGCTCAGCAAGCTGGGTGGCTTGGAACATGGGCTGAATCTACTGATATAAGCATGCATGCTCGCTCAGCAGGCTGGGTGGCTTGGAACGTGGGCTGAATCTACTGATATAAGCATGCATGCTCAGCAAGTTGGGTTGCTTGGTTGGGCCGAATCTACTGATATAAGCATGCATGCTCAGCAAGCTGGGTGGCTTGGAACGTGGGCTGAATCTACTGATATAGGCATGCATGCTCAGCAAGCTGAGTTGCTTGGAACGTGGGCTGAATCTACTGATATAAGCATGCGGAACGTGGGCTGAATCTACTGATATAAGCATGCATGCTCAGCAAGCTGGGTTGCTTGGAACGTGGGCTGAAGCTACTCATATAAGCATGCATGCTCAGCAAGCTGGGTTGATTGGAACGTATGCTGAATCTACTGATATAAGCATGCATGCTCAGCAAGCTGGCTTGCTTGGAACGTGGACTCAATCTACTGATATAAGCATGCATGCTCAGCAAGCTGGGTTGCTTCTAACGTGTGTTGAATCTACTGAGATAAGCATGCATGCTCAGCAGGCTGGGTGGCTTGGAATGTGGGCTGAATCTACTGATATAAGAATGCATGCTCATCAATCTGGGTGGCTTGGAACGTAGGTGGAATCTACTGATATAAGGATGCATGCTCAGCAAGCTGGGTTGCTTGGAACGTGGACTGAATATACTGATATAAGCATGCATGCTCAGCAAGCTGTGTTGCTTGGAACATGGGTTGAATCTACTGAGATAAGCATGCATGCTCAGCAAGCTGGGTGGCTTGGAACGTGGGCTGAATCTACTGAGATAAGCATGCATGCTCAGCAAGCTGGGTGGCTTGGAACATGGGCTGAATCTACTGATATAAGCATGCATGCTCAGCAAACTGTTGGTGGCTTAGAACATGGGCTGAATCTACTGATATAAGCATGCATGCTCAGCAGGCTGGGTGGCTTGGAACGTGGGCTGAATCTACTGATATAAGCATGCATGTCCAGCAAGCTGGGTGGCTTGGAACGTGGGCTGAATCTACTGAGATAAGAATGCATGAACAGCAGGCTGGGTGGCTTGGAACATGGGCTGAATCTACTGATATAGGCATGCATGCTCAGCAAACTGTTGGTGGCTTAGAACGTGGGCTGAATCTACTGATATAAGCATGCGGAACGTGGGCTGAATCTACTGATATAAGCATGCATGCTCAGCAAGCTAGGTTGCTTGGAACGTGGGCTGAAGCTACTCATATAAGCATGCATGCTCAGCAAGCTGGGTTGATTGGAACGTATGCTGAATCTACTGATATAAGCATGCATGCTCAGCAAGCTGGCTTGCTTGGAACGTGGACTCAATCTACTGATATAAGCATGCATGCTCAGCAAGCTGGGTTGCTTCTAACGTGTGTTGAATCTACTGAGATAAGCATGCATGCTCAGCAGGCTGGGTGGCTTGGAATGTGGGCTGAATCTACTGATATAAGAATGCATGCTCATCAATCTGGGTGGCTTGGAACGTAGGTGGAATCTACTGATATAAGGATGCATGCTCAGCAAGCTGGGTTGCTTGGAACGTGGACTGAATATACTGATATAAGCATGCATGCTCAGCAAGCTGTGTTGCTTGGAACATTGGTTGAATCTACTGAGATAAGCATGCATGCTCAGCAAGCTGGGTGGCTTGGAACGTGGGCTGAATCTACTGAGATAAGCATGCATGCTCAGCAAGCTGGGTGGCTTGGAACATGGGCTGAATCTACTGATATAAGCATGCATGCTCAGCAAACTGTTGGTGGCTTAGAACATGGGCTGAATCTACTGATATAAGCATGCATGCTCAGCAGGCTGGGTGGCTTGGAACGTGGGCTGAATCTACTGATATAAGCATGCATGTCCAGCAAGCTGGGTGGCTTGGAACGTGGGCTGAATCTACTGAGATAAGAATGCATGAACAGCAGGCTGGGTGGCTTGGAACATGGGCTGAATCTACTGATATAAGCATGCATGCTCAGCAAGCTGGGTTGCTTGGAACGTGGGCTGAATCTACTGATATAAGCATGCATGCTCAGCAAGCTGGGTTGCTTGGAACGTGGGCTGAATCTACTGAGATAAGCATGCATGCTCAGCAAGCTTGGTTGCTTGGAACGTGGGCTGAATCTACTGATATAAGCATGCCTGATCAGCAAGCTGGATTGCTTGGAACGTGGGTTGAATCTACTGAGATAATCATGCATGCTCAGCAAGCTTGGTTGCTTGGAACGTGGGCTGAATCTACTGATATAAGCATTCATGCTCAGCAAGCTCGGCTGCTTGGAACGTGGGTTGAATATACTGAGATAAGCATACATGCTCAGCAGGCTGGGTTGCTTGGAATGTGGGCTGAATCTACTGATATAAGCATGCATGCTCAGCAAGCTGTTGGTGGCTTAGAACATGGGCTGAATCTACTGATATAAGCATGCATGCTCAGCAGGCTGGGTGGCTTGGAATGTGGGCTGAATCTACTGATATAAGAATGCATGAACAGCAGGCTGGGTGGCTTGGAACGTGGGCTGAATCTTCTGATATAAGTATGCATGCTCAGCAAGCTGGGTTGCTTGGAACGTGGGCTGAATCTACTGATATAAGCATGCATGCTCAGCAAGCTGGGTTGCTTGGAACGTGGGCTGAATCTACTGAGATAAGCATGCATGCTCAGCAAGCTTGGTTGCTTGGAACGTGGGCTGAATCTACTGATATAAGCATGCCTGATCAGCAAGCTGGATTGCTTGGAACGTGGGTTGAATCTACTGAGATAAGCATGCATGCTCAGCAAGCTTGGTTGCTTGGAACGTGGGCTGAATCTACTGATATAAGCATTCATGCTCAGCAAGCTGGGCTGCTTGGAACGTGGGTTGAATATACTGAGATAAGCATACATGCTCAGCAGGCTGGGTTGCTTGGAACGTGGGCTGAATCTACTGATATAAGCATGCATGCTCAGCAAGCTGTTGGTGGCTTAGAACATGGTCTAAATCTACTGATATAAGCATACATGCTCAGCATGCTGGGTGGCTTGGAACGTGGGCTGAATCTACTGAGATAAGCATGCATGCTCAGCAAGCTTGGTTGCTTGGAACGGTGGCTGAATCTACTGATATAAGCATGCATGCTCAGCAAGCTGTTGGTGGCTTAGAACATGGGCTAAATCTACTGATATAAGCATACATGCTCAGCATGCTGGGTGGCTTGGAACGTGGGCGGAATCTACTGATATAAGCATGCATGCTCAGCAAGCTGGGTTGCTTGGAACGTGGGCTAAATCTACTGATATAAGCAAGCATGCTCAGCAGGCTGGGTGTCTTGGAACGTGGGCTGAATCTACTGCTATAAGCATGCATGCCCAGCAAGCTGGGTGGCTTGGAACATGGGCTGAATCTACTGCTATAAGCATGCATGCTCAGGAATCTGGCTGGCTTGGAACGTGGGTGGAATCTACTGATATAAGCATGCCTGCTCTGCAAGCTGGGTTGCTTGGGTGGGCTGAATCTACTAATATATACGCATGCATGCTCAGCAAGCTGGGTGGCTTGGAACGTGGGCTGAATCTATTGATATAAGCATGCATGCTCGCTCAGCAGGCTGGGTGGCTTGGAACGTGGGCTGAATCTACTGATATAAGCATGCATGCTCAGGAAGCTGGGATGCTTGGTTGGGCCGAATCTACTGATATAAGCATGCATGCTCAGCAAGCTGGGTGGCTTGGAACATGGGCTGAATCTACTGATATAAGCATGCATGCTCGCTCAGCAGGCTGGGTGGCTTGGAACGTGGGCTGAATCTACTGATATAAGCATGCATGCTCAGCAAGTTGGGTTGCTTGGTTGGTCCAAATCTACTGATATAAGCATGCATGCTCAGCAAGCTGGGTGGCTTGGAACGTGGGCTGAATCTACTCATATAAGCATGCATGCTCAGCAAGCTGGGTTGATTGGAACGTATGCTGAATCTACTGATATAAGCATGCATGCTCAGCAAGCTGGCTTGCTTGGAACGTGGACTCAATCTACTGATATAAGCATGCATGCTCAGCAAGCTGGGTTGCTTGGAACGTGTGTTGAATCTACTGAGATAAGCATGCATGCTCAGCAGGCTGGGTGGCTTGGAATGTGGGCTGAATCTACTGATATAAGAATGCATGCTCATCAATCTGGGTGGCTTGGAACGTAGGTGGAATCTACTGATATAAGGATGCATGCTCAGCAAGCTGGGTTGCTTGGAACGTGGACTGAATATACTGATATAAGCATGCATGCTCAGCAAGCTGTGTTGCTTGGAACATGGGTTGAATCTACTGAGATAAGCATGCATGCTCAGCAAGCTGGGTGGCTTGGAACGTGGGCTGAATCTACTGAGATAAGCATGCATGCTCAGCAAGCTGGGTGGCTTGGAACATGGGCTGAATCTACTGATATAAGCACGCATGCTCAGCAAACTGTTGGTGGCTTAGAACATGGGCTGAATCTACTGATATAAGCATGCATGCTCAGCAGGCTGGGTGGCTTGGAACGTGGGCTGAATCTACTGATATAAGCATGCATGTCCAGCAAGCTGGGTGGCTTGGAACGTGGGCTGAATCTACTGAGATAAGAATGCATGAACAGCAGGCTGGGTGGCTTGGAATGTGGGCTGAATCTACTGATATAAGCATGCATGCTCAGCAAGCTGGGTTGCTTGGAACGTGGGCTGAATCTACTGATATAAGCATGCATGTCCAGCAAGCTGGGTGGCTTGGAACGTGGGCTGAATCTACTGAGATAAGAATGCATGAACAGCAGGCTGGGTGGCTTGGAATGTGGGCTGAATCTACTGATATAAGCATGCATGCTCAGCAAGCTGGGTTGCTTGGAACTTGGGCTGAATCTACTGGGATAAGCATGCATGCTCAGCAAGCTTGGTTGCTTGGAACGTGGGCTGAATCTACTGATATAAGCATGCCTGATCAGCAAGCTGGATTGCTTGGAACGTGGGTTGAATCTACTGAGATAAGCATGCATGCTCAGCAAGCTTGGTTGCTTGGAACGTGGGCTGAATCTACTGATATAAGCATTCATGCTCAGCAAGCTCGGCTGCTTGGAACGTGGGTTGAATATACTGAGATAAGCATACATGCTCAGCAGGCTGGGTTGCTTGGAACGTGGGCTGAATCTACTGATATAAGCATGCATGCTCAGCAAGCTGTTGGTGGCTTAGAACATGGGCTAAATCTACTGATATAAGCATGCATGCTCAGCAATCTGGGTGGCTTGGAACGTGGGTGGAATCTACTGATATAAGGATGCATGCTCTGCAAGCTGGGTTGCTTGGTTGGGCTGAATCTACTAATATACGCATGTATGCTCAGCAAGCTGGGTGGCTTGGAACGTGGGCTGAATCTACTGATATAAGCATGCATGATCGCTCAGCAGGCTTGGTGGCTTGGAACGTGGGCTGAATCTACTGATAAAAGCATGCATGCTCAGCAAGCTGGGTTGCTTGGTTGGGCTGAATCTACTGATATAAGCATGTATTCTCAGCAAGCTGGGTGGCTTGGAATGTGGGCTGAATCTACTGATATAAGCATGCATGCTCAGCAGGCTGGGTGGCTTGGAACATGGGCTGAATCCACTGGTATAAGCATGCATGCCCAGCAAGCTGGGTGGCTTGGAACATGGGCTGAATCTATTGATATAAGCATGCTGGGTTGCTTGGAACGTGGGCTGAATCTACTCATATAAGCATGTGGAACGTGGGCTGAATCTACTGATATAAGCATGCATGCTCAGCAAGCTGGGTTGCTTGGAACGTGGGCTGAATCTACTAAGATAAGCCTGCATGCTCAGCAAGCTTGGTTGCTTGGAACGTAGGCTGAATCTACTGATATAAGCATGCATGCTCAGCAGGCTGGGTGGCTTGGAATGTGGGCTGAATCTACTGATATAAGCATGCATGCTCAGCAGGCTGGGTGGCTTGGAACGTGGGCTGAATCTACTGGTATAAGCATGCATGCCCAGCAAGCTGGGTGGCTTGGAACATGGGCTGAATCTATTGATATAAGCATGCATGCTCAGCAATCTGGGTGGCTTGGAACGTGGGTGGGATATACTGAAATAAGGATCCATGCTCTGCAAACTGGGTTGCTTGGTTGGGCTGAATCTACTAATAAACGCATGCATGCTCAGCAAGCTGGGTGGCTTGGAACATGGGCTGAATCTACTGATATAAGCATGCATGCTCGCTCAGCAGGCTGGGTGGCTTGGAACGTGGGCTGAATCTACTGATATAAGCATGCATGCTCAGCAAGTTGGGTTGCTTGGTTGGGCCGAATCTACTGATATAAGCATGCATGCTCAGCAAGCTGGGTGGCTTGGAACGTGGGCTGAATCTACTGATATAGGCATGCATGCTCAGCAAGCTGAGTTGCTTGGAACGTGGGCTGAATCTACTGATATAAGCATGCGGAACGTGGGCTGAATCTACGGATATAAGCATGCATGCTCAGCAAGCTGGGTTGCTTGGAACGTGGGCTGAAGCTACTCATATAAGCATGCATGCTCAGCAAGCTGGGTTGATTGGAACGTATGCTGAATCTACTGATATAAGCATGCATGCTCAGCAAGCTGGCTTGCTTGGAACGTGGACTCAATCTACTGAGATAAGCATGCATGCTCAGCAAGCTGGGTTGCTTCTAACGTGTGTTGAATCTACTGAGATAAGCATGCATGCTCAGCAGGCTGGGTGGCTTGGAATGTGGGCTGAATCTACTGATATAAGAATGCATGCTCATCAATCTGGGTGGCTTGGAACGTAGGTGGAATCTACTGATATAAGGATGCATGCTCAGCAAGCTGGGTTGCTTGGAACGTGGGCTGAATCTACTGATATAAGCATGCATGCTCAGCAGGCTGGGTGGCTTGGAACGTGGGCTGAATCTACTGGTATAAGCATGCATGCCCAGCAAGCTGGGTGGCTTGGAACATGGGCTGAATCTATTGATATAAGCATGCATGCTCAGCAATCTGGGTGGCTTGGAACGTGGGTGGGATATACTGAAATAAGGATCCATGCTCTGCAAACTGGGTTGCTTGGTTGGGCTGAATCTACTAATAAACGCATGCATGCTCAGCAAGCTGGGTGGCTTGGAACATGGGCTGAATCTACTGATATAAGCATGCATGCTCGCTCAGCAGGCTGGGTGGCTTGGAACGTGGGCTGAATCTACTGATATAAGCATGCATGCTCAGCAAGTTGGGTTGCTTGGTTGGGCCGAATCTACTGATATAAGCATGCATGCTCAGCAAGCTGGGTGGCTTGGAACGTGGGCTGAATCTACTGATATAGGCATGCATGCTCAGCAAGCTGAGTTGCTTGGAACGTGGGCTGAATCTACTGATATAAGCATGCGGAACGTGGGCTGAATCTACTGATATAAGCATGCATGCTCAGCAAGCTGGGTTGCTTGGAACGTGGGCTGAAGCTACTCATATAAGCATGCATGCTCAGCAAGCTGGGTTGATTGGAACGTATGCTGAATCTACTGATATAAGCATGCATGCTCAGCAAGCTGGCTTGCTTGGAACGTGGACTCAATCTACTGATATAAGCATGCATGCTCAGCAAGCTGGGTTGCTTCTAACGTGTGTTGAATCTACTGAGATAAGCATGCATGCTCAGCAGGCTGGGTGGCTTGGAATGTGGGCTGAATCTACTGATATAAGAATGCATGCTCATCAATCTGGGTGGCTTGGAACGTAGGTGGAATCTACTGATATAAGGATGCATGCTCAGCAAGCTGGGTTGCTTGGAACGTGGACTGAATATACTGATATAAGCATGCATGCTCAGCAAGCTGTGTTGCTTGGAACATGGGTTGAATCTACTGAGATAAGCATGCATGCTCAGCAAGCTGGGTGGCTTGGAACGTGGGCTGAATCTACTGAGATAAGCATGCATGCTCAGCAAGCTGGGTGGCTTGGAACATGGGCTGAATCTACTGATATAAGCATGCATGCTCAGCAAACTGTTGGTGGCTTAGAACATGGGCTGAATCTACTGATATAAGCATGCATGCTCAGCAGGCTGGGTGGCTTGGAACGTGGGCTGAATCTACTGATATAAGCATGCATGTCCAGCAAGCTGGGTGGCTTGGAACGTGGGCTGAATCTACTGAGATAAGAATGCATGAACAGCAGGCTGGGTGGCTTGGAACATGGGCTGAATCTACTGATATAGGCATGCATGCTCAGCAAACTGTTGGTGGCTTAGAACGTGGGCTGAATCTACTGATATAAGCATGCGGAACGTGGGCTGAATCTACTGATATAAGCATGCATGCTCAGCAAGCTGGGTTGCTTGGAACGTGGGCTGAAGCTACTCATATAAGCATGCATGCTCAGCAAGCTGGGTTGATTGGAACGTATGCTGAATCTACTGATATAAGCATGCATGCTCAGCAAGCTGGCTTGCTTGGAACGTGGACTCAATCTACTGATATAAGCATGCATGCTCAGCAAGCTGGGTTGCTTCTAACATGTGTTGAATCTACTGAGATAAGTATGCATGCTCAGCAGGCTGGGTGGCTTGGAATGTGGGCTGAATCTACTGATATAAGAATGCATGCTCATCAATCTGGGTGGCTTGGAACGTAGGTGGAATCTACTGATATAAGGATGCATGCTCAGCAAGCTGGGTTGCTTGGAACGTGGACTGAATATACTGATATAAGCATGCATGCTCAGCAAGCTGTGTTGCTTGGAACATGGGTTGAATCTACTGAGATAAGCATGCATGCTCAGCAAGCTGGGTGGCTTGGAACGTGGGCTGAATCTACTGAGATAAGCATGCATGCTCAGCAAGCTGGGTGGCTTGGAACATGGGCTGAATCTACTGATATAAGCATGCATGCTCAGCAAACTGTTGGTGGCTTAGAACATGGGCTGAATCTACTGATATAAGCATGCATGCTCAGCAGGCTGGGTGGCTTGGAACGTGGGCTGAATCTACTGATATAAGCATGCATGTCCAGCAAGCTGGGTGGCTTGGAACGTGGGCTGAATCTACTGAGATAAGAATGCATGAACAGCAGGCTGGGTGGCTTGGAACATGGGCTGAATCTACTGATATAAGCATGCATGCTCAGCAAGCTGGGTTGCTTGGAACGTGGGCTGAATCTACTGATATAAGCATGCATGCTCAGCAAGCTGGGTTGCTTGGAACGTGGGCTGAATCTACTGAGATAAGCATGCATGCTCAGCAAGCTTGGTTGCTTGGAACGTGGGCTGAATCTACTGATATAAGCATGCCTGATCAGCAAGCTGGATTGCTTGGAACGTGGGTTGAATCTACTGAGATAAGCATGCATGCTCAGCAAGCTTGGTTGCTTGGAACGTGGGCTGAATCTACTGATATAAGCATTCATGCTCAGCAAGCTCGGCTGCTTGGAACGTGGGTTGAATATACTGAGATAAGCATACATGCTCAGCAGGCTGGGTTGCTTGGAATGTGGGCTGAATCTACTGATATAAGCATGCATGCTCAGCAAGCTGTTGGTGGCTTAGAACATGGGCTGAATCTACTGATATAAGCATGCATGCTCAGCAGGCTGGGTGGCTTGGAATGTGGGCTGAATCTACTGATATAAGAATGCATGAACAGCAGGCTGGGTGGCTTGGAATGTGGGCTGAATCTTCTGATATAAGTATGCATGCTCAGCAAGCTGGGTTGCTTGGAACGTGGGCTGAATCTACTGATATAAGCATGCATGCTCAGCAAGCTGGGTTGCTTGGAACGTGGGCTGAATCTACTGAGATAAGCATGCATGCTCAGCAAGCTTGGTTGCTTGGAACGTGGGCTGAATCTACTGATATAAGCATGCCTGATCAGCAAGCTGGATTGCTTGGAACGTGGGTTGAATCTACTGAGATAAGCATGCATGCTCAGCAAGCTTGGTTGCTTGGAACGTGGGCTGAATCTACTGATATAAGCATTCATGCTCAGCAAGCTGGGCTGCTTGGAACGTGGGTTGAATATACTGAGATAAGCATACATGCTCAGCAGGCTGGGTTGCTTGGAACGTGGGCTGAATCTACTGATATAAGCATGCATGCTCAGCAAGCTGTTGGTGGCTTAGAACATGGTCTAAATCTACTGATATAAGCATACATGCTCAGCATGCTGGGTGGCTTGGAACGTGGGCTGAATCTACTGAGATAAGCATGCATGCTCAGCAAGCTTGGTTGCTTGGAACGGTGGCTGAATCTACTGATATAAGCATGCCTGATCAGCAAGCTGGATTGCTTGGAACGTGGGTTGAATCTACTGAGATAAGCATGCATGCTCAG
The DNA here is from genome assembly GCF_040938575.1 of Ambystoma mexicanum. Taxonomy (NCBI): domain Eukaryota; kingdom Metazoa; phylum Chordata; class Amphibia; order Caudata; family Ambystomatidae; genus Ambystoma; species Ambystoma mexicanum. Next base: position 38,723,319 of record NC_090938.1, read on the forward strand.
CAAGCTTGGTTGCTTGGAACGTGGGCTGAATCTACTGATATAAGCATTCATGCTCAGCAAGCTGGGCTGCTTGGAACGTGGGTTGAATATACTGAGATAAGCATACATGCTCAGCAGGCTGGGTTGCTTGGAACGTGGGCTGAATCTACTGATATAAGCATGCATGCTCAGCAGGCTGGGTGGCTTGGAACGTGGGCTGAATCTACTGATATAAGCATGCATGCTCAGCAAACTGTTGGTGGCTTAGAACATGGGCTGAATCTACTGATATAAGCATGCATGCTCAGCAGGCTGGGTGGCTTGGAACGTGGGCTGAATCTACTGATATAAGCATGCATGTCCAGCAAGCTGGGTGGCTTGGAACGTGGGCTGAATCTACTGAGATAAGAATGCATGAACAGCAGGCTGGGTGGCTTGGAACATGGGCTGAATCTACTGATATAGGCATGCATGCTCAGCAAACTGTTGGTGGCTTAGAACGTGGGCTGAATCTACTGATATAAGCATGCGGAACGTGGGCTGAATCTACTGATATAAGCATGCATGCTCAGCAAGCTGGGTTGCTTGGAACGTGGGCTGAAGCTACTCATATAAGCATGCATGCTCAGCAAGCTGGGTTGATTGGAACGTATGCTGAATCTACTGATATAAGCATGCATGCTCAGCAAGCTGGCTTGCTTGGAACGTGGACTCAATCTACTGATATAAGCATGCATGCTCAGCAAGCTGGGTTGCTTCTAACATGTGTTGAATCTACTGAGATAAGTATGCATGCTCAGCAGGCTGGGTGGCTTGGAATGTGGGCTGAATCTACTGATATAAGAATGCATGCTCATCAATCTGGGTGGCTTGGAACGTAGGTGGAATCTACTGATATAAGGATGCATGCTCAGCAAGCTGGGTTGCTTGGAACGTGGACTGAATATACTGATATAAGCATGCATGCTCAGCAAGCTGTGTTGCTTGGAACATGGGTTGAATCTACTGAGATAAGCATGCATGCTCAGCAAGCTGGGTGGCTTGGAACGTGGGCTGAATCTACTGAGATAAGCATGCATGCTCAGCAAGCTGGGTGGCTTGGAACATGGGCTGAATCTACTGATATAAGCATGCATGCTCAGCAAACTGTTGGTGGCTTAGAACATGGGCTGAATCTACTGATATAAGCATGCATGCTCAGCAGGCTGGGTGGCTTGGAACGTGGGCTGAATCTACTGATATAAGCATGCATGTCCAGCAAGCTGGGTGGCTTGGAACGTGGGCTGAATCTACTGAGATAAGAATGCATGAACAGCAGGCTGGGTGGCTTGGAACATGGGCTGAATCTACTGATATAAGCATGCATGCTCAGCAAGCTGGGTTGCTTGGAACGTGGGCTGAATCTACTGATATAAGCATGCATGCTCAGCAAGCTGGGTTGCTTGGAACGTGGGCTGAATCTACTGAGATAAGCATGCATGCTCAGCAAGCTTGGTTGCTTGGAACGTGGGCTGAATCTACTGATATAAGCATGCCTGATCAGCAAGCTGGATTGCTTGGAACGTGGGTTGAATCTACTGAGATAAGCATGCATGCTCAGCAAGCTTGGTTGCTTGGAACGTGGGCTGAATCTACTGATATAAGCATTCATGCTCAGCAAGCTCGGCTGCTTGGAACGTGGGTTGAATATACTGAGATAAGCATACATGCTCAGCAGGCTGGGTTGCTTGGAATGTGGGCTGAATCTACTGATATAAGCATGCATGCTCAGCAAGCTGTTGGTGGCTTAGAACATGGGCTGAATCTACTGATATAAGCATGCATGCTCAGCAGGCTGGGTGGCTTGGAATGTGGGCTGAATCTACTGATATAAGAATGCATGAACAGCAGGCTGGGTGGCTTGGAATGTGGGCTGAATCTTCTGATATAAGTATGCATGCTCAGCAAGCTGGGTTGCTTGGAACGTGGGCTGAATCTACTGATATAAGCATGCATGCTCAGCAAGCTGGGTTGCTTGGAACGTGGGCTGAATCTACTGAGATAAGCATGCATGCTCAGCAAGCTTGGTTGCTTGGAACGTGGGCTGAATCTACTGATATAAGCATGCCTGATCAGCAAGCTGGATTGCTTGGAACGTGGGTTGAATCTACTGAGATAAGCATGCATGCTCAGCAAGCTTGGTTGCTTGGAACGTGGGCTGAATCTACTGATATAAGCATTCATGCTCAGCAAGCTGGGCTGCTTGGAACGTGGGTTGAATATACTGAGATAAGCATACATGCTCAGCAGGCTGGGTTGCTTGGAACGTGGGCTGAATCTACTGATATAAGCATGCATGCTCAGCAAGCTGTTGGTGGCTTAGAACATGGTCTAAATCTACTGATATAAGCATACATGCTCAGCATGCTGGGTGGCTTGGAACGTGGGCTGAATCTACTGAGATAAGCATGCATGCTCAGCAAGCTTGGTTGCTTGGAACGGTGGCTGAATCTACTGATATAAGCATGCCTGATCAGCAAGCTGGATTGCTTGGAACGTGGGTTGAATCTACTGAGATAAGCATGCATGCTCAGCAAGCTTGGTTGCTTGGAACGTGGGCTGAATCTACTGATATAAGCATTCATGCTCAGCAAGCTGGGCTGCTTGGAACGTGGGTTGAATATACTGAGATAAGCATACATGCTCAGCAGGCTGGGTTGCTTGGAACGTGGGCTGAATCTACTGATATAAGCATGCATGCTCAGCAAGCTGTTGGTGGCTTAGAACATGGGCTAAATCTACTGATATAAGCATACATGCTCAGCATGCTGGGTGGCTTGGAACGTGGGCGGAATCTACTGATATAAGCATGCATGCTCAGCAAGCTGGGTTGCTTGGAACGTGGGCTAAATCTACTGATATAAGCAAGCATGCTCAGCAGGCTGGGTGTCTTGGAACGTGGGCTGAATCTACTGCTATAAGCATGCATGCCCAGCAAGCTGGGTGGCTTGGAACATGGGCTGAATCTACTGCTATAAGCATGCATGCTCAGGAATCTGGCTGGCTTGGAACGTGGGTGGAATCTACTGATATAAGCATGCCTGCTCTGCAAGCTGGGTTGCTTGGGTGGGCTGAATCTACTAATATATACGCATGCATGCTCAGCAAGCTGGGTGGCTTGGAACGTGGGCTGAATCTATTGATATAAGCATGCATGCTCGCTCAGCAGGCTGGGTGGCTTGGAACGTGGGCTGAATCTACTGATATAAGCATGCATGCTCAGGAAGCTGGGATGCTTGGTTGGGCCGAATCTACTGATATAAGCATGCATGCTCAGCAAGCTGGGTGGCTTGGAACATAGGCTGAATCTACTGATATAAGCATGCATGCTCGCTCAGCAGGCTGGGTGGCTTGGAACGTGGGCTGAATCTACTGATATAAGCATGCATGCTCAGCAAGTTGGGTTGCTTGGTTGGTCCAAATCTACTGATATAAGCATGCATGCTCAGCAAGCTGGGTGGCTTGGAACGTGGGCTGAATCTACTGATATAGGCATGCATGCTCAGCAAGCTGAGTTGCTTGGAACGTGGGCTGAATCTACTGATATAAGCGTGCGGAACGTGGGCTGAATCTACTGATATAAGCATGCATGCTCAGCAAGCTGGGTTGCTTGGAACGTGGGCTGAATCTACTCATATAAGCATGCATGCTCAGCAAGCTGGGTTGATTGGAACGTATGCTGAATCTACTGATATAAGCATGCATGCTCAGCAAGCTGGCTTGCTTGGAACGTGGACTCAATCTACTGATATAAGCATGCATGCTCAGCAAGCTGGGTTGCTTGGAACGTGTGTTGAATCTACTGAGATAAGCATGCATGCTCAGCAGGCTGGGTGGCTTGGAATGTGGGCTGAATCTACTGATATAAGAATGCATGCTCATCAATCTGGGTGGCTTGGAACGTAGGTGGAATCTACTGATATAAGGATGCATGCTCAGCAAGCTGGGTTGCTTGGAACGTGGACTGAATATACTGATATAAGCATGCATGCTCAGCAAGCTGTGTTGCTTGGAACATGGGTTGAATCTACTGAGATAAGCATGCATGCTCAGCAAGCTGGGTGGCTTGGAACGTGGGCTGAATCTACTGAGATAAGCATGCATGCTCAGCAAGCTGGGTGGCTTGGAACATGGGCTGAATCTACTGATATAAGCACGCATGCTCAGCAAACTGTTGGTGGCTTAGAACATGGGCTGAATCTACTGATATAAGCATGCATGCTCAGCAGGCTGGGTGGCTTGGAACGTGGGCTGAATCTACTGATATAAGCATGCATGTCCAGCAAGCTGGGTGGCTTGGAACGTGGGCTGAATCTACTGAGATAAGAATGCATGAACAGCAGGCTGGGTGGCTTGGAACGTGGGCTGAATCTACTGATATAAGCATGCATGCTCAGCAAGCTGGGTTGCTTGGAACGTGGGCTGAATCTACTGATATAAGCATGCATGCTCAGCAAGCTGGGTTGCTTGGAACGTGGGCTGAATCTACTGGGATAAGCATGCATGCTCAGCAAGCTTGGTTGCTTGGAACGTGGGCTGAATCTACTGATATAAGCATGCCTGATCAGCAAGCTGGATTGCTTGGAACGTGGGTTGAATCTACTGAGATAAGCATGCATGCTCAGCAAGCTTGGTTGCTTGGAACGTGGGCTGAATCTACTGATATAAGCATTCATGCTCAGCAAGCTCGGCTGCTTGGAACGTGGGTTGAATATACTGAGATAGGCATACATGCTCAGCAGGCTGGGTTGCTTGGAACGTGGGCTGAATCTACTGATATAAGCATGCATGCTCAGCAAGCTGTTGGTGGCTTAGAACATGGGCTGAATCTACTGATATAAGCATGCATGCTCAGCAGGCTGGGTGGCTTGGAACGTGGGCTGAATCTACTGATATAAGCATGCATGTCCAGCAAGCTGGGTGGCTTGGAACGTGGGCTGAATCTACTGAGATAAGAATGCATGAACAGCAGGCTGGGTGGCTTGGAACATGGGCTGAATCTATTGATATAAGCATGCATGCTCAGCAAGCTGGGTTGCTTGGAACGTGGGCTGAATCTACTGATATAAGCATGCATGCTCAGCAAGCTGGGTTGCTTGGAACGTGGGCTGAATCTACTGAGATAAGCATGCATTTTCAGCAAGCTTGGTTGCTTGGAACGTGGGCTGAATCTACTGATATAAGCATGCCTGATCAGCAAGCTGGATTTCTTGGAACGTGGGTTGAATCTACTGAGATAAGCATGCATGCTCAGCAAGCTTGGTTGCTTGGAACGTGGGCTGAATCTACTGATATAAGCATTCATGCTCAGCAAGCTGGGCTGCTTGGAACGTGGGTTGAATATACTGAGATAAGCATACATGCTCAGCAGGCTGGGTTGCTTGGAACGTGGGCTGAATCTACTGATATAAGCATGCATGCTCAGCAAGCTGTTGGTGGCTTAGAACATGGGCTAAATCTACTGATATAAGCATACATGCTCAGCATGCTGGGTGGCTTGGAACGTGGGCTGAATCTACTGAGATAAGCATGCATGCTCAGAAAGCTTGGTTGCTTGGAACGGGGGCTGAATCTACTGATATAAGCATGCCTGATCAGCAAGCTGGATTGCTTGGAACGTGGGTTGAATCTACTGAGATAAGCATGCATGCTCAGCAAGCTTGGTTGCTTGGAACGTGGGCTGAATCTACGGATATAAGCATTCATGCTCAGCAAGCTGGGCTGCTTGGAACGTGGGTTGAATATACTGAGATAAGCATACATGCTCAGCACGCTGGGTTGCTTGGAACGTTGGCTGAATCTACTGATATAAGCATGCATGCTCAGCAAGCTGTTGGTGGCTTAGAACATGGGCTAAATCTACTGATATAAGCATACATGCTCAGCATGCTGGGTGGCTTGGAACGTGGGCGGAATCTACTGATATAAGCATGCATGCTCAGCAAGCTGGGTTGCTTGGAACGTGGGCTAAATCTACTGATATAAGCAAGCATGCTCAGCAGGCTGGGTGTCTTGGAACGTGGGCTGAATCTACTGCTATAAGCATGCATGCCCAGCAAGCTGGGTGACTTGGAACATGGGCTGAATCTACTGATATAAGCATGCATGCTCAGGAATCTGGGTGGCTTGGAACGTGGGTGGAATCTACTGATATAAGCATGCCTGCTCTGCAAGCTGGGTTGCTTGGGTGGGCTGAATCTACTAATATATACACATGCATGCTCAGCAAGCTGGGTGGCTTGGAACGTGGGCTGAATCTATTGATATAAGCATGCATGCTCGCTCAGCAGGCTGGGTGGCTTGGAACGTGGGCTGAATCTACTGATATAAGCATGCATGCTCAGCAAGCTGGGATGCTTGGTTGGGCCGAATCTACTGATATAAGCATGCATGCTCAGCAAGCTGGGTGGCTTGGAACATGGGCTGAATCTACTGATATAAGCATGCATGCTCGCTCAGCAGGCTGGGTGGCTTGGAACGTGGGCTGAATCTACTGATATAAGCATGCATGCTCAGCAAGTTGGGTTGCTTGGTTGGTCCAAATCTACTGATATAAGCATGCATGCTCAGCAAGCTGGGTGGCTTGGAACGTGGGCTGAATCTACTGATATAGGCATGCATGCTCAGCAAGCTGTGTTGCTTGGAACGTGGGCTGAATCTACTGATATAAGCGTGCGGAACGTGGGCTGAATCTACTGATATAAGCATGCATGCTCAGCAAGCTGGGTTGCTTGGAACGTGGGCTGAATCTACTCATATAAGCATGCATGCTCAGCAAGCTGGGTTGATTGGAACGTATGCTGAATCTACTGATATAAGCATGCATGCTCAGCAAGCTGGCTTGCTTGGAACGTGGACTCAATCTACTGATATAAGCATGCATGCTCAGCAAGCTGGGTTGCTTGGAACGTGTGTTGAATCTACTGAGATAAGCATGCATGCTCAGCAGGCTGGGTGGCTTGGAATGTGGGCTGAATCTACTGATATAAGAATGCATTCTCATCAATCTGGGTGGCTTGGAACGTAGGTGGAATCTACTGATATAAGGATGCATGCTCAGCAAGCTGGGTTGCTTGGAACGTGGACTGAATATACTGATATAAGCATGCATGCTCAGCAAGCTGTGTTGCTTGGAACATGGGTTGAATCTACTGAGATAAGCATGCATGCTCAGCAAGCTGGGTGGCTTGGAACGTGGGCTGAATCTACTGAGATAAGCATGCATGCTCAGCAAGCTGGGTGGCTTGGAACATGGGCTGAATCTACTGATATAAGCACGCATGCTCAGCAAACTGTTGGTGGCTTAGAACATGGGCTGAATCTACTGATATAAGCATGCATGCTCAGCAGGCTGGGTGGCTTGGAACGTGGGCTGAATCTACTGATATAAGCATGCATGTCCAGCAAGCTGGGTGGCTTGGAACGTGGGCTGAATCTACTGAGATAAGAATGCATGAACAGCAGGCTGGGTGGCTTGGAACGTGGGCCGAATCTACTGATATAAGCATGCATGCTCAGCAAGCTGGGTTGCTTGGAACGTGGGCTGAATCTACTGATACAAGCATGCATGCTCAGCAAGCTGGGTTGCTTGGAACTTGGGCTGAATCTACTGGGATAAGCATGCATGCTCAGCAAGCTTGGTTGCTTGGAACGTGGGCTGAATCTACTGATATAAGCATGCCTGATCAGCAAGCTGGATTGCTTGGAACGTGGGTTGAATCTACTGAGATAAGCATGCATGCTCAGCAAGCTTGGTTGCTTGGAACGTGGGCTGAATCTACTGATATAAGCATTCATGCTCAGCAAGCTCGGCTGCTTGGAACGTGGGTTGAATATACTGAGATAAGCATACATGCTCAGCAGGCTGGGTTGCTTGGAACGTGGGCTGAATCTACTGATATAAGCATGCATGCTCAGCAAGCTGTTGGTGGCTTAGAACATGGGCTGAATCTACTGATATAAGCATGCATGCTCAGCAGGCTGGGTGGCTTGGAACGTGGGCTGAATCTACTGATATAAGCATGCATGTCCAGCAAGCTGGGTGGCTTGGAACGTGGGCTGAATCTACTGAGATAAGAATGCATGAACAGCAGGCTGGGTGGCTTGGAACGTGGGCTGAATCTATTGATATAAGCATGCATGCTCAGCAAGCTGGGTTGCTTGGAACGTGGGCTGAATCTACTGATATAAGCATGCATGCTCAGCAAGCTGGCTTGCTTGGAACGTGGGCTGAATCTACTGAGATAAGCATGCATTTTCAGCAAGCTTGGTTGCTTGGAACGTGGGCTGAATCTACTGATATAAGCATGCCTGATCAGCAAGCTGGATTGCTTGGAACGTGGGTTGAATCTACTGAGATAAGCATGCATGCTCAGCAAGCTTGGTTGCTTGGAACGTGGGCTGAATCTACTGATATAAGCATTCATGCTCAGCAAGCTGGGCTGCTTGGAACGTGGGTTGAAAATACTGAGATAAGCATACATGCTCAGCAGGCTGGGTTGCTTGGAACGTGGGCTGAAACTACTGATATAAGCATGCATGCTCAGCAAGCTGTTGGTGGCTTAGAACATGGGCTAAATCTACTGATATAAGCATGCATGCTCAGCAATCTGGGTGGCTTGGAACGTGGGTTTAATCTACTGATATAAGGATGCATGCTCTGCAAGCTGGGTTGCTTGGTTGGGCTGAATCTACTAATATACGCATGTATGCTCAGCAAGCTGGGTGGCTTGGAACGTGGGCTGAATCTACTGATATAAGCATGCATGATCGCTCAGCAGGCTTGGTGGCTTGGAACGTGGGCTGAATCTACTGATAAAAGCATGCATGCTCAGCAAGCTGGGTTGCTTGGTTGGGCTGAATCTACTGATATAAGCATGCATGCTCAGCAAGCTGGGTGGCTTGGAACGTGGGTGGAATCTACTGATATAAAGATGCATGCTCTGCAAGCTGGGTTGCTTGGGTGGGCTGAATCTACTAATATACGCATGCATTCTCAGCAAGCTGGGTGGCTTGGAATGTGGGCTGAATCTACTGATATAAGCATGCATGCTCAGCAGGCTGGGTGGCTTGGAACATGGGCTGAATCCACTGGTATAAGCATGCATGCCCAGCAAGCTGGGTGGCTTGAAACATGGGCTGAATCTATTGATATAAGCATGCTGGGTTGCATGGAACGTGGGCTGAATCTACTCATATAAGCATGTGGAACGTGGGCTGAATCTACTGATATAAGCATGCATGCTTAGCAAGCTGGGTTGCTTGGAACGTGGGCTGAATCTACTAAGATAAGCCTGCATGCTCAGCAAGCTTGGTTGCTTGGAACGTAGGCTGAATCTACTGATATAAGCATGCATGCTCAGCAGGCTGGGTGGCTTGGAATGTGGGCTGAATCTACTGATATAAGCATGCATGCTCAGCAGGCTGGGTGGCTTGGAACGTGGGCTGAATCTACTGGTATAAGCATGCATGCCCAGCAAGCTGGGTGGCTTCGAACATGGGCTGAATCTATTGATATAAGCATGCATGCTCAGCAATCTGGGTGGCTTGGAACGTGGGTGGGATATACTGAAATAAGGATCCATGCTCTGCAAACTGGGTTGCTTGGTTGGGCTGAATCTACTAATAAACGCATGCATGCTCAGCAAGCTGGGTGGCTTGGAACATGGGCTGAATCTACCGATATAAGCATGCATGCTCACTCAGAAGGCTGGGTGGCTTGGAACGTGGGCTGAATCTACTGATATAAGCATGCATGCTCAGCAAGTTGGGTTGCTTGGTTGGGCCGAATCTACTGATATAAGCATGCATGCTCAGCAAGCTGGGTGGCTTGGAACGTGGGCTGAATCTACTGATATAGGCATGCATGCTCAGCAAGCTGGGTGGCTTGGAACGTGGGCTGAATCTACTGATATAAGCATGCATGCTCAGCAAGCTGTTGGTGGCTTAGAACATGGGCTAAATCTACTGATATAAGCATGCATGCTCAGCAATCTGGGTGGCTTGGAACGTGGGTGTAATCTACTGATATAAGGATGCATGCTCTGCAAGCTGGGTTGCTTGGTTGGGCTGAATCTACTAATATACGCATGTATGCTCAGCAAGCTGGGTGGCTTGGAACGTGGGCTGAATCTACTGATATAAGCATGCATGATCGCTCAGCAGGCTTGGTGGCTTGGAACGTGGGCTGAATCTACTGATAAAAGCATGCATGCTCAGCAAGCTGGGTTGCTTGGTTGGGCTGAATCTACTGATATAAGCATGCATGCTCAGCAAGCTGGGTGGCTTGGAACGTGGGTGGAATCTACTGATATAAAGATGCATGCTCTGCAAGCTGGGTTGCTTGGGTGGGCTGAATCTACTAATATACGCATGCATTCTCAGCAAGCTGGGTGGCTTGGAATGTGGGCTGAATCTACTGATATAAGCATGCATGCTCAGCAGGCTGGGTGGCTTGGAACATGGGCTGAATCCACTGGTATAAGCATGCATGCCCAGCAAGCTGGGTGGCTTGGAACATGGGCTGAATCTATTGATATAAGCATGCTGGGTTGCTTGGAACGTGGGCTGAATCTACTCATATAAGCATGTGGAACGTGGGCTGAATCTACTGATATAAGCATGCATGCTTAGCAAGCTGGGTTGCTTGGAACGTGGGCTGAATCTACTAAGATAAGCCTGCATGCTCAGCAAGCTTGGTTGCTTGGAACGTAGGCTGAATCTACTGATATAAGCATGCATGCTCAGCAGGCTGGGTGGCTTGGAATGTGGGCTGAATCTACTGATATAAGCATGCATGCTCAGCAGGCTGGGTGGCTTGGAACGTGGGCTGAATCTACTGGTATAAGCATGCATGCCCAGCAAGCTGGGTGGCTTCGAACATGGGCTGAATCTATTGATATAAGCATGCATGCTCAGCAATCTGGGTGGCTTGGAACGTGGGTGGGATATACTGAAATAAGGATCCATGCTCTGCAAACTGGGTTGCTTGGTTGGGCTGAATCTACTAATAAACGCATGCATGCTCAGCAAGCTGGGTGGCTTGGAACATGGGCTGAATCTACCGATATAAGCATGCATGCTCACTCAGCAGGCTGGGTGGCTTGGAACGTGGGCTGAATCTACTGATATAAGCATGCATGCTCAGCAAGTTGGGTTGCTTGGTTGGGCCGAATCTACTGATATAAGCATGCATGCTCAGCAAGCTGGGTGGCTTGGAACGTGGGCTGAATCTACTGATATAGGCATGCATGCTCAGCAAGCTGAGTTGCTTGGAACGTGGGCTGAATCTACTGATATAAGCATGCGGAACGTGGGCTGAATCTACTGATATAAGCATGCATGCTCAGCAAGCTGGGTTGCTTGGAACGTGGGCTGAAGCTACTCATATAAGCATGCATGCTCAGCAAGCTGGGTTGATTGGAACGTATGCTGAATCTACTGATATAAGCATGCATGCTCAGCAAGCTGGCTTGCTTGGAACGTGGACTCAATCTACTGATATAAGCATGCATGCTCAGCAAGCTGGGTTGCTTGGAACGTGTGTTGAATCTACTGAGATAAGCATGCATGCTCAGCAGGCTGGGTGGCTTGGAATGTGGGCTGAATCTACTGATATAAGAATGCATGCTCATCAATCTGGGTGGCTTGGAACGTAGGTGGAATCTACTGATATAAGGATGCATGCTCAGCAAGCTGGGTTGCTTGGAACGTGGACTGAATATACTGATATAAGCATGCATGCTCAGCAAGCTGTGTTGCTTGGAACATGGGTTGAAACTACTGAGATAAGCATGCATGCTCAGCAAGCTGGGTGGCTTGGAACGTGGGCTGAATCTACTGAGATAAGCATGCATGCTCAGCAAGCTGGGTGGCTTGGAACATGGGCTGAATCTACTGATATAAGCATGCATGCTCAGCAAACTGTTGGTGGCTTAGAACATGGGCTGAATCTACTGATATAAGCATGCATGCTCAGCAGGCTGGGTGCCTTGGAACGTGGGCTGAATCTACTGATATAAGCATGCATGTCCAGCAAGCTGGGTGGCTTGGAACGTGGACTGAATATACTGATATAAGCATGCATGCTCAGCAAGCTGTGTTGCTTGGAACATGGGTTGAATCTACTGAGATAAGCATGCATGCTCAGCAAGCTGGGTGGCTTGGAACGTGGGCTGAATCTACTGAGATAAGCATGCATGCTCAGCAAGCTGGGTGGCTTGGAACATGGGCTGAATCTACTGATATAAGCATGCATGCTCAGCAAACTGTTGGTGGCTTAGAACATGGGCTGAATCTACTGATATAAGCATGCATGCTCAGCAGGCTGGGTGCCTTGGAACGTGGGCTGAATCTACTGATATAAGCATGCATGTCCAGCAAGCTGGGTGGCTTGGAACGTGGGCTGAATCTACTGAGATAAGAATGCATGAACAGCAGGCTGGGTGGCTTGGAACATGGGCTGAATCTACTGATATAAGCATGCATGCTCAGCAAGCTGGGTTGCTTGGAACGTGGGCTGAATCTACTGATATAAGCATGCATGCTCAGCAAGCTGGGTTGCTTGGAACGTGGGCTGAATCTACTGAGATAAGCATGCATGCTCAGCAAGCTTGGTTGCTTGGAACGTGGGCTGAATCTACTGATATAAGCATGCCTGATCAGCAAGCTGGATTGCTTGGAACGTGGGTTGAATCTACTGAGATAAGCATGCATGCTCAGCAAGCTTGGTTGCTTGGAACGTGGGCTGAATCTACTGAAATAAGCATTCATGCTCAGCAAGCTCGGCTGCTTGGAACGTGGGTTGAATATACTGAGATAAGCATACATGCTCAGCAGGCTGGGTTGCTTGGAATGTGGGCTGAATCTACTGATATAAGCATGCATGCTCAGCAAGCTGTTGGTGGCTTAGAACATGGGCTGAGTCTACTGATATAAGCATGCATGCTCAGCAGGCTGGGTGGCTTGGAATGTGGGCTGAATCTACTGATATAAGAATGCATGAACAGCAGGCTGGGTGGCTTGGAACGTGGGCTGAATCTACTGATATAAGTATGCATGCTCAGCAAGCTGGGTTGCTTGGAACGTGGGCTGAATCTACTGATATAAGCATGCATGCTCAGCAAGCTGGGTTGCTTGGAACGTGGGCTGAATCTACTGAGATAAGCATGCATGCTCAGCAAGCTTGGTTGCTTGGAACGTGGGCTGAATCTACTGATATAAGCATGCCTGATCAGCAAGCTGGATTGCTTGGAACGTGGGTTGAATCTACTGAGATAAGCATGCATGCTCAGCAAGCTTGGTTGCTTGGAACATGGGCTGAATCTACTGATATAAGCATTCATGCTCAGCAAGCTGGGCTGCTTGGAACGTGGGTTGAATATACTGAGATAAGCATACATGCTCAGCAGGCTGGGTTGCTTGGAACGTGGGCTGAATCTACTGATATAAGCATGCATGCTCAGCAAGCTGTTGGTGGCTTAGAACATGGTCTAAATCTACTGATATAAGCATACATGCTCAGCATGCTGGGTGGCTTGGAACGTGGGCTGAATCTACTGAGATAAGCATGCATGCTCAGCAAGCTTGGTTGCTTGGAACGGTGGCTGAATCTACTGATATAAGCATGCCTGATCAGCAAGCTGGATTGCTTGGAACGTGGGTTGAATCTACTGAGATAAGCATGCATGCTCAGCAAGCTTGGTTGCTTGGAACGTGGGCTGAATCTACTGATATAAGCATTCATGCTCAGCAAGCTGGGCTGCTTGGAACGTGGGTTGAATATACTGAGATAAGCATACATGCTCAGCAGGCTGGGTTGCTTGGAACGTGGGCTGAATCTACTGATATAAGCATGCATGCTCAGCAAGCTGTTGGTGGCTTAGAACATGGGCTAAATCTACTGATATAAGCATACATGCTCAGCATGCTGGGTGGCTTGGAACGTGGGCGGAATCTACTGATATAAGCATCCATGCTCAGCAAGCTGGGTTGCTTGGAACGTGGGCTAAATCTACTGATATAAGCAAGCATGCTCAGCAGGCTGGGTGTCTTGGAACGTGGGCTGAATCTACTGCTATAAGCATGCATGCCCAGCAAGCTGGGTGGCTTGGAACATGGGCTGAATCTACTGCTATAAGCATGCATGCTCAGGAATCTGGCTGGCTTGGAACGTGGGTGGAATCTACTGATATAAGCATGCCTGCTCTGCAAGCTGGGTGGCTTGGGTGGGCTGAATCTACTAATATATACGCATGCATGCTCAGCAAGCTGGGTGGCTTGGAACGTGGGCTGAATCTATTGATATAAGATGCATGCTCGCTCAGCAGGCTGGGTGGCTTGGAACGTGGGCTGAATCTACTGATATAAGCATGCATGCTCAGGAAGCTGGGATGCTTGGTTGGGCCGAATCTACTGATATAAGCATGCATGCTCAGCAAGCTGGGTGGCTTGGAACATGGGCTGAATCTACTGATATAAGCATGCATGCTCGCTCAGCAGGCTGGGTGGCTTGGAACGTGGGCTGAATCTACTGATATAAGCATGCATGCTCAGCAAGTTGGGTTGCTTGGTTGGTCCAAATCTACTGATATAAGCATGCATGCTCAGCAAGCTGGGTGGCTTGGAACGTGGGCTGAATCTACTGATATAGGCATGCATGCTCAGCAAGCTGAGTTGCTTGGAACGTGGGCTGAATCCACTGATATAAGCGTGCGGAACGTGGGCTGAATCTACTGATATAAGCATGCATGCTCAGCAAGCTGGATTGCTTGGAACGTGAGCTGAATCTACTCATATAAGCATGCATGCTCAGCAAGCTGGGTTGATTGGAATGTATGCTGAATCTACTGATATAAGCATGCATGCTCAGCAAGCTGGCTTGCTTGGAACGTGGACTCAATCTACTGATATAAGCATGCATGCTCAGCAAGCTGGGTTGCTTGGAACGTGTGTTGAATCTACTGAGATAAGCATGCATGCTCAGCAGGCTGGGTGGCTTGGAATGTGGGCTGAATCTACTGATATAAGAATGCATGCTCATCAATATGGGTGGCTTGGAACGTAGGTGGAATCTACTGATATAAGGATGCATGCTCAGCAAGCTGGGTTGCTTGGAACGTGGACTGAATATACTGATATAAGCATGCATGCTCAGCAAGCTGTGTTGCTTGGAACATGGGTTGAATCTACTGAGATAAGCATGCATGCTCAGCAAGCTGGGTGGCTTGGAACGTGGGCTGAATCTACTGAGATAAGCATGCATGCTCAGCAAGCTGGGTGGCTTGGAACATGGGCTGAATCTACTGATATAAGCACGCATGCTCAGCAAACTGTTGGTGGCTTAGAACATGGGCTGAATCTACTGATATAAGCATGCATGCTCAGCAGGCTGGGTGGCTTGGAACGTGGGCTGAATCTACTGATATAAGCATGCATGTCCAGCAAGCTGGGTGGCTTGGAACGTGGGCTGAATATACTGAGATAAGAATGCATGAACAGCAGGCTGGGTGGCTTGGAACGTGGGCTGAATCTACTGATATAAGCATGCATGCTCAGCAAGCTGGGTTGCTTGGAACGTGGGCTGAATCTACTGATATAAGCATGCATGCTCAGCAAGCTGGGTTGCTTGGAACGTGGGCTGAATCTACTGGGATAAGCATGCATGCTCAGCAAGCTTGGTTGCTTGGAACGTGGGCTGAATCTACTGATATAAGCATGCCTGATCAGCAAGCTGGATTGCTTGGAACGTGGGTTGAATCTACTGAGATAAGCATGCATGCTCAGCAAGCTTGGTTGCTTGGAACGTGGGCTGAATCTACTGATATAAGCATTCATGCTCAGCAAGCTCGGCTGCTTGGAACGTGGGTTGAATATACTGAGATAAGCATACATGCTCAGCAGGCTGGGTTGCTTGGAACGTGGGCTGAATCTACTGATATAAGCATGCATGCTCAGCAAGCTGTTGGTGGCTTAGAACATGGGCTGAATCTACTGATATAAGCATGCATGCTCAGCAGGCTGGGTGGCTTGGAACGTGGGCTGAATCTACTGATATAAGCATGCATGTCCAGCAAGCTGGGTGGCTTGGAACGTGGGCTGAATCTACTGAGATAAGAATGCATGAACAGCAGGCTGGGTGGCTTGGAACATGGGCTGAATCTATTGATATAAGCATGCATGCTCAGCAAGCTGGGTTGCTTGGAACGTGGGCTGAATCTACTGATATAAGCATGCATGCTCAGCAAGCTGGGTTGCTTGGAACGTGGGCTGAATCTACTGAGATAAGCATGCATTTTCAGCAAGCCTGGTTGCTTGGAACGTGGGCTGAATCTACTGATATAAGCATGCCTGATCAGCAAGCTGGATTGCTTGGAACGTGGGTTGAATCTACTGAGATAAGCATGCATGCTCAGCAAGCTTGGTTGCTTGGAACGTGGGCTGAATCTACTGATATAAGCATTCATGCTCAGCAAGCTGGGCTGCTTGGAACGTGGGTTGAATATACTGAGATAAGCATACATGCTCAGCAGGCTGGGTTGCTTGGAACGTGGGCTGAATCTACTGATATAAGCATGCATGCTCAGCAAGCTGTTGGTGGCTTAGAACATGGGCTAAATCTACTGATATAAGCATACATGCTCAGCATGCTGGGTGGCTTGGAACGTGGGCTGAATCTACTGAGATAAGCATGCATGCTCAGAAAGCTTGGTTGCTTGGAACGGGGGCTGAATCTACTGATATAAGCATGCCTGATCAGCAAGCTGGATTGCTTGGAACGTGGGTTGAATCTACTGAGATAAGCATGCATGCTCAGCAAGCTTGGTTGCTTGGAACGTGGGCTGAATCTACTGATATAAGCATTCATGCTCAGCAAGCTGGGCTGCTTGGGAACGTGGGTTGAATATACTGAGATAAGCATACATGCTCAGCACGCTGGGTTGCTTGGAAAGTGGGCTGAATCTACTGATATAAGCATGCATGCTCAGCAAGCTGTTGGTGGCTTAGAACATGGGCTAAATCTACTGATATAAGCATACATGCTCAGCATGCTGGGTGGCTTGGAACGTGGGCGGAATCTACTGATATAAGCATGCATGCTCAGCAAGCTGGGTTGCTTGGAACGTGGGCTAAATCTACTGATATAAGCAAGCATGCTCAGCAGGCTGGGTGTCTTGGAACGTGGGCTGAATTTACTGCTATAAGCATGCATGCCCAGCAAGCTGGGTTGCTTGGAACATGGGCTGAATCTACTGATATAAGCATGCATGCTCAGGAATCTGGGTGGCTTGGAACGTGGGTGGAATCTACTGATATAAGCATGCATGCTCAGCAAGCTGGGTTGCTTGGAACTTGGGCTGAATCTACTGATATAAGCATGCGGAACATGGGCTGAATCTACTGATATAAGCATGCATGCTCAGCAAGCTGGGTTGCTTGGAACATGGGCTGAATCTATTCATATAAGCATGCATGCTCAGTAAGCTGGGTTTCTTGGAACGTGCGTTAAATCTACTGAGATAAGCCTGCATGCTTAGCAAGCTTGGTTGCTTGGAACGTGGGCTGAATCTACTGATATAAGCATGCATGCTCAGCAAGCTGGGTTGCTTGGAACGTGGGCTGAATATGCTGATATAAGCATGCATGCTCAGCAAGCTCGGTTGCTTGGAACGTGGATTGAATCTACTGAGATAAGCATTCATGCTCAGCAGGCTGGGTGGCTTGGAACATGGGCTGAATCTACTGATATAAGCATGCATGCTCAGCAAACTGTTGGTGGCTTAGAACATGGGCTGAATCTACTGATATAAGCACACATGCTCAGCAAACTGTTGGTGGCTTAGAACATGGGCTGAATCTACTGAGATAAGCATGCATGAACAGCAGGCTGGGTGGCTTGGAACGTGGGCTGAATCTACTGACATAAGCATGCATGCTCAGCAGGCTGGGTGGCTTGGAACGTGGGCTGAATCTACTGATATAAGCATGCATGCTCAGCAAGCTGGGTTGCTTGGAATGTGGGCTGAATCTACTGATATAAGCATGCATGCTCAGCAAGCTGGGTTGCTTGGAACGTGGGCTGAATCTACTGAGATAAGCATGCATGCTCAGCAAGCTTGGTTGCTTGGAACGTGGGCTGAATCTACTGATATAAGCATGCCTGATCAGCAAGCTGGATTGCTTGGAACGTGGGTTGAATCTACTGAGATAAGCATGAATGCTCAGCAAGCTTGGTTGCTTGGAACGTGGGCTGAATCTACTGATATAAGCATTCATGCTCAGCAAGCTCGGTTGCTTGGAACGTGGGTGGAATCTACTGATATAAGCATGCATGCTCAGCAAGCTGGGTTGCTTGGAACGTGGGCTAAATCTACTGATATAAGCAAGCATGCTCAGCAGGCTGGGTGTCTTGGAATGTGGGCTGAATCTACTGCTATAAGCATGCATGCCCAGCAAGCTGGGTGGCTTGGAACATGGGCTGAATCTACTGATATAAGCATGCATGCTCAGCAATCGGGGTGGCTTGGAACGTGGGTGGAATCTACTGATATAAGCATGCATGCTCAGCAAGCTGGGTTGCTTAGAACTTGGGCTGAATCTACTGATATAAGCATGCAGAACATGGGCTGAATCTACTGATATAAGCATGCATGCTCAGCAAGCTGGGTTGCTTGGAACATGGGCTGAATCTATTCATATAAGCATGCATGCTCAGCAAGCTGGGTTTCTTGGAACGTGCGTTAAATCTACTGAGATAAGCCTGCATGCTTAGCAAGCTTGGTTGCTTGGAACGTGGGCTGAATCTACTGATATAAGCATGCATGCTCAGCAAGCTGGGTTGCTTGGAACGTGGGCTGAATATACTGATGTAAGCATGCATGCTCAGCAAGCTGGGTTGCTTGGAACGTGGATTGAATCTACTGAGATAAGCATTCATGCTCAGCAGGCTGGGTGGCTTGGAACATGGGCTGAATCTACTGATATAAGCAGGCATGCTCAGCAAACTGTTGGTGGCTTAGAACATGGGCTGAATCTACTGATATAAGCATGCATGCTGTAACGCTCACCTGATTCCCGTAGAGGCGCCGGTCTTGACTGGGCGTATACCGTATTTTCAAAGGTGATGTGTAACACACGGCTGGCTCTTTGGGCTGGACCTCTGTGCACTGTATGTCTGCCTCGAAGGGTAAGATGTCTGCAGATAGAAAATATGGGATTAAGGAACTGGGTTATTGAATGTCTCTCTCTTCTTCCCTTTCTCTTCTCCTGTAGAACCCCAAAGGTTAACGCTCTCACCTTAGGTAAGTGAACGCCGTGCTCTCCATCTGCCTCGGGGCAGGGTGCTGTAACCAGTTTCTTCACTGGATAAGGGGAGCAGGCCTCTTGACTTCAGAGGACTGCTGTCTGTCGTTTACTGCACGAACGGTAAGTTTCGAGTAATTCTAATGTCTTTAAAGTCTTTAGTAATTATGTTTCTTGTTTTGCAGGGTTCCGGCGATCGCGGATGACGGGCTGAAGTGAGTTGAAGATGAAGCCCGTGTGATGAATAGAAGCGCCTGGAAGCACGTAAGTAAGCGCTTGTTGCCTGCTTCACGATGCGCTCTAACTGTCTTTTTATTTTGCAGGTACAAGTTTGGAGCGGCTGCAGGGTGCCGGAATACCCACTGGGTTAGATGTGGAAAGGAGTAATGGCACGTGAGTATTAAAGTTCCCCAATGTCTTTAAACGCACCTTGTTTTGTCTTTCAGATGCGGGATGCAGCGCCGAAGGCCTCCGGAGCGTGCGAAGAGTTGGTAAGCTTTTGTCTTTCAGATGCCGGAATGCAGTGTGAAGACCTCCGGAGCGCACGAAGAGTAGGTAAGCCTTTGTCTTTCAGATGCCGGAATGCAGCGCGAGGCGTTGGTGACAGCCGATGGACCAGATAAGTGAAGAGCTGTCACTGAAGACCGTAATGCTAACCTGTTCTTTGTTGTCTTTATAGGTGTTGCTGAAGACTGGATTCAGGATGGTAAGCCTTCTTCCTTAGGCCCAGGATCAGATGCAGAAGACACGATGAGCGTTCTGCTGCAGAGGATGCAGAATAACACAAAGCAAGATTCATCCATCGGGTGTGGTTTAAATAGCCTCCTGTAGTGCTTAGGTGTCTCCTTCCACAGCCACGCCTAGGTAAGAAAAGAGTTCCTGCTTTCCAGAAGAGTTCCAGTGTTCTGAATCTAGGGAGTGGCTCCTGCCCCACCCAACAGGAAAAGTAGTTCCAAACAGAAGAGGATCAGAGGCTCAACTGGCAGGCAAGTAAGCAGCATGGTCTGCTGCAGGTAAGTCCACCCAAGCATTATGAGCCCAGTGCTTCCAGCGCTGGGACTGGGCATATTTATGAGCCTGGTGCCACTGGCGCCAGGACTGGGTCCAAAAGGTCCCAATTGGGACTGGTTGGCACTCGGAACCTGGGTTATGGATCTGCTTCCAAGGGAGTTGGGAAAACCCTGACCTTTTGGAAGCAGAGATCATGACAGTACCCCTCCTCAAGGCCCCTCCCAAACCGGGCTTCTCCGGGGGTTTTGGCTTGTCAGGAAATGTTCGGTGAAATCTTTTGATTAGGCGAGGAGCGTGGACATATTCAGCAGGTTCCCAGGATCTCTCTTGGGGGCCGTAGCCTTTCCAGTCAATTAGGTAAAATAGTTTAGATTTGGAGATCTTGGAGTCCAGAATGCTTTTGACTTCAAACTCGAGTTCTCCATCAACTAGGATAGGTTATGGAGATTTAGTTAGTCGGGTTTGAGGTTGCACGGGTTTTAATAGAGAGACGTGGAAGACCGGATGTATCTTCATGTGCGGGGGCAAGTCTAACTTGACCGCTACTGGGTTTACTATGGTAGTGATGGAATAGGGACCAAGGTATCTTGGGTTGAATGTGCATGGCCCTTTTAGAGGTAGATATTTGGTGGATAACCAGACTTGATCCCCTACTTGATATTGAGGGGCTTCCTTCCGATGTTGATCTGCTCCTTTCTTGTATTGTTCTTTAGCCCTTTGAAGGTGAGAAACAGCTTCCTTAAAGGCTTGGGTGATTGTAGAATGCAGGTAGTCTACTGCTGGTGTTTCAAGATCTTGGAGGGGATCCAACTCCGAGGTTCGAGGGTGACTGCCGTACAAAAGAAAAAATGGGGTTTTCCCAGTTCCCGAATGGACAGAGTTATTGTAGGCATATTCGGCAATCCAAAGGATGTCTTTCCAAGTTTTTTCAGTTTGTTGCAGCATGCAGCGTAAATACTGTTCCAGAGTTTGATTGGTCCTCTCGGTTTGTCCGTCGGTCTGAGGGTGGTGACTGGTCGATAGTCTCACATCAATTTGAGCCGACCGACAGCAACTTCGCCAAAAATGAGAAATAAATTGACTACCTCGATCCGAAATTAGAACCGAAGGAAAACCGTGCAGTCGGACGATGTTTTCGAGAAATTCTCGGGCCAGAGTTGCTGCTGTTGGCAAGCCTTTGAGCGGAATGAAATGCGCCATCTTGGAGAATAAGTCCACGATTACTAGAATCGTATTGTATCCGGAGCATGGAGGTAGATCGGTGATGAAGTCCATAGAAAGCGTATGCCAAGGGCGAGGTGGGATGTCAATAGGGCGTAAGAGGCCTGCTGGTCTTTCCTTTTGACTCTTGTTTTGGGCGCATACTCCACAGGACATTATAAAGTCTCTGATATCTTTTTTCCAAGACATCCACCAGAAGTAGCGCTTGATCTTTTCTGAGGTCTTGGCCATACCGGGATGTCCTTCCATTAAAGAATCGTGATAACAAGAGATTACTTTTTTCTGTAAATCTGTGCTGGGTAGGTATAATCGTTCTTGGAAATACAATAAGTTGTCCTTTACTGCAAAGTCCTTTCCCTGCAGCTGCCAATTCTGTATGTCTGCTGGAGTTACAAGTTGCCTGGCTTTATCCTTAACTTCCTCTATGGATTCTGTGGCGATTACACCCAGAATTCTTTGTTCGGGAATGATTGGTACAGGTTTAGGGTTAATCAAGTGTTCTTCCACTCCCATCCGAGAAAGGGCATCAGCTTTACCGTTCTTTGTACCAGGTCGATAGGTAATTATGAAGTCAAACTCGGCAAAGAATAATGCCCAACGGAGTTGTCTAGAGGATTGGGCTTTTGCGGTTTTCAAATATTGCAGGTTTCGGTGATCCGTAATCACAGTAACGGTGTGTCGGGCCCCCAGCAGATAATGCCGCCAAGCCTTAAAGGCAGACTTGATAGCCAGAAGTTCCTTGTCAGTAATCGTGTAATTGATTTCAGGAGGCGAGAATTTGCGGGACCAAAATGCCACGGGATGCAACTGATTGGTTACCGGGTCCTTTTGTGATAGAACTGCCCCCATGGCAAGGCTTGAAGCATCAGTTTCCACGATGTAGGGGAGTTCGGGGCGAGGGTGTTTTAAGATTGGTGCAGAGATAAATTTAGTCTTCAAATCCTGGAAAGCTTGTTCCGCCTCGGTAGACCATTCAAAACGTTTGTTTTTCTTTAACAAGGCAGTGATGGGCTGGACTATTCGAGAGAATTCGGGGATAAACCTGCTGTAAAAGTTAGCGAAGCCTATCATGCTTTGCACACCTTTTACGGAGGATGGTGATGGCCATTTGAGAACTGCATCGACCTTCTTTGAATCCATACGCACTCCGCCAGGTGATAATATGAATCCCAAGAATTCAACTTCAGTCATGTTGAAAACACATTTTTCCAACTTAGCGAAAAGTTTGTGTTGACGCAATCTTTCGAGGACCATTTTCACGTGTTTCCGATGTTCAGATTCCGATGAAGAATAAACGAGGATGTCGTCAATGTAAACAACAACACACACATCTATGAGCTCTCTGAGGACATCGTTCATAAAATATTGAAAGGCGGCCGGGGCATTGCAAAGTCCGAAGGGCATGACCTGATATTCAAATAGCCCATACTTGGTGCGGAAGGCCGTCTTCCATTCATCGCCCTCTTTTACTCGTACCAGGTGGTAAGCTCCTCTAAGATCCAGATTTGTATATATGCATGCTTTTCTGACTTGGTCCAGGAGTTCAGGGATCAAAGGTAACGGATATCTATTCTTAATGGTGATCTGGTTCAGGGAGCGATAATCTATACAAGTTATATGGTCTCCTTCCTTTTTTGGAACGAAGAACAAAGCTGAAGAAGCAGGAGACTTGGAAGGACGAATAAACCCATTTGCCAGGTATTGATCCAGGTATTGTCGAAGGTGAAGGTTCTCAGGCTCGGTGAGGGCATAAATTCTACTACAAGGAGGAGTAGATCCAGGTATCAGGTCTATCTGGCAGTCATAAGACCTATGAGGAGGTAGAGAGTTAGCCTGATCCTTCCGGAAAACATCTTGATATTCTAGGTATTCGGGAGGTAACTGGGGAGTCTCTGAAGAAATTGCTGCCAGTGCAACACCAGGTGGAGGGTGACAAGTAGAGACACTTTCTGGAAACTGGACCGTTCTTGCTCGCCAATCGATCAGAGGATTGTGTTTCTCTAACCAAGGTATTCCTAAAATAATCTGAAACTGAGGGGCCTTGATCACATCGAATACGATCTTCTCATGGTGTCCATCTTGACTTACTAGCGTCACCTCTTGAGTGGTATGCGTTACTGGCCCGGAGGCTATCTCCGTACCATCCACCGTAGTAATGACGTCCTTTACAGCCTTGGGACAAAGAGTTAGATTCATCCTCAAAACCATTTCATGATCCACATAATTGCCGATGGCACCGCTGTCGACGTAAGCTTCAATTGCATGTAATCGATCCGGATTATCAGGGCTAATGAGGACCATAGGTATCACGAAATGCGAGGTCACGGAACTGGTTTTCACGCTCGGCAAGAGGACCTCTATTCTTGTCGGGCGAGGTCGTTTCCCTGCTCAGAGTTTGTAACTTTGGTAACTGCAGCTCCTACTGCCTTCTTGGCAGGTTTCACCGGACAGTCTCGAAGAAAGTGCCCTGAGTTTCCGCAATAGAGGCATAATTGCAACTGTTTTCTCCTTTCCCGCTCCTTTTGTGTTAGAGGACCTTTCAGACCCCCTATTTGCATGGGTTCCCCGGAGTCTACTCCTTTGGAAGGAGTTGGCGGTTTGGAAAATACTCGAGCATCAAACTTGGAACGATCGGCCTTCCTGTTCTGCAGTCTGTGATCTATTTGAACGACTAAGTCTATATAGTCTGAACAATCTTGTGGGGGATTCACTACTTGGGCTAACACATCTTTGAGCTCTCCACGTAGACCTCTATAAAACAGCGTAATCCTTTTGTCCTCAGGCCATTGAGTTTCCACTATCAGTCTGTTGAAAGACGCAATATAAGCCAAAAGGTCTTGATTACCTTGTCGCAACGAAAGAAGCTCATTGTCCAAGGCCTGCCCCTGTGAATGTCTTGCGAACAGTTTTTCCATACTGAGCTGAAAAGCTTGAAAATCATGGAGGACCGGATCATCTTGATTTACTAGAGGGATCGACCAGTCTGCCGCATTGCCACTAAGGTACGAAAGCACGAAAGCTACTTTAGCTTGATCAGTTGGAAAGGCTGCTGGCCGGCATAAGAAATGCAATCGGCACTGATTGATAAATACTGCAAACCTCTTTGGGTCACCAGAAAATCGTTCGGGCGGAGCCAGAGGTACATTCCCAGGTAGGTTGATCTGCACTGGATTCATAGAGGATGTAGAAGGAAGATTTCCCCCAGATGCGGGTAACGGGGTCTGTCCGGCTTGTGACTGTAGCAATTGTCTAGCGAGATCACCTGTTCGCTCCTTGGAAATAATCAGTTCCCTTCTTAGAGCGTTCGTTTCCTGACGGGCTGCATGCACTTCTGCCCTTAGTTCCCCAAGTAACTGGGCTAGCTGGTCGGTATCCGAGGTTTCCATAGCGCCTGGACGGGAGTTTTGTGGTAGGCTTTGCGTTCTGTAACGCTCACCTGATTCCCGTAGAGGCGCCGGTCTTGACTGGGCGTATACCGTATTTTCAAAGGTGATGTGTAACACACGGCTGGCTCTTTGGGCTGGACCTCTGTGCACTGTATGTCTGCCTCGAAGGGTAAGATGTCTGCAGATAGAAAATATGGGATTAAGGAACTGGGTTATTGAATGTCTCTCTCTTCTTCCCTTTCTCTTCTCCTGTAGAACCCCAAAGGTTAACGCTCTCACCTTAGGTAAGTGAACGCCGTGCTCTCCATCTGCCTCGGGGCAGGGTGCTGTAACCAGTTTCTTCACTGGATAAGGGGAGCAGGCCTCTTGACTTCAGAGGACTGCTGTCCGTCGTTTACTGCACGAACGGTAAGTTTCGAGTAATTCTAATGTCTTTAAAGTCTTTAGTAATGATGTTTCTTGTTTTGCAGGGTTCCGGCGATGGCGGATGACGGGCTGAAGTGAGTTGAAGATGAAGCCCGTGTGATGAATAGAAGCGCCTGGAAGCACGTAAGTAAGCGCTTGTTGCCTGCTTCACGATGCGCTCTAACTGTCTTTTTATTTTGCAGGTACAAGTTCGGAGCGGCTGCAGGGTGCCGGAATACCCACTGGGTTAGATGTGGAAAGGAGTAATGGCACGTGAGTATTAAAGTTCCCCAATGTCTTTAAGCGCACCTTGTTTTGTCTTTCAGATGCGGGATGCAGCGCCGAAGGCCTCCGGAGCGTGCGAAGAGTTGGTAAGCCTTTGTCTTTCAGATGCCGGAATGCAGCGCGAGGCGTTGGTGACAGCCGATGGACCAGGTAAGTGAAGAGCTGTCACTGAAGACCGTAATGCTAACCTGTTCTTTGTTGTCTTTATAGGTGTTGCTGAAGACTGGATTCAGGATGGTAAGCCTTTTTCCTTAGGCCCAGGATCAGATGCAGAAGACACGATGAGCGTTCTGCTGCAGAGGATGCAGAATAACGCAAAGCAAGATTCATCCATCGGGTGTGGTTTAAATAGCCTCCTGTAGTGCTTAGGTGTCTCCTTCCACAGCCACGCCTAGGTAAGAAAAGAGTTCCTGCTTTCCAGAAGAGTTCCAGTGTTCTGAATCTAGGGAGTGGCTCCTGCCCCACCCAACAGGAAAAGTAGTTCCAAACAGAAGAGGATCAGAGGCTCAACTGGCAGGCAAGTAAGCAGCATGGTCTGCTGCAGGTAAGTCCACCCAAGCATTTTGAGCCCTGCGCTTCCAGCGCTGGGACTGGGCATATTTATGAGCCTGGTGCCACTGGCACCAGGACTGAGTCCAAAAGGTCCCAATTGGGACTGGTTGGCACTCGGAACCTGGGTTATGGATCTGCTTCCAAGGGAGTTGGGAAAACCCTGACCTTTTGGAAGCAGAGATCATGACACATGCTCAGCAGGCTGTGTGGCTTGGAACGTGGGCTGAATCTACTGATATAAGCATGCATGCCCAGCAAGCTGGGTGGCTTGGAACATGGGCTGAATCTACTGAGATAACCATGCATGAACAGCAGGCTGGGTGGCTTGGAACGTGGGCTGAATCTACTGATATAAGCATGCATGCTCAGCAAGCTGGGTTGCTTGGAACGTGGGCTGAATCTACTGATATAAGCAAGCATGCCCAGCAAGCTGGGTTGCTTGGAACGTGGGCTGAATCTACTGAGATAAGCATGCCTGATCAGCAAGCTGGATTGCTTGGAACGTGGGTTGAATCTACTGAGATAAGCATGAATGCTCAGCAAGCTTGGTTGCTTGGAACGTGGGCTGAATCTACTGATATAAGCATGCATGCTCAGCAAGCTGTTGGTGGCTTAGAACATGAGCTAAATCTACTGATATAAGCATACATGCTCAGCAGGCTGAGTGGCTTGGAACGTGGGTGGAATCTACTGATATAAGCATGCATGCTCAGCAAGCTGGGTTGCTTGGAACGTGGGCTAAATCTACTGATATAAGCATGCATGCTCAGCAGGCTGAGTGGCTTGGAACGTGGGCTGAATCTACTGCTATAAGCAGGCATGCCCAGCAAGCTGGGTGGCTTGGAACATGGGCTGAATCTACTGATATAAGCATGCATGCTCAGCAATCTGGGTGGCTTGGAACGTGGGTGGAATCTACTGATATAAGGATGCATGCTCTGCAAGCTGGGTTGCTTGGTTGGGCTGAATCTACTAATATACGCATGTATGCTCAGCAAGCTGGGTGGCTTGGAACGTGGGCTGAATCTACTGATATAAGCTTGCATGCTCGCTCAGCAGGCTTGGTGGCTTGGAACGTGGGCTGAATTGTGAAAACATAAAAATTGATATGAGGCTGGGAAGCCCAAAGGAAACACACCAACACAGGTTACAAAGGACATACAAGTGCTTTATTTAAAAGCTACAACAGTTAACAAAGTCAATTGACAAACGAATAGCTATTCGGCTCTCAGAGTAACGTAACGAACTTCAACGAAGGTTCGATGCATTAGTAGAGAGACCGTACATTGGAATACTTAGGTCTTTTATATGATTTGTCCAGCCCTTGGCCAACCCTCTCGCGGGTTAACCATTCTTGGGATCAGGCCTAGGGTTCCTTGCCAGGTCAATCCTATAACGTATGCATTTTGATCAGTTTCGCTGATATAGTTGTTCATTTACACATAGGTCAGCAATAGGACAAGGTCTCAGTTCGCGACCCCGACAAGTGGCCTGCAGGCATATTAATTATTCGTGTGTGCGGAGGTCACATCGGCCAGAATCTCACTCCGAATGTCATTCAGCCTCCATTTTGATGTTCAGGGTGGCTTCCACATTACAAGAGAACCTAAAATGACAGCTAAATCCAAGATGGCGACTTACATTACTTTTCGTTAAGGTCAAGACCTTGCCGCGGAGTCTATTTACATGATATTTTAGACAACTTGGCATAGGCCAATATACATTCAATTACTGCGACAGGAGGCATAATATTATTTCAATTCCAACAGACCCTCCTTTTGGCCTATGCCAAGTGCTATTATCATTTCTAATACTTTTGCAAATAACTCCATGCATTGTCATCCAAACATCCCGAATCATTGTCTGTAATATCTATAGCCATTAGGTCGTTCATCAGAACCTCTTGTAACACAAACTCTTTAGATGCTGTATCTGGGGCATATATTCTGTGCCCTATTGTGCTCACTGCTTGGGCACAACATCCCCCTAGCATTCCACATATACTCGGAAGACATTAAAAACAGCAACAAAGGAATAGCAGGATCCCCAATATAACCAGAATGACAGAAAGCACCTTCCAGCCCCAAGATCGTAAAGAATCCCAAAACCAGGTGCTAAGATTCCAATCTCCTATAGGGATATGCACTTCAGAACTAAGGATATGCAAGTTCTGTATTGCTTTAAAAATTGTCGGCGAGGAATCTGGTACGAAAACACAGCAAGCGGACCCCACCAATTTGCATACTCCACCTCGTTCTGCCAGAATGACATCTAATGCCATCTGATTTTGGAGTGCTACCAATCTTATTGCTTTTTGTTCTAGTGTCATATTGTAGAGTATGTCTGTGGTCCGGTTGATCGTTCTCTCCAGTACCCTTGCTAATCCCCTAATGTTCTCAGAATTTGTTATCTGTCCCCAAAAGGGCACAACTGATTTTGCTATATCTCCCAATACTTGCCCAGGGGTATCTCCATTCTTGTCCCGCCGTGGGCGAGCCTTAGAAACCTCCAATGTACTAGCTACAAATACCCCAGGTAACAGGATTCCTAAATAAAAGGTTCCCTGCCAATCCTTGGGCAACCAGGGAAATGCTAAACTACCACAAACAAAATAAACAGGCCCCCCTACATACAGAGGCCTGTTTTCTCCAGTCAAATTTACAATGTTCACACAACCTTCAAATTCTCCCATTGGCCGAGTGCCATTTCTTTGTACACAAATGGGGACTGAATCAGGGCTATGATTTATAGAGTAGGAAGGAGGCACGGCGTCCTTATTGCCTATCGGAGCCATTTTAAAGGAAATTAGAGTTTGAAAGGGAAGAGATAGTTTATCAGACGGCCTAATAGAAGCGACGTTAGGTTTACTTCTATTTGCAAAAAGCCAGCATCCCAGGGGAGTCAATTCACGTTTCTCGAAATCATTCAAATTAGTTCCATCAAAGTTCCCTGAGATGCTATCATTCCATCGGCCAAAGAATAGTGCTCTAAGAGAGGCATAGCAAGCAGTCGTTAAAGGTAAAGGGTGAATATACCATCCTAGCCCCTTGTTCTCATGTTGCGGTAAATGAGTGCAAATCCAACAATTACTCTTATTAAAAATGGCATGTGTTGCATTCATTACTATCATTAAAGTGTTATTATGATACTTTCGTCTATGTTGGGAGTCTCTAGGGGACAGAGTGTGAAGGTGTACAGAGGGAGTCAAAGCAGTTGGTACAATCTTAGTCGGTAGTAGATGTTTTAGAGGATAGATTTCTTCAAAGTACCAAAGTCCTACAGCAGTAATTGCAAAAATACAAATTATCATTATCAACACACAGCAATACGTTTTCGGGGCCCAGGCACATTGTTCATTGTCCAATTTGGTCACCCCACTATTCACAAGTCCAGTGCGGGGAGCAGCAGTGGAGGTGGCAGGCATTGTAGTTCCTCAATCGACGACCCCAACGTTCGTTGCTGGCGACGCTACGGTCGCGCGATTTCTTAGTCCTTCCCAACCCTAGTCAGCAGAATCCCTTTTGTTCAACAGAAACTTTCTTATACAAAAGAAAAACTTTCAACCACTTCTCTTGTCCAAATGCACGGAAAGACCCGTGCCGTAGTTCTATTTCCTTTGTCGAAGGTCGTACCTGGTGGTACCCAAGACTGTTTGATCCGAAAATAAGGTGTCGTCACTTCCTGAAGGAAGCGACGTATCGAAGGCGACGGAAGTGGCAGAACTTGATCTCGTGCATATGTGTAGGTGTGTACCCCACAATACTGGTACCTTCAGTCCTGAAAAAATAGACCCGGTACTTGTTGTTTCTATTGTAAAAAAGTTTTCTAGTTTTTAATCATTTTTCAATCATTAATTCACAAGTATAAAAACACTTCTAAAAGTGTTCGGTATGAGTCAAACCCAACCTCAAACAGCATGGTAATAAAAAACAATACAAATTACAAATTACACATCCATATAGCCACATAAAACAATAAAAAAAAATGTTACAAACAGACAATAAATGGATTTAACAATTTTCCAAAATCTGAGTGTGATGACTCAGATACAAACAACTCCCGACATGTTTCAGTTCTTGGTTGCTCAAATGCATGAACTTTCTTCAGGGGAATATTTCAATTTCTAAGTTTCCACCATGCAATCCAAGGTCACAGAAGTGGGTTCTCACAAGTTTCCTCTTAAATTGGTACCAGTAGCGCCGGTGTAGCAACACCACAATTTGGCCGTTGACTCCAACAAGTCGAGTCCTGATTATTCGATAGCTCCTAGTAGCTGAGGGCCAACTTAAAAGCTCCTTAAAAGTATATATACTCTGCCGTACCCAGACACGGCTGCTCCAGAGTATATATACTTTTCGCTACGCGTGTCACAGGTCCTGAATTTTGGATACTTTAACACAGCGATTTTCGATCCATTCCTAAGAGGAACAGGATAGATATTGACTTGGCGCATATTGGAAAAGGAGCTTTTAAGTTGGCCCTCAGCTACTAGGAGCTATCGAATAATCAGGACTCGACTTGTTGGAGTCAACGGCCAAATTGTGGTGTTGCTACAACGGCACTACTGGTACCAATTTAAGAGGAAACTTGTGAGAACCCACATCTGTGACCTTGGATTGCATGGTGGAAACTTAGAAATTGAAATATTCCCCTGAAGAAAGTTCATGCATTTGAGCAACCAAGAACTGAAACATGTCGGGAGTTGTTTGTATCTGAGTCATCACACTCAGATTTTGGAAAATTGTTAAATCCATTTATTGTCTGTTTGTAAAAAATGTTTTTATTGTTTTATGTGGCTATATGGATGTGTAATTTGTAATTTTTATTGTTTTTTATTACCATGCTGTGTGAGGTTGGGTTTGACTCATACCGAACACTTTTAGAAGTGTTTTTATACTTGTGAATTAATGATTGAAAAATGATTAAAAACTAGAAAACTTTTTTACAATAGAAACAACAAGTACCGGGTCTATTTTTTCAGGACGGAAGGTAACAGTATTGTGGGGTACACACCTACACATATGCACGAGATCAGTAAAATGTTATATGGTGTAATGATCTCCTTTACATATCAATATATTTAGGTCATCCCCTGACCGTGTGGGAACGTTTGAATAGGGGTTTGTTTTTGCCTTATATGAAGTGGTGGCAGAACTTGAAACAGTGTTTTCCGGAAGTGATTTTTCGAACGAGTGCGGAGACGAAATGGACTGTCCCCAAGCTCCACAGGCTCAGAGAAATTCTCCAACGCACTCACAGCGCTGTTTGCTACTCCAAGATCAGAGACTGTAGCATCAGCGAGGGGATCTGCTTCTCCTGTAACGTGTGGCGTCGGGTGAGGAAGTTTCTTGACATGCGTCGCGTGGATCCAGTGTTTCTTCCCAGCCACCCGCACTGCTGTCCGGGTGACCAACAGCACCTGGTAGGGTCCCTTCCAACGAGGAGCGAGACAGGAAGATCTTTCGTAGGCCTTCACTAGGACCCAACTTCCAGGCTGTATATCCTGTCCTGGGCCCGTGAACCGTACAGGTAAAGCTGAATAGACCTGGTGATAAATGAAATACAGGTTTTTTGTTAACTGGTTACAGTAGTCTACAAGCAATACATTTTCCACCTCTCTCAGGGCTTTAGGCTTTGGGAGACCCCAAATGTTAGCAGGCCTCCCCATCACAACCTCAAATGGAGAAAGCCCAGTCCTAGTTTGAGGTGTGGTACGCATAGCTAATAAAACAATAGGTAAGGCATCTGGCCATTTCAGTTTGGTATCGGCACATGTTTTTGCAAGCTTTTTCTTTAAGATACCATTATGTCTTTCCACCAACCCAGCACTTTGAGGATGTCTGGCTGAGTGAAATCGTTTCTCAATATGTAACGCTGTGCATATCTGCAAAATTACTGCTGCAACAAAATGAGGACCATTGTCTGACCAAATTACCCTTGGGAGCCCGAATCGAGGAAAGAATTCTTTTACCATAATCTTTGCAGTGGTCATGGCAGTAGCATCTTTAATGGGGAAAGCCTCGACCCATTTACTAAAAGCACAAATAATTACAAGAACATATTTTAGATTGTTACACCGTTCCATCTCAATAAAATCAAAGTGAATGACCTCGAAGGGAACAGAAGGGGGCCCAAAGCTTCCCCTTGGAGTTACTGTCCCCTTGCCCACATTGTGCTGTAAGCAGATCATACAGTTCCGGACATGACGTCTTGCAGTCTCCAGAATCTTGTTATTCACCCAAACTTGTTCTAACATTTTCGTGATCTGCTGAGCACACTCATGTGTAGGACCGTGTGCCATCGTAACCATTGCCAGTACATATGAATCAGGGAGCAACCATTTTCCTTCAGATGTATCCACCCAACACCCATCATCATCTAGTTTCCCCATTCCTTCGGCCCACCTTTTAGATTCTTCTACTGTGGCATCAGTTTGAATATCTCGCACAGACCCAATACCTTCATCCATTACATAGGCATCTTTTGTTTCCCTTAGAGCATACATGTCCGTGCTAAGGTCTGTGGCCGTTTGCCTGGCTATCAGGTCCGCAAAAGCGTTCCCTTTTCCCACATCATCTATGTGCTGCACATTTCATGATCGCTAACTGCCTAGGGAGCGAGAGTGCCGAGAGCAATTACACTATCAAGGGGCCATGCTGAATCTTGGTCCCATGTGAGATCAGGAACCCTCTTTCCGACCAGAGCCTCCCAAAGTTGTGAGCCATCCCAAAGGCGTACTGGCTATCAGTATATATATTTACTATACGCCCTTCGGAGAGTTCACAAGCTCGGGTCAATGCTATAATCTCTACGGCCTGCACAGAGTTATACGAAATTCTCTTAGTTTCAACAACTTTACTCAACGTAGTAACTGCGTAAGCAGCTGTAGATGTACCATCTGAAAGTTTGAAGCAGGAGCCATCACAAAACAGCTCCCCTTCTGCATTGTCCAAAGGAGTATCTATAAGATCTATCCTGCCCTTCGTTTCTTGTTCAGTGGTATACAGGCAATCATGTAATTCTTCATCACCGCAAACAGTGTTTTGCGGGAAAGGTAAGAGTTCAGCCGGATTAAGAACACAACACCTTTTAATTTGAATGTGAGGGGCAAACACAGCCAAAGCACATCCATCACATTCATGCACAAACAACACAAAGGCCTTGTCATAATTTGGAGTACCCAGAACCGGTGCAGAGCATAACACGGTTTTGAGAAGCTCAAATGATCGTTGATGTTCCGATTTCCATGGCAGTGGCAGAGAAATGCCCTTCTTCGTCAAAGCCAACATCGGTTTTATCACTAGTGAAAAGTTTGGGATCCACAACCTACAGTAAGAAGCCATACCTATTAAGGCTCTGACTTCCTTCTGTGTATTTGGAACAGACATGCCAGAAATGTGTTTTATTCTTTCAGGTGTCAATCTTCTCCCCTCCTTTGACAGGAGGTAGCCTAAATAGGCGACCTCCTGACCACAATATTGAAATTTTTTGAGCGAAGCTTTATGACCATTTTTAGCTAGATGAACAAGCAACAGTACAGTGCCTTCTTTACAAGCACTTTCAGAGTCTGCAGCCAAAAGCAAATCATTGACATATTGAAGCAGTGTACAAGTAGGTGGCAATTCAAGGGTGTCGAGCTGCTCTTTCAAAGCTCTACTATAAATGCTTGGACTTTCAGTATACCCTTGATGTGCCCTAGTAAATGTAAATGAACGTCCCCCCAAGGTGAACGCAAGCAAATATCTACTTTCCTTATGTATAGGAATGCTAAAGAAAGCATTTTTTAAATCCACAATGCTGAAGTGCGTAGCCGTAGCAGGGATCATTGTCAATATTGTCAGTACATCAGGCACGATTGGAAATTGTGGGGCGACGACTCTGTTAATAGCACGAAGATCAATTATGAACCGGTATGGGATTGCATTGTCGCCTTTCTTATATACAGGCAAAATCGGACTGTTACACAAACTACCTGTAATCTCCTCGATCACCCCACGATGCACAAAGTCGGAGACAATGCATTTCAAAGCACGCTCGCCCTCAACTGATATTTTATACTGCGGAATGCGTGGTAGTTTAACTCCATGTTTCAAAACTATTTTAACGGGCTCAATCTGTAGTACCCCGACATCATTGTCGTCAACCGCCCATAAACATTCCGGGACAATGCTAAACTCAGGAGGCAAAGGTCGAATCAGAAACTGAGAACTAGGAAGTTGCTGTGGTGAAACCGTCAGCCGTACTCCATCAGAGGAACAATGAATTACTGCATTCAATTTCTTTAACAAATTTAACCCCAGCAAATTCTCTCCACAGTTCGAAGTCAAAAGAAAAGGGCAATGGTCCGTAAAAGGACCCAAAGAAACAGACACCGGTGAAGAAACCGGACAGACAATTGGTATACCAGAAAACCCTACGGAAACATTCGTTTGCCCTGACAGTGGAATGTTTGGAACCCGAGAATGATCAATGGAGCACTTCTGTGCTCCAGTGTCTATCAAAAACTGGTGTTTCCTATTCCCCACTAATAATTCAACGTAGGGGCCTCTCTGATTAACGGGAATAGGTGAAGGTTCCAAACCTTGCTTCGGGCAGTCCTAATGAAATAGAGTATCGTCGGAAGGAAGCTCTTCAGAAAGGTAGGCAGCAGAAGGGTGATCAAATATGTTCCTCGAGTCCACACTCGAGGTCTGATTTTCCTGTGAAAAAGGTTGCTGAGGATCTTGCAAAAACTGTCCTCTATCAGGGCCCCCTGCTCCAGGGCGGCCCCTACGTCGTCTACCCATACTCCCAAACATACTGTTTGACCTTTGTCGAAGGACGGGGCACTGTGCTCGCCAATGACCTTCCTGGCGGCAATAAGCACATTGATGAATATTCACAGAACCCAAAGGAGCATTTCCTTTTGGGAGATACTGACCTCTGGTCTGTGTCGTGCCTCCTCTGGGGTTTCTAACAATTTGTTGTAATAATACTTTGGTTTTCAAATCTCCTTTCCTCTTTTCTATTTTCTCCTTCTCATTATTAACACGGTTCTCATAATACTGAGCCATGTGCAAAACCTCAGATTGAGATTTTGCCTGCCAAGCGCTCTCAGAGGACATAATCTGTGACTGGATGTCAGGTAACAATCCACGTACAAATTTGTCCACAAACAACCTTTTCCCAGACTCAAGTACCCAAGTCCTGCCCACTGAAGTCAGAAAATACCTGCTCGAATCTGTTAAAGAATTCGGTGGCGCCTTCAGTTTTCCCTTGAACACAGGCCGTAAGCTTGTCCCAAATAATTCTTTTCTCTGGAATTATAGTTTTTAATTTTGCGACAATTCTATCAGGCAAAGTAAGTATTACCTGAGTTAGTTTCTCACCTGCTGGTCTTTCTCCATCAACCCTAATCATATTAGCCCACGTATCTCCCAACCCTGGCACATCGTCTATTGTCCGAACCTGCTTCCATACATCTACGGGTAGGAGTACAGGGAATAGCAAGTCAATATCACTTAAGGTGAACACTGAGGACTGCAAGACGGACTCTATCTCTTTGTAAAACCCTGTCGGGTTTTTCCTGATATCGGGGACTGATTGTCTAATAGTGTTCACTTCCTGTCGTGAAAACGGGACGTGAACAAATTGTGATACATAATGCGCAGGGATATCCACAGCGGGTGCACCAGTCCCAGCGTTAGCGGGAATCTCAACCTTTGGGACAAAGGTCGGAGGAACCTCTCTCATAGGAAACTGAGATATAGGTACCTCCGACCGCTTACTAAGCAACAGAGCCAGGTCGAGCGCTAAGGCAGCCGAAGAAGTGTTGGGCGAAACAGCCCTTTTACAAATCCCCAAAAACTCTATGGGGCAACTAACCTTCTTTCTTACACATTCTTCTTGTAGGTACTGTACCATTACCTGAATTACCTTTCTTTGCATTTCTACTGTATACTGACTATACGTGTCATATACTTCATCTGGCGGAATCGATGAATCCGAGATCCATCGAATCGCATCTTTGGTACAAATTCGTACTTCTTTTCTCCATACAGTGCTTAGCCCATGCAAACAATTCCCGATTCTTATCTACAGAAACAGTATTACGAGTGACAATCTTTGACCCTGCACCTTGATCAACT
Organism: Ambystoma mexicanum; assembly: GCF_040938575.1. NCBI lineage: Eukaryota > Metazoa > Chordata > Amphibia > Caudata > Ambystomatidae > Ambystoma > Ambystoma mexicanum. Next base: position 38,759,623 of record NC_090938.1, read on the forward strand.
TCAGTCAATACGGGACCACTCGGGAGCGGAGGGGCAGGTAAATTTAATAAGGGTGCAACTATCGGCGCAGGAGGAAGGGGTGGTGCGATAGGTGGAGGAACAACAACTAGAGGAATAGGAACAATAGGTTGTGCAGGGTGAACAGGAAGAACAGCAGGGACAACAGCAGGAGTGGGCAAAGCGCCCAAAAAAGGATCATACGGAGGTGGCGCAGGGGCACCAGGCCTGCGTTCGTTTCACAATTTTTCAATAAATTCTTCAGAAACATGGAAATCTTTAGAGGGGTAATTTTTCTGGATTCCGAGTGAAAAAGCCCTATCCATATTTTTAACTGATTCTGAATGTTTTTCTTTATCATATAACAACGCTTTTTCGGCATTTGTTTTATGACGGCGTGCATGTTTATCCCTACTTTTAAGCTGCTGCAATGCTTCTTTTTTCCAATTCTGTAAAACATCAAAGGCTGCAGGTCTAGCCTTCTTTTTTAGCAAGACCGATTCTAGGTATTCAATACGGGGGATCTCAAAACTGCCATTGATTGGCCACTGAAATTCGGAGGCATGTCTGGTCTGTGTGTGCCAAATATCATTAAATACTATACTACCAATGCCATACTTACAGTACATAGTACATGCCGGCGTCCCCTCCTGTGGTGCCGGATGGCTAAATTCCAAAGATTGTCGATCGCTGTGGAACAGAGCCCTAAAGCAGCTAGACAATTTCCCAGGCATTTCACAAATATTTGGTGTTACCTGGTCAATAATTGTGTCTGCAGATACATTACGCCAAATTCAAATTGTCAGGGTTAAATTAAGAGCCGGGTCACGACTGCACCTGACCAAACCTAAGGAGGACCGTACGGTTTACCAAAGAACTTACCCAACGAATTTTACCTTGTGTTTGGTGGTTTCGACAAATCTGCCCGCCTCAAAAAATGGACCCTGGTCAAGATGCCGTGTCAGACCACACGACTATCATCCAAGGATCGGATCGTGCAGCGCTGCCGAGGTATCGCGTCTCGTTCGGTCGGGCCCGCAGTATCACACCGTCCGATCCCGGTTCGATAGTCTGCGTCAACCTTCAATGATCCGGGATCAATCTTGAGGGTCCCTATTCGGGCGCCCACTGTGAAAACATAAAAATTGATATGAGGCTGGGAAGCCCAAAGGAAACACACCAACACAGGTTACAAAGGACATACAAGTGCTTTATTTAAAAGCTACAACAGTTACCAAAGTCAATTGACAAACGAATAGCTATTCGGCTCTCAGAGTAACGTAACGAACTTCAACGAAGGTTCGATGCATTAGTAGAGAGACCGTACATTGGAATACTTAGGTCTTTTATATGATTTGTCCAGCCCTTGGCCAACCCTCTCGCGGGTTAACCGTTCTTGGGATCTGGCCTAGGGTTCCTTGCCAGGTCAATCCTATAACGTATGCATTTTGATCAGTTTCGCTGATATAGTTGTTCATTTACACATAGGTCAGCAATAGGACAAGGTCTCAGTTCGCGACCCCGACAAGTGGCCTGCAGGCATATTAATTATTCGTGTGTGCGGAGGTCACATCAGCCAGAATCTCACTCAGAATGTCATTCAGCCTCCATTTTGATGTACAGGGTGACTTACATATTACAAGAGAACCTAAAATGGCGGCTAAATCCAAGATGGCGACTTACATTACTTTTCGTTAAGGTCAAGACCTTGCCGCGCAGTCTATTTACATGATATTTTAGACAACTTGGCGTAGGCCAATACACATTCAATTACTGCGACAGGAGGCATAATATTATTTCAATTCCAACAGAATCTACTGATAAAAGCATGCATGCTCAGCAAGCTGGGTTGCTTGGTTGGGCTGAATCTACTGATATAAGCATGCATGCTCAGCAAGCTGGGTGGCTTGGAACGTGGGCTGAATCTACTGATATAAGCATGCATTCTCAGCAAGCTGGGTTGCTTGGAACGTGGGCTGAATCTACTCATATAAGCATGCGGAACGTGGGCTGAATCTACTGATATAAGCATGCATGTTCAGCAAGCTGGGTTGCTTGGAACGTGGGCTGAATCTACTCATATAAGCATGCATGCTCAGCAAGCTGGGTTTCTTGGAGCGTGGGTTGAATCTACTAAGATAAGCCTGCATGCTCAGCAAGCTTGGTTGCTTGGAACGTAGGCTGAATCTACTGATATAAGCATGCATGCTCAGTAAGCTGGGTTGCTTGGAATGTGGGCTGAATCTACTGATATAAGCATGCATGCTCAGCAAGCTGGGTTGCTTGGAACATGGGTTGAATCTACTGATATAAGCATGCATGCTCAGCAGGCTGGGTGGCTTGGGACGTGGGTGGAATCTACTGATATAAAGATGCATGCTCTGCAAGCTGGGTTGCTTGGGTGGGCTGAATCTACTAATATACGCATGCATGCTCAGCAAGCTGGGTGGCTTGAAACGTGGGCTGAATCTTCTGATATAAGCATGCATGCTCAGAAAGCTGGGTTGCTTGGTTGGGCTGCATCTACTGATATAAGCATGCATGCTCAGCAAGCTGGGTGGCTTGGAACGTGGGCTGAATCTACTGATATAAGCATGCATTCTCAGCAAGCTCGGTTGCTTGGAACGTGGGATAAATCTACTGATATAAGCATGCGGAACGTGGGCTGAATCTACTGATATAAGCAAGCATGCTCAGCAAGCTGTGTTTCTTAGAACGTGCGTTGAATCTACTGAGATAAGCATGCATGCTCAGCAAGCTGGGTTGCTAGGAACGTGGGCTGAATCTACTGATATAAACATGCATGCTCAGCAAGCTGGGTTGCTTGGAAAGTGGGTTGAATCTACTGAGATAAGCACGCATGCACAGCAGGCTGGGTGGCTTGGAACGTGGGCTGAATCTACTGATATAAGCATGCATGCTCAGCAAGCTGTTGGTGGCTTAGAACATGGGCTGAATCTACTGATATAAGCATGCATGCTCAGCAGGCTGGGTGGCTTGGAACGTGGGCTGAATCTACTGATATAAGCATGCATGCTCAGCAAGCTGGGTTGCTTTGAACGTGGGCTGAATATACTGATATAAGCATGCATGCTCAGCAAGCTGGGTTGCTTGGAACGTGGATTGAATTTACTGAGATAAGCATGCATGCTCAGCAGGCTAGGTGGCTTGGAACATGGGCTGAATCTACTGATATAAGCACGCATGCTCAGCAAACTGTTGGTGGCTTAAAACATGGGCTGAATCTACTGATATAAGCATGCATGCACAGCAGGCTGGGTGGCTTGGAACGTGGGCTGAATCTACTGATATAAGCATGCATGCCCAGGAAGCTGGGTGGCTTGGAACGTGGGCTGAATCTACTGAGATAAGCATGCATGAACAGCAGGCTGGGTGGCTTGGAACGTGGGCTGAATCTACTGATATAAGCATGCATGCTCAGCAAGCTGGGTTGCTTGGAACGTGGGCTGAATCTACTGATATAAGCATGCATGCTCAGCAAGCTGGGTTGCTTGGAACGTGGGCTGAATCTACTGATATAAGCATGCCTGATCAGCAAGCTGGGTTGCTTGGAACGTGGGTTGAATCTACTGAGATAAGTATGCATGCTCAGCAAGCTGGGTTGCTTGGAACGTGGGCTGAATCTACTGATATAAGCATTCATGCTCAGCAAGCTGGGTTGCTTGGAACGTGGGTTGAATCTACTGAGATAAGCATGCATGCTCAGCAGGCTGGGTTGCTTGGAACGTGGGCTGAATCTACTGATATAAGCATGCATGCTCAGCAAGCTGTTGGTGGCTTAGAACATGGGCTGAATCTACTGCTATAAGCATGCATGCCCAGCAAGCTGGGTGGCTTGGAACATGGGCTGAATCTACTGAGATAAGCATGCATGAACAGCAGGCTGGGTGGCTTGGAACGTGGGCTGAATCTACTGATATAAGCATGCATGCTCAGCAAGCTGGGTTGCTTGGAACGTGGGCTGAATCTACTGATGTAAGCATGCATGCTCAGCAAGCTGGGTTGCTTGGAACGTCGGCTGAATCTACTGATATAAGCATGCATGCTCAGCAAGCTGTTGTTGGCTTCTCTCTCCCCTTGCTGCCAATTTCGCCCATCTGCTTCAAATTAAATGAAAGAAATATGGAGTTACTCTCAGCTTCCATTCTTTGGCTGCTGCTTCCAGTCGTGCCTCTGTCATATTTTTCGGACTAACACTACATATTACAAGAGAACCTAAAATGGCGGCTAAATCCAAGATGGCGACTTACATTACTTTTCGTTAAGGTCAAGACCTTGCCGCGCAGTCTATTTACATGATATTTTAGACAACTTGGCGTAGGCCAATACACATTCAATTACTGCGACAGGAGGCATAATATTATTTCAATTCCAACAGAATCTACTGATAAAAGCATGCATGCTCAGCAAGCTGGGTTGCTTGGTTGGGCTGAATCTACTGATATAAGCATGCATGCTCAGCAAGCTGGGTGGCTTGGAACGTGGGCTGAATCTACTGATATAAGCATGCATTCTCAGCAAGCTGGGTTGCTTGGAACGTGGGCTGAATCTACTCATATAAGCATGCGGAACGTGGGCTGAATCTACTGATATAAGCATGCATGTTCAGCAAGCTGGGTTGCTTGGAACGTGGGCTGAATCTACTCATATAAGCATGCATGCTCAGCAAGCTGGGTTTCTTGGAACGTGGGTTGAATCTACTAAGATAAGCCTGCATGCTCAGCAAGCTTGGTTGCTTGGAACGTAGGCTGAATCTACTGATATAAGCATGCATGCTCAGTAAGCTGGGTTGCTTGGAATGTGGGCTGAATCTACTGATATAAGCATGCATGCTCAGCAAGCTGGGTTGCTTGGAACATGGGTTGAATCTACTGATATAAGCATGCATGCTCAGCAGGCTGGGTGGCTTGGGACGTGGGTGGAATCTACTGATATAAAGATGCATGCTCTGCAAGCTGGGTTGCTTGGGTGGGCTGAATCTACTAATATACGCATGCATGCTCAGCAAGCTGGGTGGCTTGAAACGTGGGCTGAATCTTCTGATATAAGCATGCATGCTCAGAAAGCTGGGTTGCTTGGTTGGGCTGCATCTACTGATATAAGCATGCATGCTCAGCAAGCTGGGTGGCTTGGAACGTGGGCTGAATCTACTGATATAAGCATGCATTCTCAGCAAGCTCGGTTGCTTGGAACGTGGGATAAATCTACTGATATAAGCATGCGGAACGTGGGCTGAATCTACTGATATAAGCAAGCATGCTCAGCAAGCTGTGTTTCTTAGAACGTGCGTTGAATCTACTGAGATAAGCATGCATGCTCAGCAAGCTGGGTTGCTAGGAACGTGGGCTGAATCTACTGATATAAACATGCATGCTCAGCAAGCTGGGTTGCTTGGAAAGTGGGTTGAATCTACTGAGATAAGCACGCATGCACAGCAGGCTGGGTGGCTTGGAACGTGGGCTGAATCTACTGATATAAGCATGCATGCTCAGCAAGCTGTTGGTGGCTTAGAACATGGGCTGAATCTACTGATATAAGCATGCATGCTCAGCAGGCTGGGTGGCTTGGAACGTGGGCTGAATCTACTGATATAAGCATGCATGCTCAGCAAGCTGGGTTGCTTTGAACGTGGGCTGAATATACTGATATAAGCATGCATGCTCAGCAAGCTGGGTTGCTTGGAACGTGGATTGAATTTACTGAGATAAGCATGCATGCTCAGCAGGCTGGGTGGCTTGGAACATGGGCTGAATCTACTGATATAAGCACGCATGCTCAGCAAACTGTTGGTGGCTTAAAACATGGGCTGAATCTACTGATATAAGCATGCATGCACAGCAGGCTGGGTGGCTTGGAACGTGGGCTGAATCTACTGATATAAGCATGCATGCCCAGGAAGCTGGGTGGCTTGGAACGTGGGCTGAATCTACTGAGATAAGCATGCATGAACAGCAGGCTGGGTGGCTTGGAACGTGGGCTGAATCTACTGATATAAGCATGCATGCTCAGCAAGCTGGGTTGCTTGGAACGTGGGCTGAATCTACTGATATAAGCATGCATGCTCAGCAAGCTGGGTTGCTTGGAACGTGGGCTGAATCTACTGATATAAGCATGCCTGATCAGCAAGCTGGGTTGCTTGGAACGTGGGTTGAATCTACTGAGATAAGTATGCATGCTCAGCAAGCTGGGTTGCTTGGAACGTGGGCTGAATCTACTGATATAAGCATTCATGCTCAGCAAGCTGGGTTGCTTGGAACGTGGGTTGAATCTACTGAGATAAGCATGCATGCTCAGCAGGCTGGGTTGCTTGGAACGTGGGCTGAATCTACTGATATAAGCATGCATGCTCAGCAAGCTGTTGGTGGCTTAGAACATGGGCTGAATCTACTGCTATAAGCATGCATGCCCAGCAAGCTGGGTGGCTTGGAACATGGGCTGAATCTACTGAGATAAGCATGCATGAACAGCAGGCTGGGTGGCTTGGAACGTGGGCTGAATCTACTGATATAAGCATGCATGCTCAGCAAGCTGGGTTGCTTGGAACGTGGGCTGAATCTACTGATGTAAGCATGCATGCTCAGCAAGCTGGGTTGCTTGGAACGTGGGCTGAATCTACTGATATAAGCATGCCTGATCAGCAAGCTGGGTTGCTTGGAACGTGGGTTGAATCTACTGAGATAAGTATGCATGCTCAGCAAGCTTGGTTGCTTGGAACGTGGGCTGAATCTACTGATATAAGCATTCATGCTCAGCAAGCTGGGTTGTTTGGAACGTGGGTTGAATCTACTGAGATAAGCATGCATGCTCAGCAAGCTGGGTTGCTTGGAACGTCGGCTAACTCTACTGATATAAGCATTCATGCCCAGCAAGCTGGGTGGCTTGGAACATGGGCTGGATCTACTGATATAAGCATGCATGCTCAGCAATCTGTGTGGCTTGGAACGTGGGTGGAATCTACTGATATAAGGATGCATGCTCTGCAAGCTGGGTTGCTTGGTTGGGCTGAATCTACTAATATACGCATGTATGCTCAACAATCTGGGTGGCTTGGAACGTGGGTGGAATCTACTGATATAAGGATGCATGCTCTGCAAGCTGGGTTGCTTTGTTTGGCTGAATCTACTAATATACGCATGTATTCTCAGCAAGCTGGGTGGCTTGGAACGTGAGCTGAATCTACTGATATAAGCATGCATGCTCGCTCAGCAGGCTTGGTGGCTTGGAACGTGGGCTGAATCTACTGATAAAAGCATGCATGCTCAGCAAGCTGGGTTGCTTGGTTGGGCTGAATCTACTGATATAAGCATGCATGCTCAGCAAGCTGGGTTGCTTGGAACGTTGGCTGAATCTACTCATATAAGCATGCATGCTCAGCAGGCTGGGTGGCTTGGAACGTGGGCTGAATCTACTGGTATAAGCATGCATGCCCAGCAAGCTGGGTGGCTTGGATCGTGGGCTGAATCTACTGATATAAGCATGCGGAACGTGGGCTGAATCTACTGATATAAGCATGCGGAACGTCGGCTGAATCTACTGATATAGGCATGCATGCTCAGCAAGCTGGGTTTCTTGGAACGTGCGTTGAATCTACTGAGATAAGCCTGCATGCTCAGCAAGCTTGGTTGCTTGGAACGTAGGCTGAATCTACTGATATATGCATGCATGCTCAGCAAGCTGGGTTGCTTGGAACGTGGGCTGAATCTACTGATATAAGCATGCATGCTCAGCAAGCTGGGTTGCTTGGAATGTGGGTTGAATCTACTGATATAAGCTTGCATGCTCTGCAGGCTGGGTGGCTTGGAACGTGGGTTGAATCTACTTGTATAAGCATGCATGCCCAGCAATCTGGGTGGCTTGGGTGGGCTGAATCTACTAATATATGCATGCATGCTCAGCAAGCTGGGTGGCTTGGAACGTGGGCTGAATCTACTGATATAAGCATGTATGCTCGCTCAGCAGGCTGGGTGGCTTGGAACGTGGGCTGAATCTGCTGATATAAGCATGCATGCTCAGTAAGCTGGGTTGCTTGGTTGGGCTGAATCTACTGATATAAGCATGCTTGCTCAGCAAGCTGGGTGGCTTGGAACGTGGGCTGAATCTACTGATATAAGGATGCATGCTCAGCAAGCTGGGTTGCTTGGAACGTGGGCTGAATCTACTGATGTAAGCATGTGGAACGTGGGCTGAATCTATTGGTATAAGCATGCATGCTCAGCAAGCTGGGTTGCTTGGAACGTGGGCTGAATCTAATGATATAAGCATGCATATTCAGCAAGCTGGGTGGCTTGGAACGTGGGCTTAATCTTCTGAAATAAGCATGCATGCTCAGCAAGCTGGGTTGCTTGGAACTTGAGCTGAATCTACTGATATAAGCATGCGGAACGTGGGCTGAATATACTGATATAAGCATGCATGCTCAGCAAGCTGGGTGGCTTGGAACGTGGGCTGAATCTACTGATATATGCATGCATGCTCAGCGAGCTGGGTGGCTTGGAACGTGGCTGAATCTACTGATATAAGCACGCATACTCAGCAAGCTGGGTGGCTTGGAACGTGGGCTGAATCTACTGATATAAGCATGCCTGCTCAGCGAGCAGGGTGGCTTGGAACGTGGGCTGAATCTACTGATATAAGCATGCATGCTCAGCAGGCTGGGTGGCTTGGAACGTGGGTTGAATCTACTGATATAAGCATGCATGCTCAGCGAGCAGGGTGGCTTGGAACGTCGGCTGAATCTACTGATATAAGCATGCATGCTCAGCAAGCTGTTGTTGGCTTCTCTCTCCCCTTGCTGCCAATTTCGCCCATCTGCTTCAAATTAAATGAAAGAAATATGGAGTTACTCTCAGCTTCCATTCTTTGGCTGCTGCTTCCAGTCGTGCCTCTGTCATATTTTTCGGACTACCATGAATACAGAGACAATGGGCCTCATTACACGGACGGCGGTAAGGGTTAACGGTCACCGTTAATGGTACCAGTGACCGTTAACCCTTACCGCCTTACTACGAGGTCCCTTTGTGGGTTGGAGACTTTAACGCCTGCTTTTTGCAGGCGTTAAAAACCAACCCGCAAAGGGACCAGGGAGCTAATTACGGTACCACAATTTGCGGTGCCGTAATTAGCACCTTCCCCATTCCCATTATGCCCTATGGGGCAAAAATGGGAATGGGGAAGGGCAATGGGGGAAGGGGGAATTACCGCCCCACCAACCTTGGAATAAGGCGATAATTCCCCTTTCCTCCAAGGCGGTGCCGGTATTTTACCGGCATGAGGCCCAATGCCCGTTCTAGCTCCCCTTTTCCAATTTTCAGGGTTGCCATCTTGCTTTGTATCTTTTTTATGTAAACAAAGATCTGTGAAAGACTTTTAAAAAAAAGTGGGTCACCACCATCCTGGACATTTTGATGGGATGTAAACAGAGATGGGAGTGTAATATAAATCATTGGTACGCTGCACCACTAGTTCTTTTAATTTTTACAGAGTGTACCTTTAGTTCAAAGGCTCAAGAAACGTTCTCTTTCTCCTAAGGTAAATAAAGAATCGGCTCAGGCAGGACATTCAAGCACTGCCAGTTTACCAAGTCTCAGCTATGCAGACACACACACAGCCCAAGTCTCAGCTAGGCAGACACACACACACACAGCCCAGACACACACACAGTCCAAGTCTCAGCTATGCAGACACACACACAGCCCAGACACACACACACAGCCCAAGTCTCAGCTAGGCAGACACACACTCAGCCCAGACACACACAGCCCAAGTCTCAGCTAGGCAGACACACACACAGCCCAGACACACACAGCCCAAGTTTCAGCTAGGCAGACACACACACAGCCCAGACACACACAGCCCAAGTCTCAGCTAGGCAGACACACACACAGCCCAGACACACACAGCCCAAGTCTCAGCTAGGCAGACACACACACAGCCCAGACACACATACACAGACCAACTCTCAGCTAGGCAGACACACACACAGCCCAGACACACTTACAGAGCCCAAGTCTCAGCTAGGCAGACACACACACAGCCCAGACACACATACACAGCCCAGGTCTCAGCTAGGCCGACACACACACACCCCAGACACACACAGCCCAAGTCTCAGCTAGGCAGACACACACACAGCCCAGACACACACAGCCCAAGTCTCAGCTAGGCAGACACACACAGCCCAGACACACACACCTAGCCCAGGTCTCAGTTAGGCAGACACAAACACACACAGATCTCAGGTAGGCAGACACAGCGTCCGTGGCTCTGCAGGTGGTTAAGGTGCCCAGGTTTCTTTTATCAGTGGCAGAGCCTTTCATACACATGATGGAACATTTTCAACTCAAAGAGCTCGCAAAGCACCAGTTACCTTGCAAACCTGTGACATTTAAAGTTAGCAACACAAAGCATCAATTTAAAGAAGAGTTTATATCCATGATGTCTCTATGCAAAAAATAAAGTGGCTTTAAGTCACTAATCAACAGGTTTCAACATCATGAATAAGAACGAGTTGGAAGTTTGTGACAAAGCGTCTGTAGACCTGTCTTTGTTTATTACACAACTTCTTTTATTACATGCCTTAAATCGCTGAATGTCCAGTGGGCTTAACTAGATTTGCAGGTTGCCATTATCTTACATTCTGGGACTTAGAATTTACCATTCATGATGTGAAAATTAAAGCCACAATGATATTATTTTGGCTCAACATGTTGCTATAAGGATTTACATGATGTCATGTGGCTTTATTATGTCTATAAGACATTATTACTGCGGACCGTTTGTGATCCTGGTCACCATCCGCCCCCGCCGCCCTCCCAACTCGGCATAACATCCCCCTCCACCTCCCCTGCCCTCCCGGCCATCTGTCCTGCCATCCCACTCCCTGATTTGTGGATGCAGCCAGAGTAGCACTAGTTCCTTTTGTCCACTTGCACCCCAGGAAGTAAATGATAATTACTTTAATTACTTTGCTAGGCCATCACATTGGGCGGGAAGGCCATTACCAGAGAGTACAGCCTGCCTCAAGGTAATTATTGCCTCATTGAGATGTTGGAATTCTCTGTTAGAATGTCCTGTTTGTAGCCAACAAACAGCCATAACATGTTTCCCTGAAGGACAACGACTGACAAAAGTTGACTCGGTTCATGTCTGTTGTAAACTGAGTGCATGCATGGACAAAGTCTTCTTTTTATGTTAACTGTTTTTTAGTCCATTTCAGGGCTATGAACTACAAAAATGGCAGTTTGATGGCAGCACTAGAAATCAATGCAATACGTTGTTATTCAATTAATGCTTACACCCAGAGGGTTCTTACTGGATGTCTACCCTAACTCCCTCCTCTGCCCTTACCTAGTCTATCTCCCCTCAACTAACCAACTGCCCTGTAAATCCTCATCATACAACTTACATCGCACATGAGGTTCTCCCACTGGCGGCCATCACATTGTGAAAACATAAAAATTGATATGAGGCTGGGAAGCCCAAAAGAAACACACCAACACAGGTTACAAAGGACATACAAGTGCTTTATTTAAAAGCTACAACAGTTACCAAAGTCAATTGACAAACGGATAGCTATTCAGCTCTCAGAGTAAGGTAACGAACGTCAACGAGGGTTCGATGCATTAGTAGAGAGAGCGTACATTGGAATACTTGGGTCTTTTATATGGTTTGTCCAGCCCTTGGCCAACCCTCTCGCGGGTTAACCATTCTTGGGATCAGGCCTTGAGTTCCTTGCCAGGTCAATCCTATAATGTATGCATTTTGATCAGTTTCGCTGATATAGTTGTTCATTTACACATGGGTCAGCAATAGGACAAGGTCTCAGGTCGCGACCCCGACAAGTGGCCTACAGGCATATCAATTATTCGTGTGTGCTGAGGTCACAACGGCCAGAATCTCACTCAGAATGTCATTCAGCCTTCATTTTGATGTTCAGGGTGACTTCCACATCTACAAGAGAACCTAAAATGGAGGCTAAATCCAAGATGGCAACTTACATTACTTTCATTAAGGTCAAGACCTTGCCGCGGAGTCTATTCACATGATATTTTAGACATCTTGGCGTAGGCCAATACACATTCAAATACTGCGATAGGAGGCATAATATTATTTCAATTCCAACAACATGTCCAACCAACCTCTCAGAAACACTATCAAGCTACGACTATAGCTCCTCTCTTCAGATCTACCCCCCCTCCCGCATTAATAACTTCCCCCGTTCTTTGTAGAGCCACAGGACCGACGCCAACCAAAAAGGCAGACGGGCCTGTGCAATACCCTCTTATTATATAAATGCAACCTGTGGTCGACTTAGTAGTGACCCTCACCCCTCCTTCACAGTTAGAGGGATTCGAGACGTGCACCTTTTCCGTACTTGACATCAAATAGATGTGAAGATAATGAGCCCCATTACAACCTTGCTGTTATCCTGGCGGTAGAGCCACCAGGATACCGGCAAAGGCTGTTACCGTTTCCGGCAATCGGTCTGGCAGTATTGGGCCAGATTACAAGTGCCGGCGGTACGGTGTAAATCTCCATTCACGATGTCCCATTGGACTCCATGAGGGGATTTGCCGTCATTACCACCACCGTTATTGCCAGTGGCGGTAATGAGGGCTTTATTGCTGGTAGTGTGCCTGTGTTACCTCAGGCCAAGGTGCCTCACTGGCAAACCCGTAGTCCCGCCGGTCTGGTAAATTGCCGGTATCAACGGATACTGGCACTTTTTTACCGGACCGCCCGACTCAAAATGAGCCCCAATGTGTTGTGTGCTGAACACACACCAGAGTCGTACGTCACTTTTCTAGAAGGAATTCGTGCAGCACTGTTATCTTTCTCCAGGCATATACACTTGTGTATGGACTGCTGGGTTCTGGGCACAGGGCGAGACACAAGAATTCGACCCCCATACAGTCCCCCCAGGTTGCTCCTCTACTGCACCTCCGCACTGCAATCCCCTCTCCAAAATCCTTTGATCATTGTCATTTAAATGTATATTTAAATGGAGGCTGAAATTGAACTATGCAGCCTTTTTGCAAAATCCGCTTAAAATAATTTTTTGGAATGGATAATGTGGAGGGTGTGGACACTAATACCAATACTCCTCTCAAATGTAAATCCTCCCACGCTTCAAATGGTTTCTAAGGAAGCTGCTATCTTTCAGAGGGCAGTACTTAGGGACTTCAATGTCATTTATGAATCCTCCCAGGGAACCAAACATGGGTCGAGTCATAATCTTGCCAAAAAGGAGTGGAATTTACATTTATATTTACATTTATTTACAATGCACACAATGGACCCCTAGGCATGATGGCGCTTACAGACAAACAACATAAAAAGATTAACAACATAAAACATAGAAAAGAGGGAAGGATGAGAGAGGGAACTCAATAACGATCAGAGAGACTTGGACTGTGCCAAAAAAGTTAAAGAACCTACAGCCAAAAGAGAGTACTCAAAGGGTGGCAGCCTAAAGTAACAATTTAGAATTTGAACCACGCATAGGTATATATTTGCATCGTCCAAAATAGGAAGGAAGGTTACTAAGCCCGCATTCCACTACTACACAATCAGTGGATTGCAATGAGCACCAGTTGCTCAGATTAATCCTTCGAGCGAACTTCAGGTCCAGTGTTCGGACCACTCCGGGCCCAGTTCTTTGTCGCAACCTGGCAAGTACCTTATTACATAATGAGTCACTGTATTCATTCCCCTCCGGTTTCTCAACATTAGTTATTGTGAAGTTCCTTTGATCCAGGACGATAGATTGAATACCCATGTTCTCAATAATGGGTATGAGTTGCTTCTTAGAATGCACACTTCGAAAAGTCACCTGTTTAGAAGTCAATGCTACTGAGTAATTAATGGGGATTTGTCCCGGATTAGGAGTACGTGGTTCATAGACATCCTTTAGAGGTTCGATCGCCAAGGAATGGACGGGTAAAATAGATTCCTCCTGCAGGGAGGAACCTGATGTGGAAGACCTTACAATGTCTGTTTGGCAGCCTTGATGGACCCAATGTGGGAAATGGTAAGTTTGGATCGATTTTTCCGGTCGATCTGGTGGTACATGGGTGGGCTTCTGCTGAGGGTGCGCTGGTGGGATATACTTGTTGGAGCCAGTGGACAACATCGGCCTCTGGGAGTCTTTGTTGTTGGTACAAACGGCAATATCCAACAGTATCTCTCTGTGAACAAAACACCAGGATGCTGAGAACCTATGGTCCACAACCCCCGTAACCATACTTAAGGCTGAGACCCCCCTGTCTGAACTTCCTTTGGAGGGTGTTGATATACCTCCGGGTGTACCTTCACCAGAGTATACCCTATAACACTGCTGAATTCCTTGTTCATAAGAAAGACCCCATTGGAAGGTCCTAGCTCGATAGGATTGGCTACTATAGGCTGTGGAGACATAGGCATGCGAAAAGGGGAGCATACACCCTTCTCCTCATTTTTAAAATCAGTCATATGGTCTTTGTTAGTGTGTAACATTTTAGTAAGCGAGCATTGCTCTAGCAGGAGTATCTGTCTCCTTTTAGCGCTTTGTGCCAGGACATCTGATAACGCTTTGTCTCTCCTACAGGGGGTAAAGGGTGATAAGCGCAATGAGGATTCATTCCTCATTATGGCGTCGGGAAGGGGGCTAGACAAGCCCATCCAAACAAGGATGTGATTTCGGCATCCATAATTTCAAATGAGATATCCTCGGTACCTTTATGTGTGGAGGCTAATGCAGTACATCCGGCACCGGAGGTAAAAACCAGCTAAAGCAATAGAGCGGTACCAGAGGAAAAAGACCAGCAAAGCAGATAAGGCTTATCCGAATGCCTCCAAAAACTGAAGGATTATCCATTGATCATCATCAAACAAGCAGATAAGGGTGGAGGCATCGTAGTCTGCGATGCGGACAAATATGACAAAGAAATAATGAGGCAACTCAATAATTCGACTTTTGCCTTAAATTGAGAGGAGATCCCGCTGAAAGTGTAGGTAAATAAATAACTAAAATATTGCCTAAAATACATGAAGACCTTTTAAACCCTCCAGGGGGACCTATCATGTCTCTCTGTGGTTCTATCTTGGAACCAATTGAGAAATTTGTCAATTTCTTTCTTAAACCGTTGGCAGCCAGCTCTTATACTTATTTGGCCCATAATACCAACGCGATCATACACTTAGAAGGTTTTCCATTCAACTCAGAGACAGATTTGTTGATTACACTATATGTGGAATCTCTGTACTGTAATATCCCTCAACTAGAATCGTTTAATGAAATGAAATAAGTTTTTGATCTTAGAACAGGTCCTCAACAAATTCTTGACAGAGCTTCTTGAAGTAGCTTTAATGAAGAACTTTTTTCAGTTCAAGACATTGGGCCTCATTACATGGTAGGCGGTAAGGGTTTACTGGTACCGGTAAGGGCACCGGTACCGGTAAACCCTTACCACCTTACTGCGAGTTCCCTTTGCGGGACCCGACCTTAACGGCTGGTTTTACCAGCCGTTAAAGTAGGGTGCCGCAAAGGGACCTTGGAGCTAATTACGGTACCGCAATTTGCGGTACCGTAATTAGCGCCTTCCCCATTCCCATTATGCCCTATGGGGGCAAAAATGGGAATGGGGAAGTGCCTTGGTGAATGGGGAATTACCGCCCCCGCTCACCTTGGAGTAGGGCGGTAATTCCGCCATTCACCAAGGCGGACACGGTAAAATACCGGCGGCAACCATGGCGCTAATAGCGCCATGGTTACCGCCTACCGTGTAATGAGGCCCATTGAGCCTCATTACACGGTAGGCTATTAGCACCTTGGTCCATGCCGGTAAAATACCGGCACTGCCTTGGTGGAAAGGGGAATTACCGCCCTATTCCAAGGTTGGCGGGGCGGTAATTCTCCATTCCCCCATTGCCCTTCCCCATTCCCATTTTTGCCCCATAGGGCTCTATGGGAATGGGGAAGGCGCTAATTACGGTGATGCAAATTGCGGTAGCATAATTAGCACCCTGGTCCCTTTGCGGGTTGGTTTTTAACGCCTGCACAGCAGGCGTTAAAGTACCTACCCGCAAAGGGACCTCGTAGTAAGGCGGTAAGGGTTAACGGTCACCGGTACCATTACCGGTGACCGTTAACCCTTACCGCCTTCCGTGTAATGAGGCCCATTGTTTTATTTGCAGATAAAGGGAACGGCGATGGGGGAAGCTTTTGCCCCAAATTAAGCGACCTTATACATGTGGAAATTTGAGAAAACATTTATATTAGATGATACCAACCCATTTAGGCCTGCCCTTAAATTCTATAAAAGGTATATAGATGACATTATCATCATATGGGTCAAAGAAAAGGGCAATTATGAAAATGTCTTACTATGGATTAACACGCTCAATACCAACTTGAAGTTCACGATGTCTGCAAGCAATCAGTCTATATCGTTTTTGGATCTTTTTATTAAGATTGATAATAGAAAGATTATAATGGATCTCTACCATAAAGAGACCGATAGAAATACCATCCTTTGGTTTGATAGTTTCCACGCACAAGCCCTGCGAGAAAGTATACCATATGGACAGTTTTTAAGAGCTAGACGAAACGGTACCAGAGTTGAGGACTTTGCCATACAGGCCGATATAATACAAGATAGGCTATCACATAGAGGCTATCTGTCCCAGCTTCTTAGACAATATTGCAAAAGGGCCAACAATCAACATAGAGAGATATTGTTGGCCAAGAACAATAAAGAGAACATTATTAATGCACGACTTGTTTGTGCCATGACTTTCAATACACACCATAACGATATCAAGAAACCCGTCTCCAAACATTGGCACCTGCTACAATTTAATAATCCAGATCTTCAACGCCCAATCTATGCATTTAAAAAAAGAAAAAACTTGAAGAACTGGCTCTCACGAGCCGATAGAGCCACTGTGGAAAGGAATCCCACAACCATCTCAGCCCTTTGAGGGTATAAGCCTGTAATGGAAATTTTCTGTGCGGCTTTTGCTGTCAATGCAAATCTACTATGGCTGTACATAGGTTTTTATTAATGGCAAGTCTTGGTATCTCAAACATCACACCACCTGCAATACCAAAAATGTCATTTATGCCATTAGTTGTCCCTGTTTGAAAGCATACATAGGGAAAACCACCAGACATATCAAACAGAGAATAACAGAGCATAAATCAAAGATACGCACTAGAACTATGGCATCTCCATCAGTAGCTCCTTTCCTGGAATATAATCACAGTTGTGATGACTTTAAATGGTGGGCACTCGAGCGGGTAAAGGGGATGGATCCTCATGGAATAGCCACAAGATTAGCACAGAGGGAACAATGGTGGATGTATCACACTCAAAGCTATCACATGGGGCTCAATCATCACAAAGAGTGGCTACATTTTGTTCAGTAGGCTATTGGTCCTTGAGACATCATGACCATCTGGGGGGCCAGTGCTAGTATTTTTCTTACAGCCAATGTGCCATCTACGATGCAGTATTTCAGTTTTAGATACATTATTTTGGATGTATACATTTTTCATTAGTTTTAGCATCTTTAGAGATAATGTGCATTCTGACAAGTTCTATTTTTTTGGGTGTATACTATTTTGATTTAATTTGTTTCATCGCTTGGGTGATAGCGTGGATGCTGTCCTGTGAAAACCAATGCGGGCACGGAGGTAGTTAGCGAGAGGTTGCAGCCCTGTTTCTATGTTTATGCTCTGTCCGTTTAGAGCAGTTTACGTGAAAGTCCATCTTTCATTGTTTATAGATTCTAGATTGAAGTTCCTGCGACGCTTTTGTTGCTGGAACGGCAGCACTTTGTCATTCACGCCGCTTGAAATGGGATGGGTAAGTGGCGTTGTTTCTCTTTACTTCTCTGCCGCTTTCACGAGGCATTCCGGCATTCACTAGAGGTGAGATTGTATCAGATCATTAGTTTTGCTTTATAGTGAACCAGACAACGGGCACACTCCAGTCACGATATACGCATCCGCTATCATGATCCTTTCCTAACTGTTTAAGGGGTAAATAGCATTGTGTTTTTTTCATTTTCTGCCGTTTTCACAAGATATTCTGGCATTTACTAGAGGAGAGATTGTAGCAGACTATTATCTCTGCAGTCAGCTTGTCAACTGGTGCACTGCAGTTTCATTAAACGAGTCCGTTAACATTACTCTTTTCAAAATTGTTTAGGTTAATACTGGGGTTGCTCATGCCCGCTATGTAAATACAAAGCGGATTTGGCTCTTGTATTAGGTTGGCTGTTTCTACTTTAATAGACATATGTCTATACTACATCCATCCAGCTTTTATTGAGTCATTCAAATATATCTTGTACTTTGTTCATACTGTACAAAGCTGGAATAAGACTTATATGTAGTCCCCCCCCCTTTTTTCTAGGTTCCATCTTTGTTCCTCTATTGGAAGACAGATCAACAGAAACACGGTCATTTTGCCAGTTGGAGCATATTGGCTTCCAGACAAGACGTTCTGCCTTTTACTGAGTTATGAATGGAGGTGGCTTAAATTCGCCTTTGGCCACATGCAGAGTATTTTTGTCTGATAGAATTCCACTTTATTGAACTAAGGATTGGCTTAATCCCAGTTCTTTTTTGTTTGTGTCTCTGCAGATAAGTTGTCTATTATCTGACTTTTGAGTGGGCTGGAGTACAAAGCAATTGCCCCCTACATCCACAATGGAAGAAACAAGGGTACATTTTGTTCTCCCAATATCCTAATATTGAACTCATTCTGGTAGGAATTGAGTTGTAGGCTCGGTCAGGTTTTAATGTAGTTTAATTTTATTTGTTTTTTATTTACCTTTGCAGAAAACATTGATTCTAATTCAACTAAGGGCGATGCAAATACGGATGAACAAGAACAAGTCATGATGGTGAACATTTGCCCGTTGTGCTCTGCCCTGAGGAAGACGAATAGCAGTTTACCATAACTAGATGTAATAATCGTCGAAACTACCATCAACAGGATATTTTGTGATATCATTGATATTTACTCATCGAAGATACCTGTGATTGACATTTGGCACTTTCTTTATTGGCACATATGCATTTGCCTAGCACTTTAGTAGTCACTCGAGAGGATTATGTTTATAACCCATATAAAAAAAAAGACAAACATGGGAAGTTTTTTTGGCTTTTAATGTAGAATCATAGTATCAACCATGAAGCCTTTTTGCACATGAAAATTTAAAATGTTTAAATAAGGGTGTTCTTTCATACTTTCAACTTTGTCACAATATTAAATTGGAATGTTTTTAGAATTACCAGATGTTTGTCTAAACTATAGGACAGATATTTGGCCAATTTCTATGGAATCTTGTGAAGTATATTATTTAAAGTTGAATATATAAAGATTATTATATTTATTGACCGAGCCTGCTCTCTTTTCTAGAAGTGAGAGTCTATTGTCTGTAGACTATATCTCTTTGTTGTTCTGTGAGACATTCCCCACTTGTTCATTTGTTAAACGGGAAATCATATTGTGCCTCCTTCTAATATATATTGGCCTAAGCCTGGTCGCTCTGCGAAGAAAACCGTGTTGCAAAATTCCTATTTTAGATCGACTTCGCCGCCATTTTGGGATCATCCGCCATTTTGATTTCTGCTCATATGTAATTCTGTGTTCTAAAATGGTGGATTGTGTTTCCAACTTGTAACCGAGCCTTCCCGATCTTTGAATCCAGTTAATGGTTAGACTGTCTGAGGGCCGAATGTTTGGACTAGGTAATGAGACCTTGTCCAAGGCATGACTTGTGGTCTAAGGATTGTCTGCATTAACAAGCCTCATCCACGAACACACATCGAGGACAATACTATACAAATGTCGAGCGTGGACACTGGCAGAACTGCATTGTAAAGGGATATGTCCTAAGGCTTACTGCTAAATCCAGGAATACACTTTGCCATTGTAACTTGTTCGAAATACAAACCGAAGTAATCCATGTGCATATTGTTGTATGAGCCATAAGCGAACTCGGCACAAACTCTAGACCACAGAGTATTAACTTGTAGAGGGGCTGGACATTATTACTGAATTGTATAAAAATGCGAAGGTCTAGATCTCCAGTACCTCTCACTCCTCACTCTGATGGACTGGTACTCATTATGATTTATTGAGAGCCAGATAGCTATCTTTATTTCTGTTTCTTTGTACAGTAGATTAAAGATTTGTGAATCTTTATAGCCCGTGTTTGGTGTATTTCCTTTTGTGGTTCTCAGCCTCGATATTTCCTTGCTTTTACACATTGGTTTATTTGCTTCCCCATGTTCACGATGAAGGGAACACCCATCCATTTGCTATAATATTGACTTGTGCATACCATAATTATGCTGACAACGTACACAACAATATTGGACACTGGGATCCATTTGATTATGCAATGTTTATGTTCATTGTCTAAATGAACACCACCTTCCTTTGCTGTCATAAAAGCGACTAGCACTGCTCAGTCATCTATTTTTCCACAAATGTTGCTCTCAATTGAAAGCGTAGGCTGAGTGCGAACATATGTTGGGAAAACCTATGACATGATGGTAACTTGGACATGTGATTGTAACATTAGGCAAATAATGAGGGTATAAGTATAATTGGTTATTTATAATGCGCTTATTATCGAAGAGGTTTCTAAGCTCAGACCCGGGATTCGAACCTGTGTCGCTCTGCGTCGTCTTGCTTCCAAGATGAGGGCGTTGCTACTGAGCTATCCTACCCATGCCCAGGGATCATGGGAATGTGGTCGCAGCACCTAGAGTAGCAACAAAGGCAGCATTTACACTATTCACAATGGTTGGATTTAATCTATCTTTTCTACCTTTGCACTTACAATCTTTTCAATCTTTACACACACACACACACACACAGACACACACACACAGACACACACACACACCACACACATAAGAACACCATAGGAAGTCATCCCTTAAGGGCGTTCCCTCGTTTTTTGCATCCTAGTAAACACCATAGTTTGACAAGGCATCGTTTTCCCTAGTGCTGAGCTTTCGTGTAATAGACCAATTGATTCTGGGAGTTGTAGTCTTTTTTTTGCTTTTTTTGATTCAACTGTTTAACATAACAGAAAGCAATATTGTAAAAGGAAACCCAAGTGGTTTTTCAGATGACATTCAGTCACTTGTTTGCTCGCCCTAAAAATATTCCACAAATAAGAAAATAAGCCTAGCCACCTGCTAAAATACCGCAAACAAGTGCCAATACCTCCCTACATCATATATGAGGTCTCTCTTTGGCCATTTACTTCAGTCTTCACCCCTGACCACACAACCTCCTACGCCTGCATGCAGGCAGTCTCCGGCCCATTTGAATAAATCAGCAACTATTGCCCCTTTAGCCCGGCATAAACCCCCAACCCTCCATTCTATGGAGCAAATATCACATGGTCGAGGTGGAGGGGCAGTTTATCAGGCCGACTGTGCTGCCCCCCTTCACACCTCCCCCCATCAGTGCCCCGGGCTGCTGCCTGGTTTGCCAGGCCCTAGAAACGGCCCTGCCTGGGTTACACATTAACCCACCAGTGACACACCTGTCAATAGTGGCTTGTTATAGACAGGACCGCCACTGGGCCTCTGCACCATGTACAGCTGCACTTGGCCCTGCGCTAATGGGGCCCCGCAGAGGGTGCCCGTTGACTCCCTCTCTTGCAGGCTGCAGCGCGGGCCGTGTCCCTGTGCTCAGTGAGTACACGCACGGGTGGCCCATGCTGCAGAAGAGAGAAGCTTGCCTCTAAAAAAGTTACATGTAAGCATGGGGGCGGGCCATGAGGGATAGAGCGGCCAGGTGGCGCTGGCGGAACTGTAACAATGTAACCGTTTGCTGGGGCCTCCATGATTTCACGTGACGTCACGTTTCAGGGTTTGCCTGAAAAGACCAGATAGATAAAAGCTCCGGCAAACTCTCTTTATCAACGATGGGGGGAGGTGGGGGAGGGGAGACGAGACCAGACCTAAATCTTAGGAAGCACCTTAAACGACTTCAAAACATGTATAACGGAAATGCCAACATGAATTGGCTCCACGAGGGCGGAGCTAACTGTTAATACATTTAATGTCAAAAAGAAGCTGTTTAAATAGGACTGGTGTGAGACAACAGACTTGCTGCCATCGTACACTCTCTACACTGAACATGCCGAATTCATACGGAAAGGGGGGGGGGGGATAGCATGACATACACATCTCTCTCCCCAACGCTCGGAGCCTAGATTTACGTTTCCGGCTGCATCCATTGGAGCGGAAGGAACATGGGGCAGGCCTAGAACTGAAATGCACTGTAGGTTGGGGAATGAGTGCGGAACCATGGAGAGTCTTGGACTGTCATGCGTTCAGAGAGCAAAGAGAACGATTTCTGGGATCAATGCAGTTGACTGAGTCCATCGGGATGAGGTAAATGTGGGGCAATCACCGATCCCTCATCGCATCATTGTGCGCCCCCATGAGGCTACTGAGGCTAAGGCTGGAGACCCCCTAGACACCTCGAGCTATGCTACCTTCTTTCTGAATGTGACTCTTGTTTGTTTCCGAGTGGGTCACCTATCGCAACACCAGCGGGTGGGCCGGAGAGTAATGGCATCGTGTTCTGGGCAGGAATTACCAAGCAGCAAGGCAGGAGCTACCTGCTGACTGTGGGGGTGCCAAGCTCCATTGTTGTTTTGACGGTGTGTCTGTCCTATAGTGTATAATGCAAGAAGGAGTTACACTATGTGCTTTCATACCACTTGCCAAATTATTTGAGTTAAAACTGTTTTCCTTTAAGTGATGTGTCTTTTTTTACTGTATGATGTGGAAGGTGTATACTTTTGTTTCTAAGCCAAAACCCAATTAATTGTATTTTATATTTTTAAAACAGCCTGTAGTTTTAGTACATGGCGACCGAATCCGGCAATTGTTTCTGGGCTACTTGAATATTAATCACCTTATTCTAGTACTCCTGCCATACCTTCGCCGCCCCCCATTTGGTGGATTGGGATCTCTTTTTAGTGGTGACACCTGCTGAAAAGATGCAGAGCCGGTTCTCTTACCCCCGCTGAACACAGAAGGGCAACAGGCCTGATGTTGGCGACCGTGAGCCGCTCTGGCATCATTCATAGGAAAGACAATTTAAAACGTTTTATCTCCAGGGGAAAACAGAATGGCCGCACTTTGCTATCACATGTGCCTGCACTTTGCTTTCACGTTTGCCTGCACTTTGCTATCACGTTTGCCTGCATTTTGCTATCAAGTTTGCCCGCATTTTGCTATCACGTTTGCCTGCACTTTGCTATCACATGTGCCTGCACTTTGCTGTCACATTTGCCTGCACTTTGCTTTCACGTTTGCCCGCACTTTGCTATCACATTTGCCCGCACTTTGCTATCAGTTTGCCTACATTTTGCTATCACGTTTGCCTGCACTTTGCTATCAGTTTGCTTGCACTTTGCTTTCATGTTTGCCCGCACTTTGCTACTATGTTTGCACGCACTTTGCTATCAGTTTGCCTATATTTTGCTATCACGTTTGCCTGCACTTTGCTTTCATGTTTGCCCGCACTTTGCTATCACGTTTGCCTGCACTTTGCTATCAATTTGCCTGCATTTTGCTATCACGTTTGCCTGCATTTTGCTATCACGTTTGCCTGCACTTTGCTATCAGTTTGCACTTTGCTATCAGTTTGCCTGCATTTTGCTATCACGTTTGCCTGCACTTTGCTATCAGTTTGCCTGCACTTTGCTATCACGTTTGCCTGCACTTTGCTATCACGTTTGTCTGTAAACACACAGCCTGAACAGAAGACACATAAATGCTTTTATTTTTGTAAATTGGTCATTCCCTTTCAACTTGCAGGATAAACTTTGTACATCACGCTTCCACAGCCCCTTACTGCCACGCCCCCCGACACTGCCACGCCCCCATATTGCCACGCCCCCGACACTGCCACGCCCCCCCATACTGCCACGGCCCCGACACTGCCACGGCCCCCATATGTTACAATTAACGTTTTCACTGAAGGTCCGTTCAGGGGTCCATCTCATGATTGATTCACATCACATGGCGCCCAAGGAGAGCCCCCTCCCTGGTACCCCTGTGAGGACGGGGCTTCGGCAAGGTGAGAGGGCAAGAGGACTTGTACAGACATGCACCCGGCAGGTAAGCATGGCAGCGCCCCTCCCCATGCTATAGGATGCTGCCAGGATTCGCAAGGACATGCACACAGCCCCTGCAGTCACAGAATCGCGACCTCGCCCATCAGCCACACACACACACACACACACACACACACACACTCCCCCCCCCCCCACCAAACCGTAATATGGCAGCAGGAGACGCAGTCAAAAAGCGTTCTATCACGACTCCAATTTCTTAAAGGGTTACATATAAGGATAGGCACTGCTAAAAACAAAGAAACAACTTAAAAAAGAAATGTGCCCAGATTTTCCAAATCAATCCCTGCTCCATCAAAGGACACCAGTGGTAACGGGTGAAGCCCACTTTAGTGAAACAGTGTTCCGCGCCTAGTCTGCTGAGAGCACAGTAGATCACGATGCATGTTTGTCTCTCCTTTTGTTCTGCAGGGTCGGCCCTGAAGGAGACATTTTGGCACTGCGGGTGGTGGTGAGAGGAGGAGGGAGAAGGCGCTGCTAAAGGCTGCAGAAGCTTAGACCTTTAAGTTGCGATAATGTGAAATGAAAAGCTTTAATTTTCACCTTGCAATATAGTTGAGTACTGGTACTCTTTCAGGTGTTGAGAAGTGAAGGTACTCAAATTCTCAAAAATAAGAAGTGCAGGTACTAAGGGACAGATAGAACCGGCCCATTTAAAGCACTGACTGTATGTACACTCACCTGGTCCTTTTTTGAAATTTCACATGAAATTGAATGAGCGTAGGTTAACCTCTGGAAAATGTGTGGGGCTAATCTGCACACATTTTTCTATGCTCTCCGTACGACATACACAAAGACCTGTGTAGTCTAGGTGGACTCAGCCTACCGGCGCCACCCCCCGTCATATTTAGTTGGAATGTGACACCCAGAAGTACATCTAGGCATCTCAAAATGGGGCGGCCAAAACATTCCCCCGCCATGGCCAGCCTAATTAAATAACAAAGTCTCCATGGAGCCGCCCTATCCTTTGTTGGCCCTACAGGATGGTGGCAGCAGTTAAACATAATTAACATACTAATAGAGTATACTTCAAACAGGCCCACATGCGACATAGCTGCAGAGGCTAACAAAAGACAGGGAAACCCCCAACAACCTTAGATATGCACAGTGTCAAGCTAAAGCCATCTCCCACCCCTCAGAATCAAGGGCAGTGAAGTGTCATGTCTGGTACATGCATTTAGAGTAGGCAAACCCCGCAGGGGGACCCCATTCAGAGGGTAGGAGTATGTGATTTGATGGAGACAGAAAGTATGTCGCCACAACTTCAAGGGAGACCTGCCTTTAATCAGGAACCACAGAGAGCTCAATTAACCAGCAAAACCCTTTGATCCACAACAGACAGGAAGATGGGTTGGACTTAGTAGTGCATGTTTTCACCCCTTTACCTTTCCTGTTGCAAAGCCCTCTGGTTATGACCTCAGGCATAACAGAAGATTGTTGCTGGAGATGCAGGATTGGTGTATTAAGGTAGGCTTAGCCTACACCAATCACTGCCTTTAAAAGAGGGTTGAGCCCCTTTTTTGGCAGATCATCTGAAGACTTTGCAAGGAGTAACAAGAAGAACTCTTTTGGACCCTGACTGAAAGTACAGTCTTCCTTATATCTTCTGCCAGTGAAGGAAAACCAGGATTTCCAAGAGGGAAGCAAAATCCTTCTAAACATCTTGCAGGGAACAGAGGGAGAATCCAGAGGACCCTCTAGCAGCTGCAGAACCGGTACCTAGCCAGCAGACAGCGGGCCCTGCTAGGCTCTACACCAAGCTTCCTAGGAGGGAAGTGCCAGAGAGTCTCTGAAACAAACCCAGGACAAGGCCAATGCCTGCAACCCTCTCCTCAGCTTTGGGCCGTCCGCCTTAAAGGACAACACAAGCCCAGTGAAGAAGCTAGGAAGCGGGCATTGACAAGCATCAACCAGCGTCTGCCTTAAAAGGCATTTTCGAGGCAGTCGAGCCCCTCGAACTGCAACCGACTGCACCACTGACTTTTGTCACGCAGCAGTCTCTCACGCTGTCCAAGACACCTCGACCAGTGCTTCAGACGGCCAACCAGCACTGAGACAACGATTCCTGACCCTGAGCTGCCGTGTAGGCCAGCCTGCAGCCATCCATCCAGCCTTGCTCACCGAACTGCCTGCAGCCTGATACCCGCAGCGGTCTTCCATCTTGAGCTTTGTTTCAGAAGCTGCATAGTGCCCTGAAACCAACTCGGCGCTGTCAAGCACCAAGAACTTCTGCAAGCACAAGGTACATTGTGGTAATGCCCCCCTGGACCTTCTCCAAAGGCCCCTAGTGACACTTTACAACCCATTGCTCCCTTGGTGCTGAAACCAAATAACCTTGAACAGTTAGGACTGATTGCTTTACCGACTACCCTCCTGTCAGTAGCCAGAGTGCATCCCCTTTCCTTCTAGAAACTGTCTGTCCTCTGCTTTCATTTACAGGGTGGGTTGTATTTTGTAGTCTCTAGAACTATCTGTTGTGATAATAGTAAAGTAGATATTTTTATACAACCTTGACTGGACAGTCCCTTTTATCATTGGGTAATATTTGTATTTTAGCTGTGTTGCAACTAACCAACGATCCATGACCTTGCAGAGATAAACCTGCCGTTCCGTTCACGTTACCAAAATTGGACAAGGAGGTCTTATAATTTACTTGTGTTTCCAATCTGTTTGGATCCCTTCTGGTGTATTAGAGATATGGGGTCGATTGATGCTTTAGAAACAGAAATTCATCCCTTGACCACTGGTGCCCCGGAAGTCGATTCATCACCGCTCTGTTGCATTGACAATACGTTTTAGTAGTCACCTCTGTTCCTCGCCTTTGTGCTGCAGATTCAAGCCACTCCCTGCCACATACACTAGTCCAGTTCTTATATGAGCCCGTTTTTGATACACCGTCCTATGTAGCACTCTGCCAGCAGCGATCTTTCTCTAGTGTCAGACAAACTATCGCTCTTCTGAATTCCATTGGTTAGGCTTTGTCTGCAGACCTCTCTGGCTTAGATTTGCCTATGGCTCCAGAGCACCAGGTTTAAATTGTCTGCTGGGTTCACGAGGCATTCCAAGAGTTCCGTATCTGACACCAGAGGCCATCCTTCCTTTTGGGATATTTTTTTATGGGATCCTGTGAATGCTCCTGCTTGAGTTCTTGGCGGGTTAGCGAGCCGAGGTCCTATGTAAAGTGAAGTGGGCGGAGGGGAATGTCGGAAAGCGCCTAGAAGGCAGTATGGTTGACTGTGTGTCGACTGTGTGCGAGTCTCTCCGACCTTCCAAATGAAAGAGGAGCAGAATACAAAGACAATGCGAGAACGGACACACAAAGGGAGATGGGGAGCGTGGAGGGGCGAGTGCTGAGAGAAAGCACGAGATATCAGAGCGACCCAAAGAGCGGAGATGGGGGAGGAGCTAAAGGAAGCACCTTGATGCTGTTTAGTAATAATGTTGCACTGTCTTAGTCCTCTCCTTCTCCCAAAGGAAAGAGAGGCACAGATATGAAGGGGGGAGAGAGAGTGCGCGCTCACCCCGGGCGGGTTGCAGTACACACATCCACTCGCTCTCAGGTGTCTCTCTTTCCTCGCTGCCTTCCCTGACTCCATTCCCCACCCTGTCATCTGCAGCACGCCCCTTCTTCCACTCACCCTCACCACGTCCCTTGTCCCACCTATCCCCCCGCCCCACGTGCAACCGGCGAATCTGGAGGAAAGCCTCTGGGATGGAATTTACCTGTCCACGACTGGTCGGTTAGTGGCGGGCATCCCTGGCAGTGCCTGGGCTCCAGGAAGCAACTGGTGAATCTGCGGCTTCCCTGGCAGTGCCCTGGCTCTAGGAAGCAACTGGTGAATCTGAAGGAAAGCCTGGGGGATGGAACTTACCTGCCCCAGACTGATCGGGTAGTGGCGGGCATCCCTGACAGTGCCTGGGCTCTAGGAAGCAACTGGTGAATCTGAAGGAAAGCCCGTGGGATGGAACTTACCTGCCCAAGAGTGATGGGGTAGTGGCCGGCATCCCCGGCAGTGCCCGGGCTCCAGGAAGCAACTGGTGAATCTGAAGGAAATCCTGTGAGATGGAACTTACCTGCCCCAGAGTGATCGGGTAGTGGCCAGCTTCCCTGGCAGTGCCTGGACTCCAGGAAGCAACCGGTGAATCTGAAGGAAAGCCTGTGAGATGGAACTTACATGCCCAAGAGTGATCGGGTAGTGGCGGGCATCACTGGCAGTGCCTTGGCTCTAGGAAGCAACTGGTGAATCTGAAGGAAAACCTGTGGGATGGAACTTACCTGCCCCAGAGTGATCGGGTAGGGGTAGGCATCCCTGGCAGTGCCCGGGCTCTAGGAAGCAACTGGTGAATCTAAAGGAAAGCCTGGGGGATGGAACTTAAGTGCCCAAGAGTGATCGGGTAGTGGTGGGCTTCCTGGCAGTGCCTGGGCTCCAGGAAGTAACCAGTGAATCTGAAGGAAAGCCTGTGGGATGGAATTTACCTGCCCAAGAGTGATCGGGTAGTGGCCGGCTTTCCTGGCAGTGCCTGGGCTCTAGGAAGCAACTGGTGAATCTGAAGGAAAGCTTGTGGGATGGAACTTACCTGCCCCAGAGTGATCGGTTAGTGGCAGGCATCCCTGGCAGTGCTCAGGCTCCAAGGGAGCAACTGGTGAATCTGAAGGAAAGCCTGTGGGATGGAACTTACATGCCCAAGAGTGACCGGGTAGTGGCGGGCATCCCTGGCAGTGCTTGGCTCTAGGAAGCAACTGGTGAATCTGAAGGAAAACCTGTGGGATGGAACTTACCTGCCCCAGAGTGATCGGGTAGGGGTGGGCATCCCTGGCAGTGCCCGGGCTCTAGGAAGCAACTGGTGAATCTAAAGGAAAGCCTGGGGGATGGAACGTAAGTGCCCAAGAGTGATCGGGTAGTGGTGGGCTTCCCTGGCAGTGCCTGGGCTCCAGGAAGCAACCAGTGAATCTGAAGGAAAGCCTGTGGGATGGAACTTACCTGCCCAAGAGTGATCGGGTAGTGGCCGGCTTTCCTGGCAGTGCCTGGGCTATAGGAAGCAACTGGTGAATCTGAAGGAAAGCTTGTGGGATGGAAAGTACCTGCCCCAGAGTGATCGGTTAGTGGCAGGCATCCCTGGCAGTGCTCGGGCTCCAGGGAGCAACCAGTGAATCTGAAGGAAAGCCTGTGGGATGGAACTTACCTGCCCAAGAGTGATCGGGTAGTGGCCGGCTTCACTGGCAGTGCCTGGGCTCTAGGAAGCAACTGGTGAATCTGAAGGAAAGCCTGTGGGATGGAACTTACCTGCCCCAGACTGATCGGGTAGTGGCGGGCATCCCTGGCAGTGCCCGGGCTCCAGGAAGCAACTGGTGAATATGAAGGAAAGCCTGTGGGATGGAACTTACCTGCCCCAGACTGATCGGGTAGTGGCGGGCATCCCTGGCAGTGCCCGGGCTCCAGGAAGCAACTGGTGAATCTGAAGGAAAGCCTGTGGGATGAAACTTACATGCCCAAGAGTGATCGGGTAGTGGCCGGCTTCCCTGGCAGTGCCTGGGCTCTAGGAAGCAATTGGTGAATCTGAAGGAAAGACTGTGGGATGGAACTTACCTGCCCCAGAGTGATCGGGTAGTGGCCGGCTTCCCTGGCAGTGCCTGGGCTCCAGGAAGCAACTGGTGAATCTGAAGGAAAGCCCGTGGGATGGAACTTACCTGCCCCAGAGTGATCGGGTAGTGGCGGGCATCCCTGGCAGTGCCTGGGCTCCAGGAAGCAACTGGTGAATCTGAAGGAAAGCCAGTGAGATGGAACTTACCTGCCCAAGAGTGATCGGGTAGAGGCCGGCTTCCCTGGCAGTGCCCGGGCTCTAGGAAGCAACTGGTGAATCTGAAGGAAAACCTGTGGGATGGAACTTACCTGCCCCAGAGTGATCGTGTAGTGGCGGGCTGGCAGTGCCTGGGCTCTAGGAAGTAACTGGTGAATCTGAAGGAAAGCCTGTGGGATGGAACTTACCTGCCCAAGAGTGATCGGGTAGTGGCCGGCTTCCCTGGCAGTGCCTGGGCTCTAGGAAGCAACTGGTGAATCTGAAGGAAAGCCTCTGGGATGGAACTTACCTGCCCCAGAGTGATCGGGTAGGGGTGGGCATCCCTGGCAGTGCCCGGGCTCTAGGAAGCAACTGGTGAATCTAAAGGAAAGCCTGGGGGATGGAACGTAAGTGCCCAAGAGTGATCGGGTAGTGGTGGGCTTCCCTGGCAGTGCCTGGGCTCCAGGAAGCAACCAGTGAATCTGAAGGAAAGCCTGTGGGATGGAACTTACCTGCCCAAGAGTGATCGGGTAGTGGCCGGCTTTCCTGGCAGTGCCTGGGCTATAGGAAGCAACTGGTGAATCTGAAGGAAAGCTTGTGGGATGGAAAGTACCTGCCCCAGAGTGATCGGTTAGTGGCAGGCATCCCTGGCAGTGCTCGGGCTCCAGGGAGCAACCAGTGAATCTGAAGGAAAGCCTGTGGGATGGAACTTACCTGCCCAAGAGTGATCGGGTAGTGGCCGGCTTCACTGGCAGTGCCTGGGCTCTAGGAAGCAACTGGTGAATCTGAAGGAAAGCCTGTGGGATGGAACTTACCTGCCCCAGACTGATCGGGTAGTGGCGGGCATCCCTGGCAGTGCCCGGGCTCCAGGAAGCAACTGGTGAATATGAAGGAAAGCCTGTGGGATGGAACTTACCTGCCCCAGACTGATCGGGTAGTGGCGGGCATCCCTGGCAGTGCCCGGGCTCCAGGAAGCAACTGGTGAATCTGAAGGAAAGCCTGTGGGATGAAACTTACATGCCCAAGAGTGATCGGGTAGTGGCCGGCTTCCCTGGCAGTGCCTGGGCTCTAGGAAGCAATTGGTGAATCTGAAGGAAAGACTGTGGGATGGAACTTACCTGCCCCAGAGTGATCGGGTAGTGGCCGGCTTCCCTGGCAGTGCCTGGGCTCCAGGAAGCAACTGGTGAATCTGAAGGAAAGCCCGTGGGATGGAACTTACCTGCCCCAGAGTGATCGGGTAGTGGCGGGCATCCCTGGCAGTGCCTGGGCTCCAGGAAGCAACTGGTGAATCTGAAGGAAAGCCAGTGAGATGGAACTTACCTGCCCAAGAGTGATCGGGTAGAGGCCGGCTTCCCTGGCAGTGCCCGGGCTCTAGGAAGCAACTGGTGAATCTGAAGGAAAACCTGTGGGATGGAACTTACCTGCCCCAGAGTGATCGTGTAGTGGCGGGCTGGCAGTGCCTGGGCTCTAGGAAGTAACTGGTGAATCTGAAGGAAAGCCTGTGGGATGGAACTTACCTGCCCAAGAGTGATCGGGTAGTGGCCGGCTTCCCTGGCAGTGCCTGGGCTCTAGGAAGCAACTGGTGAATCTGAAGGAAAGCCTCTGGGATGGAACTTACCTGCCCCAGAGTGATCGGGTAGGGGTGGGCATCCCTGGCAGTGCCTGGGCTCTAGGAAGCAACCAGTGAATCTGAAGGAAAACCTGTGGGATGGAACTTACCTGCCCAAGAGTGATCGGGTAGTGGCCGGCTTTCCTGGCAGTGCCTGGGCTCTGGGAAGCAACTGGTGAATCTGAAGGAAAGCCTGTGGGATGGAACAACTTACCTGCCCCAGACTGATCGGGTAGTGGCGGGCATCCCTGGCAGTGCCCGGGCTCCAGGAAGCAACTGGTGAATCTGAAGGAAAGCCTGTGGGATGGAACTTACATGCCCAAGAGTGATCGGGTAGTGGCCAGCTTCCCTGGCAGTGCCTGGGCTCTAGGAAGCATCTGGTGAATCTGAAGGAAAGACTGTGCGATGGAATTTACCTGCCCCAGAGTGATCGGGTAGTGACGGGCATCCCTGGCAGTGCCTGGGCTCCAGGAAGCAACTGGTGAATCTGAAGGAAAGCCTCTGGGATGGAATTTACCTGCCCAAGAGTGATCGGGTAGTGGCCGGCTTCCCTGGCAGTGCCCGGGCTCCAGGAAGCAACTGGTGAATATGAAGGAAAGCCTGTGGGATGGAACTTACCTGCCCCAGACTGATCGGGTAGTGGCGGGCATCCCTGGCAGTGCCCGGGCTCCAGGAAGCAACTGGTGAATCTGAAGGAAAGCCTGTGGGATGAAACTTACATGCCCAAGAGTGATCGGGTAGTGGCCGGCTTCCCTGGCAGTGCCTGGGCTCTAGGAAGCAATTGGTGAATCTGAAGGAAAGACTGTGGGATGGAACTTACCTGCCCCAGAGTGATCGGGTAGTGGCCGGCTTCCCTGGCAGTGCCTGGGCTCCAGGAAGCAACTGGTGAATCTGAAGGAAAGCCCGTGGGATGGAACTTACCTGCCCCAGAGTGATCGGGTAGTGGCGGGCATCCCTGGCAGTGCCTGGGCTCCAGGAAGCAACTGGTGAATCTGAAGGAAAGCCAGTGAGATGGAACTTACCTGCCCAAGAGTGATCGGGTAGAGGCCGGCTTCCCTGGCAGTGCCCGGGCTCTAGGAAGCAACTGGTGAATCTGAAGGAAAACCTGTGGGATGGAACTTACCTGCCCCAGAGTGATCGTGTAGTGGCGGGCTGGCAGTGCCTGGGCTCTAGGAAGTAACTGGTGAATCTGAAGGAAAGCCTGTGGGATGGAACTTACCTGCCCAAGAGTGATCGGGTAGTGGCCGGCTTCCCTGGCAGTGCCTGGGCTCTAGGAAGCAACTGGTGAATCTGAAGGAAAGCCTCTGGGATGGAACTTACCTGCCCCAGAGTGATCGGGTAGGGGTGGGCATCCCTGGCAGTGCCTGGGCTCTAGGAAGCAACCAGTGAATCTGAAGGAAAACCTGTGGGATGGAACTTACCTGCCCAAGAGTGATCGGGTAGTGGCCGGCTTTCCTGGCAGTGCCTGGGCTCTGGGAAGCAACTGGTGAATCTGAAGGAAAGCCTGTGGGATGGAACAACTTACCTGCCCCAGACTGATCGGGTAGTGGCGGGCATCCCTGGCAGTGCCCGGGCTCCAGGAAGCAACTGGTGAATCTGAAGGAAAGCCTGTGGGATGGAACTTACATGCCCAAGAGTGATCGGGTAGTGGCCAGCTTCCCTGGCAGTGCCTGGGCTCTAGGAAGCATCTGGTGAATCTGAAGGAAAGACTGTGCGATGGAATTTACCTGCCCCAGAGTGATCGGGTAGTGACGGGCATCCCTGGCAGTGCCTGGGCTCCAGGAAGCAACTGGTGAATCTGAAGGAAAGCCTCTGGGATGGAATTTACCTGCCCAAGAGTGATCGGGTAGTGGCCGGCTTCCCTGGCAGTGCCTGGGCTCCAGGAAGCAACTGGTGAATCTGAAGGAAAGCCTGTGGGATGGAACTTACCTGCCCCAGAGTGATCGGGTAGTGGGGGGCATCCCTGGCAGTGCCTGGGCTCCAGGAAGCAACTGGTGAATCTGAAGGAAAGCCTGTGAGATGGAACTTACCTGCCCAAGAGTGATCGGGTAGTGGCCGGCTTCCCTGGCAGTGCCTGGGCTCTAGGAAGCAACTGGTGAATCTGAAGGAGAACCTGTGGGATGGAACTTACCTGCCCCAGAGTGATCGGGTAGGGGTGGGCATCCCTGGCAGTGCCCGGGCTCTAGGAAGCAACTGGTGAATCTGAAGGAAAGCCTGTGGGATGGAACTTACCTGCCCAAGAGTGATCGGGTAGTGGCCGGCTTCCCTGGCAGTGCCTGGGCTCTAGGAAGCAACTGGTGAATCTGAAGGAAAACCTGTGGGATGGAACTTACCTGCCCCAGAGTGATCGGGTAGGGGTGGGCATCCCTGGCAGTGCCCGGGCTCTAGGAAGCAACTAGTGAATCTGAAGGAAAGCCTGTGGGATGGAACTTACCTGCCCAAGAGTGATCGGGTAGTGGCCGGCTTCCCTGGCAGTGCCTGGGCTCTAGGAAACAACTGGTGAATCTGAAGGAAAGCCTCTGGGATGGAACTTAAGTGCCCAAGAGTGATCGGGTAGTGGTGGGCTTCCCTGGCAGTGCCTGGGCTCCAGGAAGCAACCAGTGAATCTGAAGGAAAACCTGTGGGATGGAACTTAAGTGCCCAAGAGTGATCGGGTAGTGGCCGGCTTTCCTGGCAGTGCCTGGGCTCTAGGAAGTAACTGGTAAATCTGAAGGAAAGCTTGTGGGATGGAACTTACCTGCCCCAGACTGATCGGGTAGTGGCGGGCATCCCTGGCAGTGCCTGGGCTCCAGGAAGCAACTGGTGAATCTGAAGGAAAGCCTGTGGGATGGAACTTACCTGCCCCAGACTGATCGGGTAGTGGCGGGCATCCCTGGCAGTGCCTGGGCTCCAGGAAGCAACTGGTGAATCTGAAGGAAAGCCTGTGGGATGGAACTTACCTGCCCCAGACTGATCGGGTAGTGGCAGGCATCCCTGGCAGTGCCCGGGCTCCAGGAAGCAACTGGTGAATCTGAAGGAAAGCCTGTGGGATGGAATTTACCTGCCCCAGACTGATCGGGTATTGGCGGGCATCCCTGGCAGTGCCCGGGCTGCAGGAAGCAACTGGTGAATCTGAAGGAAAGCCTGTGGGATGGAACTTACCTGCCCCAGACTGATCGGGTAGTGGCGGGCATCCCTGGCAGTGCCCGGGCTTCAGGAAGCAACTGGTGAATCTGAAGGAAAGCCTGTGGGATGGAACTCACCTGCCCCAGACTGATCGGGTAGTGGCAGGCATCCCTGGCAGTAACCGGGCTCCAGGAAGCAACTGGTGAATCTGAAGGAAAGCCTGAGGGATGGAACATACATGCCCAAGAGTGATCGGGTAGTGGCCGGCTTCCCTGGCAGTGCCCGGGCTCTAGGACGCAACTGGTGAATCTGAAGGAAAGCCTGTGGGATGGAACTTACCAGCCCCAGAGTGATCGGGTAGTGGCGGGCATCCCTGGCAGTGCCCGGGCTCCAGGAAGCAACTGGTGAATCTGAAGGAAAGCCTGTGGATGGAACTTACCTGCCCAAGAGTGATCAGGTAGTGGCCGGCTTCCCTGGCAGTGCCAGGACTCCAGGAAGCAACTGGTGAATCTGAAGGAAAGCCTGTGGGATGGAACTTACCTGCCCAAGAGTGATCGGGTAGTGGCCGGCTTCCCTGGCAGTGCCTGGACTCCAGGAAGCAACTGGGGAAACTGAAGGAAAGCCTGTGGGATGGAACTTCCATGCCCAAGAGTGATCGGGTAGTGGCGGGCTTCCCTAGCAGTGCCTGGGCTCCATGAAGCAACTGGTGAATCTGAAGGAAAGCCTGTGGGATGGAAGTTACCTGCCCAAGAGTGATCAGGTAGTGGCGGGCATCCCTGGCAGTGCCTGGGCTCTAGGAAGCAACTGGTGAATCTGAAGGAAAGCCTGTGGGATGGACTTACATGCCCAAGAGTGATCGGGTAGTGGCTGGCTTCCCTGGCAGTGCCTGGGCTCCAGGAAGCAACTGGTGAATCTGAAGGAAAGCCTGTGGGATGGAACTTACATGCCCAAGAGTGATCGGGTAGTGGCCGACTTCCCTGGCAATGCCTGGGGTCTAGGAAGCAACTGGTGAATCTGAAGGATAGCCTCTGGGATGGAACTTACCTGCCCCAGACTGATCAGGTAGTGGCGGGCATCCCTTGCAGTGCCTGGGCTCCAGGAAGCAACTGGTGAATCTGAAGGAAAGCCTCTGGGATGGAACTTACCTGCCCCAGACTGATCGGGTAGTGGAGGGCATCCCTGGCAGTGCCTGGGCTCCAGGAAGCAACTGGTGAATCTGAAGGAAAGCCTGTGGGATGGAACTTCCATGCCCAAGAGTGATCGGGTAGTGGCGGGCTTCCCTAGCAGTGCCTGGGCTCCAGGAAGCAACTGGTGAATCTGAAGGAAAGCCTGTGGGATGGAACTTACATGCCCAAGAGTGATCGGGTAGTGGCCGGCTTCCCTGGCAGTGCCTGGGCTCCAGGAAGCATCCGGTGAATCTGAAGGAAAGCCTGTGAGATGGAACTTGCCTGCCCAAGAGTGATCGGGTAGTGGCGGGCATCCCTGGCAGTGCCTGGGCTCTAGGAAGCAAATGGTGAATCTGAAGGAAAGCCTGTGAGATGGAACTTACCTGCCCCAGAGTGATCGGGTAGTGGCCGGCTTTCCTGTCAGTGCCCGGGCTCTAGGAAGCAACTGGTGAATCTGAAGGAAAGCCTCTGGGATGGAACTTACCTGCCCCAGGCTGATCGGGTAGTGGCCGGCTTCCCTGGCAGTGCCTGGGCTCCAGGAAGCAACTGGTGAATCTGAAGGAAAACCTGTGGGATGGAATTTACCTGCCCAATACTGATCGGGTAGTGGCCGGCTTCCCTGGCAGTGCCTGAGCTCTAGGAAGCAACTGGTGAATCTGAAGGAAAGCCTATGGGATGGAACTTAACTACCCCAAACTGATCGGGCAGTGGCGGACTTCCCTGGCAGTGCCCGGGCTCTAGGAAGCAACTGGTGAATCTGAAGGAAAGACTGTGGGATGGAACTTAACTACCCCAGACTGATCGGGTAGTGGCCGGCTTCCCTGGCAGTGCCTGAGCTCTAGGAAGCAACTGGTGAATCTGAAGGAAAGCCTGTGGGATGGAACTTACCTGCCCAAGAGTGATCAGGTAGTGACGGACTTCATTGGCAGTGCCCGGGCTCTAGGAAGCAACTGGTGAATCTGAAGGAAAGCCTGTGGGATGGAACTTACCTGCCCAAGAGTGATCGGGTAGTGGCTGGCATCCCTGGCAGTGCCTGGGCTCCAGGAAGCAACTGGTGAATCTGAAGGAAAGCCTGTGGGATGGAACTTACCTGCCCCAGAGTGATCGGGTTGTGGCCGGCTTCCCTGGCAGTGCCTGGGCTCTAGGAAGCAACAGGTGAATCTGAAGGAAAGCTTGTGGGATGGAAAGTACCTGCCCCAGAGTGATCGGTTAGTGGCAGGCATCCCTGGCAGTGCTCGGGCTCCAGGGAGCAACCAGTGAATCTGAAGGAAAGCCTGTGGGATGGAACTTACCTGCCCAAGAGTGATCGGGTAGTGGCCGGCTTCACTGGCAGTGCCTGGGCTATAGGAAGCAACTGGTGAATCTGAAGGAAAGCCTGTGGGATGGAACTTACCTGCCCCAGACTGATCGGGTAGTGGCGGGCATCCCTGGCAGTGCCCGGGCTCCAGGAAGCAACTGGTGAATCTGAAGGAAAGCCTGTGGGATGGAACTTACCTGCCCCAGACTGATCGGCTAGTGGCGGGCATCCCTGGCAGTGCCCGGGCTCCAGGAAGCAACTGGTGAATCTGAAGGAAAGCCTGTGGGATGAAACTTACATGCCCAAGAGTGATCGGGTAGTGGCCGGCTTCCCTGGCAGTGCCTGGGCTCTAGGAAGCAATTGGTGAATCTGAAGGAAAGACTGTGGGATGGAACTTACCTGCCCCAGAGTGATCGGGTAGTGGCGGGCATCCCTGGCAGTGCCTGGGCTCCAGGAAGCAACTGGTGAATCTGAAGGAAAGCCTGTGGGATGGAACTTACCTGCCCAAGAGTGATCGGGTAGTGGCCGGCTTCCCTGGCAGTGCCTGAGCTCTAGGAAGCAACTGGTGAATCTGAAGGAAAGCCTGTGGGATGGAACTTACCTGCCCAAGAGTGATCGGGTAGTGGTGGGCTTCATTGGCAGTGCCCGGGCTCTAGGAAGCAACTGGTGAATCTGAAGGAAAGCCTGTGGGATGGAATTTACCTGCCCAAGAGTGATCGGGTAGAGGCCGGCTTCCCTGGCAGTGCCCGGGCTCTAGGAAGCAACTGGTGAATCTGAAGGAAAACCTGTGGGATGGAACTTACCTGCCCCAGAGTGATCGGGTAGTGGCGGGCTGGCAGTGCCTGGGCTCTAGGAAGCAACTGGTGAATCTGAAGGAAAGCCTGTGGGATGGAACTTACCTGCCCAAGAGTGATCGGATAGTGGCCGGCTTCTCTGGCAGTGCCTTGGCTCTAGGAAGCAACTGGTGAATCTGAAGGAAAGCCTGTGGGATGGAACTTACCTGCCCCAGAGTGATCGGGTAGTGGCCTGCTTTCCTGGCAGTGCCTGGGCTCTAGGAAGCAACTGGTGAATCTGAAGGAAAGCCTGTGGGATGGAACAACTTACCTGCCCCAGACTGATCGGGTAGTGGCGGGCATCCCTGGCAGTGCCCGGGCTCCAGGAAGCAACTGGTGAATCTGAAGGAAAGCCTGTGGGATGGAACTTACCTGCCCAAGAGTGATCGGGTAGTGGCCGGCTTCCCTGGCAGTGCCTGGGCTCTAGGAAACAACTGGTGAATCTGAAGGAAAGCCTCTGGGATGGAACTTAAGTGCCCAAGAGTGATCGGGTAGTGGTGGGCTTCACTGGCAGTGCCTGGGCTCCAGGAAGCAACCAGTGAATCTGAAGGAAAACCTGTGGGATGGAACTTAAGTGCCCAAGAGTGATCGGGTAGTGGCCGGATTTCCTGGCAGTGCCTGGGCTCTAGGAAGCAACTGGTGAATCTGAAGGAAAGCTTGTGGGATGGAACTTACCTGCCCCAGACTGATCGGGTAGTGGCGGGCATCCCTGGCAGTGCCTGGGCTCCAGGAAGCAACTGGTGAATCTGAAGGAAAGCCTGTGGGATGGAACTTACCTGCCCCAGACTGATTGGGTAGTGGCGGGCATCCCTGGCAGTGCCTGGGCTCCAGGAAGCAACTGGTGAATCTGAAGGAAAGCCTGTGGGATGGAACTTACCTGCCCCAGACTGATCGGGTAGTGGCGGGCATCCCTGGCAGTGCCCGGGCTCCAGGAAGCAACTGGTGAATCTGAAGGAAAGCCTGTGGGATGGAACTTACCTGCCCCAGACTGATCGGGTAGTGGCGGGCATCCCTGGCAGTGCCCGGGCTGCAGGAAGCAACTGGTGAATCTGAAGGAAAGCCTGTGGGATGGAACTTACCTGCCCCAGACTGATCGGGTAGTGGCGGCATCCCTGGCAGTGCCCGGGCTTCAGGAAGCAACTGGTGAATCTGAAGGAAAGCCTGTGGGATGGAACTCACCTGCCCCAGACTGATCGGGTAGTGGCGGGCATCCCTGGCAGTGCCCGGGCTCCAGGAAGCAACTGGTGAATCTGAAGGAAAGCCTGTGGGATGGAACTTACATGCCCAAGAGTGATCGGGTAGTGGCCGGCTTCCCTGGCAGTGCCCGGGCTCTAGGAAGCAACTGGTGAATCTGAAGGAAAGCCTGTGGGATGGAACTTACCTGCCCCAGAGTGATCGGGTAGTGGCGGGCATCCCTGGCAGTGCCCGGGCTCCAGGAAGCAACTGGTGAATCTGAAGGAAAGCCTGTGGATGGAACTTACCTGCCCAAGAGTGATCAGGTAGTGGCCGGCTTCTTTGGCAGTGCCAGGACTCCAGGAAGCAACTGGTGAATCTGAAGGAAAGCCTGTGGGATGGAACTTACCTGCCCAAGAGTGATCGGGTAGTGGCCGGCTTCCCTGGCAGTGCCTGGACTCCAGGAAGCAACTGGTGAATCTGAAGGAAAGCCTGTGGGATGGAACTTCCATGCCCAAGAGTGATCGGGTAGTGGAGGGCTTCCCTAGCAGTGCCTGGGCTCCAGGAAGCAACTGGTGAATCTGAAGGAAAGCCTGTGGGATGGAACTTACCTGCCCAAGAGTGATCAGGTAGTGGCGGGCATCCCTGGCAGTGCCTGGGCTCTAGGAAGCAACTGGTGAATCTGAAGGAAAGCCTGTGGGATGGACTTACATGCCCAAGAGTGATCGGGTAGTGGCTGGCTTCCCTGGCAGTGCCTGGGCTCCAGGAAGCAACTGGTGAATCTGAAGGAAAGCCTGTGGGGTGGAACTTACATGCCCAAGAGTGATCGGGTAGTGGCCGACTTCCCTGGCAATGCCTGGGGTCTAGGAAGCAACTGGTGAATCTGAAGGAAAGCCTCTGGGATGGAACTTACCTGCCCCAGACTGATCAGGTAGTGGCGGGCATCCCTTGCAGTGCCTGGGCTCCAGGAAGCAACTGGTGAATCTGAAGGAAAGCCTCTGGGATGGAACTTACCTGCCCCAGACTGATCGGGTAGTGGCGGGCATCCCTGGCAGTGCCTGGGCTCCAGGAAGCAACTGGTGAATGTGAAGGAAAGCCTGTGGGATGGAACTTCCATGCCCAAGAGTGATCGGGTAGTGGCGGGCTTCCCTAGCAGTGCCTGGGCTTCAGGAAGCAACTGGTGAATCTGAAGGAAAGTCTGTGGGATGGAACTTACATGCCCAAGAGTGATCGGGTAGTGGCCGGCTTCCCTGGCAGTGCCAGGGCTCCAGGAAGCATCCGGTGAATCTGAAGGAAAGCCTGTGAGATGGAACTTGCCTGCCCAAGAGTGATCGGGTAGTGGCGGGCATCCCTGGCAGTGCCTGGGCTCTAGGAAGCAAATGGTGAATGTGAAGGAAAGCCTGTGAGATGGAACTTACCTGCCCCAGAGTGATCGGGTAGTGGCCGGCTTTCCTGTCAGTGCCCGGGCTCTAGGAAGCAACTGGTGAATCTGAAGGAAAGCCTCTGGATGGAACTTACCTGCCCCAGGATGATTGGGTAGTGGCCGGCTTCCCTGTCAGTGCCTGGGCTCCAGGAAGCAACTGGTGAATCTGAAGGAAAACCTGTGGGATGGAACTTACCTGCCCAATACTGATCGGGTAGTGGCCGGCTTCCCTGGCAGTGCCTGAGCTCTAGGAAGCAACTGGTGAATCTGAAGGAAAGCCTATGGGATGGAACTTAACTACCCCAAACTGATCGGGCAGTGGCGGACTTCCCTGGCAGTGCCCGGGCTCTAGGAAGCAACTGGTGAATCTGAAGGAAAGCCTGTGGGATGGAACTTAACTACCCCAGACTGATCGGGTAGTGGCCGGCTTCCCTGGCAGTGCCTGAG
Source organism: Ambystoma mexicanum (assembly GCF_040938575.1). Lineage (NCBI taxonomy): Eukaryota > Metazoa > Chordata > Amphibia > Caudata > Ambystomatidae > Ambystoma > Ambystoma mexicanum. The sequence continues at coordinate 38,800,640 of NC_090938.1, forward strand.
CTCTAGGAAGCAACTGGTGAATCTGAAGGAAAGCCTGTGGGATGGAACTTACCTGCCCAAGAGTGATCGGGTAGTGGCGGGCTTCATTGGCAGTGCCCGGGCTCTAGGAAGCAACTGGTGAATCTGAAGGAAAGCCTGTGGGATGGAACTTACCTGCCCAAGAGTGATCGGGTAGTGGCTGGCATCCTTGGCAGTGCCTGGGCTCCAGGAAGCAACTGGTGAATCTGAAGGAAAGCCTGTGGGATGGAACTTACCTGCCCCAGAGTGATCAGGTTGTGGCCGGCTTCCCTGGCAGTGCCTGGGCTCTAGGAAGCAACTTGTGAAACTGAAGGAAAGCCTGTGGGATGGAAAGTACCTGCCCCAGAGTGATCGGTTAGTGGCAGGCATCCCTGGCAGTGCTCGGGCTCCAGGGAGCAACCAGTGAATCTGAAGGAAAGCCTGTGGGATGGAACTTACCTGCCCAAGAGTGATCGGGTAGTGGCCGGCTTCACTGGCAGTGCCTGGGCTATAGGAAGCAACTGGTGAATCTGAAGGAAAGCCTGTGGGATGGAACTTACCTGCCCCAGACTGATCGGGTAGTGGCGGGCATCCCTGGCAGTGCCCGGGCTCCAGGAAGCAACTGGTGAATCTGAAGGAAAACCTGTGGGATGAAACTTACATGCCCAAGAGTGATCGGGTAGTGGCCGGCTTCCCTGGCAGTGCCTGGGCTCTAGGAAGCAATTGGTGAATCTGAAGGAAAGACTGTGGGATGGAACTTACCTGCCCCAGAGTGGTCGGGTAGTGGCTGGCATCCCTTGCAGTGCCTGGGCTCCAGGAAGCAACTGGTGAATCTGAAGGAAAGCCTGTGGGATGGAACTTACCTGCCCAAGAGTGATCGGGTAGTGGCTGGCATCCCTGGCAGTGCCTGGGCTCCAGGAAGCAACTGGTGAATCTGAAGGAAAGCCCGTGGGATGGAACTTACCTGCCCCAGAGTGATCGGGTAGTGGCGGGCATCCCTGGCAGTGCCTGGGCTCCAGGAAGCAACTGGTGAATCTGAAGGAAAGCCAGTGAGATGGAACTTACCTGCCCAAGAGTGATCGGGTAGAGGCCGGCTTCCCTGGCAGTGCCCGGGCTCTAGGAAGCAACTGGTGAATCTGAAGGAAAACCTGTGGGATGGAACTTACCTGCCCCAGAGTGATCAGGTAGTGGCGGGCTGGCAGTGCCTGGGCTCTAGGAAGCAACTGGTGAATCTGAAGGAAAGCCTGTGGGATGGAACTTACCTGCCCCAGAGTGATCGGGTAGAGGTGGGCATCCCTGGCAGTGCCTGGGCTCTAGGAAGCAACTGGTGAATCTGAAGGAAAGCCTGTGGGATGGAACTTACCTGCCCAAGAGTGATCGGGTAGTGGCTGGCCTCCCTGGCAGTGCCTGGGCTCTAGGAAACAACTGGTGAATCTGAAGGAAAGCCTCTGGGATGGAACTTAAGTGCCCAAGAGTGATCGGGTAGTGGTGGGCTTCCCTGGCAGTGCCTGGGCTCCAGGAAGCAACCAGTGAATCTGAAGGAAAACCTGTGGGATGGAACTTACCTGCCCAAGAGTGATCGGGTAGTGGCCTGCTTTCCTGGCAGTGCCTGGGCTCTAGGAAGCAACTGGTGAATCTGAAAGAAATCCTGTGGGATGGAACAACTTACCTGCCCCAGACTGATCGGGTAGTGGCGGGCATCCCTGGCAGTGCCCGGGCTCCAGGAAGCAACTGGTGAATCTGAAGGAAAGACTGTGGGATGGAACTTACCTGCCCCAGACTGATCGGGTAGTGGCGGGCATCCCTGGCAGTGCCCGGGCTCCAGGAAGCAATTGGTGAATCTGAAGGAAAGCCTGTGGGATGGAACTTACCTGCCCCAGACTGATCGGGTAGTGGCGGGCATCCCTGGCAGTGCCCGGGCTCCAGGAAGCAACTGGTGAATCTGAAGGAAAGCCTGTGGGATGGCACTTACCTGCCCCAGACTGATCGGGTAGTGGCGGGCATCCCTGGCAGTGCCCGGGCTCCAGGAAGCAACTGGTGAATCTGAAGGAAAGCCTGTGGGATGGAACTTACATGCCCAAGAGTGATCGGGTAGTGGCCGGCTTCCCTGGCAGTGCCTGGGCTCCAGGAAGCAACTGGTGAATCTGAAGGAAAGCCTGTGCGATGGAATTTACCTGCCCAAGAGTGATCGGGTAGTGGCCGGCATCCCTGGCAGTGCCTGGGCTCCAGGAAGCAACTGGTGAATCTGAAGGAAAGCCTGTGGGATGGAACTTACCTTCCCCAGAGTGATCGGGTAGTGGGGGGCATCCCTGGCAGTGCCTGGGCTCCAGGAAGCAACTGGTGAATCTGAAGGAAAGCCTGTGAGATGGAACTTACCTGCCCAAGAGTGATCGGGTAGTGGGGGGCATCCCTGGCAGTGCCTGGGCTCTAGGAAGCAACTGGTGAATCTGAAGGAAAACCTGTGAGATGGAACTTACCTCCCCCAGAGTGATCGGGTAGGGGTGGGCATCCCTGGCAGTGCCCGGGCTCTAGAAAGCAACTGGTGAATCTGAAGGAAAGCCTGTGGGATGGAACTTACCTGCCCAAGAGTGATCGGGTAGTGGCCGGCTTCCCTGGCAGTGCCTGGGCTCTAGGAAGCAACTGGTGAATCTGAAGGAAAACCTGTGGGATGGAACTTACCTGCCCCAGAGTGATCGGGTAGGGGTGGGCATCCCTGGCAGTGCCCGGGCTCTAGGAAGCAACTGGTGAATCTGAAGGAAAGCCTGTGGGATGGAACTTACCTGCCCAAGAGTGATCGGGTAGTGGCCGGCTTCCCTGGCAGTGCCTGGGCTCTAGGAAACAACTGGTGAATCTGAAGGAAAGCCTCTGGGATGGAACTTAAGTGCCCAAGAGTGATCGGGTAGTGGTGGGCTTCCCTGGAAGTGCCTGGGCTCCAGGAAGCAACCAGTGAATCTGAAGGAAAACCTGTGGGATGGAACTTAAGTGCCCAAGAGTGATCGGGTAGTGGCCGGCTTTCCTGGCAGTGCCTGGGCTCTAGGAAGCAACTGGTGAATCTGAAGGAAAGCCTGTGGGATGGAACTTACCTGCCCCAGACTGATCGGGTAGTGGCGGGCATCCCTGGCAGTGCCCGGGCTCCAGGAAGCAACTGGTGAATCTGAAGGACAGCCTGTGGGATGGAACTTACCTGCCCCAGACTGATCGGGTAGTGGCGGGCATCCCTGGCAGTGCCCGGGCTTCAGGAAGCAACTGGTGAATCTGAAGGAAAGCCTGTGGGATGGAACTTACCTGCCCCAGACTGATCGGGTAGTGGCGGGCATCCCTGGCAGTGCCCGGGCTCCAGGAAGCAACTGGTGAATCTGAAGGAAAGCCGGTGGGATGGAACTTACATGCCCAAGAGTGATCGGGTAGTGGCCGGCTTCCCTGGCAGTGCCCGGGCTCTAGGAAGCAACTGGTGAATCTGAAGGAAAGCCTGTGGGATGGAACTTACCTGCCCCAGAGTGATCGGGTAGTGGCGGGCATCCCTGGCAGTGCCCGGGCTCCAGGAAGCAACTGGTGAATCTGAAGGAAAGCCAGTGGATGGAACTTACCTGCCCAAGAGTGATCAGGTAGTGGCCGGCTTCCCTAGCAGTGCCAGGACTCCAGGAAGCAACTGGCGAATCTGAAGGAAAGCCTGTGGGATGGAACTTACCTGCCCAAGAGTGATTGGGTAGTGGCCGGCTTCCCTGGCAGTGCCTGGGTTCCAGGAAGCAACTGGTGAATCTGAAGGAAAGCCTGTGGGATGGAACTTACCTGCCCAAGAGTGATCAGGTAGTGGCGGGCATCCCTGGCAGTGCCTGGGCTCTAGGAAGCAACTGGTGAATCTGAAGGAAAGCCTGTGGGATGGAACTTACCTTCCCCAGAGTGATCGGGTAGTGGGGGGCATCCCTGGCAGTGCCTGGGCTCCAGGAAGCAACTGGTGAATCTGAAGGAAAGCCTGTGAGATGGAACTTACCTGCCCAAGAGTGATCGGGTAGTGGCCGGCTTCCCTGGCAGTGCCTGGGCTCTAGGAAGCAACTGGTGAATCTGAAGGAAAGACTGTGCGATGGAATTTACCTGCCCCAGAGTGATCGGGTAGTGACGGGCATCCCTGGCAGTGCCTGGGCTCCAGGAAGCAACTGGTGAATCTGAAGGAAAGCCTGTGGGATGGAACTTACCTGCCCAAGAGTGATCGGGTAGTGGCCGGCTTCCCTGGCAGTGCCTGGGCTCCAGGAAGCAACTGGTGAATCTGAAGGAAAGCCTGTGGGATGGAACTTACCTTCCCCAGAGTGATCGGGTAGTGGGGGGCATCCCTGGCAGTGCCTGGGCTCCAGGAAGCAACTGATGAATCTGAAGGAAAGCCTGTGAGATGGAACTTACCTGCCCAAGAGTGATCGGGTAGTGGCCGGCTTCCCTGGCAGTGCCTGGGCTCTAGGAAGCAACTGGTGAATCTGAAGGAAAACCTGTGAGATGGAACTTACCTCCCCCAGAGTGATCGGGTAGGGGTGGGCATCCCTGGCAGTGCCCGGGCTCTAGAAAGCAACTGGTGAATCTGAAGGAAAGCCTGTGGGATGGAACTTACCTGCCCAAGAGTGATCGGGTAGTGGCCGGCTTCCCTGGCAGTGCCTGGGCTCTAGGAAGCAACTGGTGAATCTGAAGGAAAACCTGTGGGATGGAACTTACCTGCCCCAGAGTGATCGGGTAGGGGTGGGCATCCCTGGCAGTGCCCGGGCTCTAGGAAGCAACTGGTGAATCTGAAGGAAAGCCTGTGGGATGGAACTTACCTGCCCAAGAGTGATCGGGTAGTGGCCGGCTTCCCTGGCAGTGCCTGGGCTCTAGGAAACAACTGGTGAATCTGAAGGAAAGCCTCTGGGATGGAACTTAAGTGCCCAAGAGTGATCGGGTAGTGGTGGGCTTCCCTGGCAGTGCCTGGGCTCCAGGAAGCAACCAGTGAATCTGAAGGAAAACCTGTGGGATGGAACTTAAGTGCCCAAGAGTGATCGGGTAGTGGCCGGCTTTCCTGGCAGTGCCTGGGCTCTAGGAGGCAACTGGTGAATCTGAAGGAAAGCCTGTGGGATGGAACTTACCTGCCCCAGACTGATCGGGTAGTGGCGGGCATCCCTGGCAGTGCCCGGGCTCCAGGAAGCAACTGGTGAATCTGAAGGACAGCCTGTGGGATGGAACTTACCTGCCCCAGACTCATCGGGTAGTGGCGGGCATCCCTGGCAGTGCCCGGGCTTCAGGAAGCAACTGGTGAATCTGAAGGAAAGCCTGTGGGATGGAACTTACCTGCCCCAGACTGATCGGGTAGTGGCGGGCATCCCTGGCAGTGCCCGGGCTCCAGGAAGCAACTGGTGAATCTGAAGGAAAGCCTGTGGGATGGAACTTACATGCCCAAGAGTGATCGGGTAGTGGCCGGCTTCCCTGGCAGTGCCCGGGCTCTAGGAAGCAACTGGTGAATCTGAAGGAAAGCCTGTGGGATGGAACTTACCTGCCCCAGAGTGATCGGGTAGTGGCGGGCATCCCTGACAGTGCCCGGGCTCTAGGAAGCAACTGGTGAATCTGAAGGAAAGCCTGTGGGATGGAACTTACCTGCCCCAGAGTGATCGGGTAGTGGCGGGCATCCCTGGCAGTGCCCGGGCTCCAGGAAGCAACTGATGAATCTGAAGGAAAGCCAGTGGATGGAACTTACCTGCCCAAGAGTGATCAGGTAGTGGCCGGCTTCCCTAGCAGTGCCAGGACTCCAGGAAGCAACTGGTGAATTTGAAGGAAAGCCTGTGGGATGGAACTTACCTGCCCAAGAGTGATCGGGTAGTGGCCGGCTTCCCTGGCAGTGCCTGGGTTCCAGGAAGCAACTGGTGAATCTGAAGGAAAGCCTGTGGGATGGAACTTACCTGCCCAAGAGTGATCAGGTAGTGGCGGGCATCCCTGGCAGTGCCTGGGCTCTAGGAAGCAACTGGTGAATCTGAAGGAAAGCCTGTGGGATGGACTTACATGCCCAAGAGTGATCGGGTAGTGGCTGGCTTCCCTGGCAGTGCCTGGGCTCCAGGAAGCAACTGGTGAATCTGAAGGAAAGCCTGTGGGATGGAACTTACATGCCCAAGAGTGATCGGGTAGTTGCCGACTTCCCTGGCAATGCCTGGGCTCTAGGAAGCAACTGGTGAATCTGAAGGAAACCTCTGGGATGGAACTTACCTGCCCCAGACTGATCAGGTAGTGGCGGGCATCCCTGGCAGTGCCTGGGCTCCAGGAAGCAACTGGTGAATCTGAAGGAAAGTCTCTGGGATGGAACTTACCTGCCCCAGACTGATCAGGTAGTGGCGGGCATCCCTGGCAGTGCCTGGGCTCCAGGAAGCAACTGGTGAATCTGAAGATAAAGCCTGTGGGATGGAACTTCCATGCCCAAGAGTGATCGGGTAGTGGCGGGCTTCCCTAGCAGTGCCTGGGCTCCAGGAAGCAACTGGTGAATCTGAAGGAAAGCCTGTGGGATAGAACTTACATGCCCAAGAGTGATCGGGTAGTGGCCGGCTTCCCTGGCAGTGCCTGGGCTCCAGGAAGCATCCGGTGAATCTGAAGGAAAGCCTGTGAGATGGAACTTGCCTGCCCAAGAGTGATCGGGTAGTGGCGGGCATCCCTGGCAGTGCCTGGGCTCTAGGAAGCAAATGGTGAATCTGAAGGAAAGCCTGTGAGATGGAACTTACCTGCCCCAGAGTGATCGGGTAGTGGCCGGCTTTCCTGTCAGTGCCCGGGCTCTAGGAAGCAACTGGTGAATCTGAAGGAAAGCCTCTGGGATGGAACTTACCTGCCCCAGGCTGATCGGGTAGTGGCCGGCTTCCCTGGCAGTGCCTGGGCTCCAGGAAGCAACTGGTGAATCTGAAGGAAAAACTGTGGGATGGAACTTACCTGCCCAATACTGATCGGGTAGTGGCCGGCTTCCCTGGCAGTGCCTGAGCTCTAGGAAGCAACTGGTGAATCTGAAGGAAAGCCTATGGGATGGAACTTAACTACCCCAAACTGATCGGGCAGTGGCGGGCTTCCCTGGCAGTGCCCGGGCTCTAGGAAGCAACTGGTGAATCTGAAGGAAAGCCTGTGGGATGGAACTTAACTACCCCAGACTGATCTGGTAGTGGCCGGCTTCCCTGGCAGTGCCTGAGCTCTAGGAAGCAACTGGTGAATCTGAAGGAAAGCCTATGGGATGGAACTTAACTACCCCAAACTGATCGGGCAGTGGCGGGCTTCCCTGGCAGTGCCCGGGCTCTAGGAAGCAACTGGTGAATCTGAAGGAAAGCCTGTGGGATGGAACTTACCTGCCCAAGAGTGATCGGGTAGTGGCGGGCTTCATTGGCAGTGCCCGGGCTCTAGGAAGCAACTGGTGAATCTGAAGGAAAGCCTGTGGGATGGAACTTACCTGCCCAAGAGTGATCGGGTAGTGGCTGGCATCCCTGGCAGTGCCTGGGCTCCAGGAAGCAACTGGTGAATCTGAAGGAAAGCCTGTGGGATGGAACTTACCTGCCCCAGAGTGATCGGTTTGTGGCCGGCTTCCCTGGCAGTGCCTGGGCTCTAGGAAGCAACTGGTGAATCTGAAGGAAAGCCTGTGGGATGGAACTTACCTGCCCAAGAGTGATTGGGTAGTGGTGGGCATCCCTGGCAGTGCCTGGGCTCTAGGAAGCAACTGGTGAATCTGAAGGAAAGCCTGTGGGATGGAACTTACCTGCCCAAGGGTGATGGGTAGTGGCAGGCTTCCCTGGCAGTGCCTGGGCTCCAGGAAGCAACTGGTGAATCTGAAGGAAAACCTGTGGGGTGGAACTTACATGCCCACGACTGATCGGGTAGGGGTGGACATCCCTGGGAGTGCCCGGGATCGAAAAAGCAACTGGTGAATCTGAAGGAAAGCCTGTGGGATGGAACATACATGCCCAAGAGTGATCGGGTAGTGGCGGGCATCCCTGGCAGTGCCTGGGCTCTAGGAAGCAACTGGTGAATCTGAAGGAAAGCCTGTGGGATGGAACTTACCTGCCCAAGAGTGATCGGGTAGTGGCCGGCTTCCCTGGCAGTGCCTGGGCTCTAGGAAGCAACTGGTGAATCTGAAGGAAGGCCTGTGGGATGGAACTTACCTGCCCCAGAGTGATCGGGTAGTGGCCGGCTTCCCTGGCAGTGCCTGGGCTCCAGGAAGCAACTGGTGAATCTAGAGGAAAGCCTCTTGGGTGGAACGTACCTGCCCAGGAGTGATCGGGTAGTGGCAGGCTTCCCTGGCAGTGCCTGGGCTCCAGGAAGCAACTGGTGAATCTGAAGGAAAACCTGTGGGGTGGAACTTACATGCCCACGACTGATCGGGTAGGGGTGGACATCCCTGGCAGTGCCCGGGATCGAGGAAGCAACTGGTGAATCTGAAGGAAAGCCTGTGGGATGGAACTTACATGCCCAAGAGTGATCGGGTAGTGGCGGGCATCCCTGGCAGTGCCTGGGCTCTAGGAAGCAACTGGTGAATCTGAAGGAAAGCCTGTGGGATGGAACTTACATGCACAAGAGTGATCGGATAGTGGCGGGCATCCCTGGCAGTGCCTGGGCTCTAGGAAGCAACTGGTGAATCTGAAGGAAAGCCTGTGGGATGGAACTTACCTGCCCAAGAGTGATCGGGTAGTGGCCGGCATCCCTGGCAGTGCCTGGGCTCTAGGAAGCAACTGGTGAATCTGAAGGAAGGCTTGTGGGATGGAACTTACATGCCCAAGAGTGATCGGGTAGTGGCGGGCATCCCTGGCAGTGCCTGGGCTCTAGGAAGCAACTGGTGAATCTGAAGGAAAGCCTGTTGGATGGAACTTACATGCCCAAGAGTGATCGGGTAGTGGCCGGCTTTCCTGGCAGTGTCCGGGCTCTAGGAAGCAACTGGTGAATCTGAAGGAAAACCTGTGGGATGGAACTTACATGCCCAAGAGGGATCGGGTAGTGGCCGGCTTCCCTGGCAGTGCCTGGGCTCTAGGAAGCAACTGGTGAATCTGAAGGAAAACCTGTGGGATGGAACTTACCTGCCCCAGAGTGATCGGGTAGTGGCCGGCTTCCCTGGCAGTGCCTGGGCTCCAGGAAGCAACTGGCGAATCTAAAGGAAAGCCTCTTGGGTGGAACTTACCTGCCCAGGAGTGATCGGGTAGTGGCAGGCTTCCCTGGCAGTGCCTGGGCTCCAGGAAGCAACTGGTGAATCTGAAGGAAAGCCTGTGGAATGGAACTTACCTGCCCAAGAGTGATCGGGTAGTGGCGGGCATCCCAGGCAGTGCCTGGGCTCTAGGAAGCAACTGGTGAATCTGAAGGAAAACCTGTGGGATGGAACTTACCTGCCAAAGAGTGATCGGGTAGTGGCCGGCTTCCCTGGCAGTGCCTTGGCTCTAGGAAGCAACTGGTGAATCTGAAGGAAAGCTTGTGGGATGGAACTTACCTGTCCAAGAGTGATCGGGTAGTGGCCGGCTTCCCCGGCAGTGTCTGGGCTCCAGGAAGCAACTGGTGAATCTGAAGGAAAACCTGTGGGATGGAACTTACCTGCCCCAGAGTGATCGGGTAGTGGCTGGCTTCCCCGGCAGTGTCTGGGCTCTAGGAAGCAACTGGTGAATCTGAAGGAAAACCTGTGGGATGGAACTTCCATGCCCAAGAGTGATCGGGTAGTGGCGGGCTTCCCTAGCAGTGCCTGGGCTCCAGGAAGCAACTGGTGAATCTGAAGGAAAGCCTGTGGGATAGAACTTACATGCCCAAGAGTGATCGGGTAGTGGCCGGCTTCCCTGGCAGTGCCTGGGCTCCAGGAAGCATCCGGTGAATCTGAAGGAAAGCCTGTGAGATGGAACTTGCCTGCCCAAGAGTGATCGGGTAGTGGCGGGCATCCCTGGCAGTGCCTGGGCTCTAGGAAGCAAATGGTGAATCTGAAGGAAAGCCTGTGAGATGGAACTTACCTGCCCCAGAGTGATCGGGTAGTGGCCGGCTTTCCTGTCAGTGCCCGGGCTCTAGGAAGCAACTGGTGAATCTGAAGGAAAGCCTCTGGGATGGAACTTACCTGCCCCAGGCTGATCGGGTAGTGGCCGGCTTCCCTGGCAGTGCCTGGGCTCCAGGAAGCAACTGGTGAATCTGAAGGAAAAACTGTGGGATGGAACTTACCTGCCCAATACTGATCGGGTAGTGGCCGGCTTCCCTGGCAGTGCCTGAGCTCTAGGAAGCAACTGGTGAATCTGAAGGAAAGCCTATGGGATGGAACTTAACTACCCCAATCTGATCGGGCAGTGGCGGGCTTCCCTGGCAGTGCCCGGGCTCTAGGAAGCAACTGGTGAATCTGAAGGAAAGCCTGTGGGATGGAACTTAACTACCCCAGACTGATCTGGTAGTGGCCGGCTTCCCTGGCAGTGCCTGAGCTCTAGGAAGCAACTGGTGAATCTGAAGGAAAGGCTATGGGATGGAACTTAACTACCCCAAACTGATCGGGCAGTGGCGGGCTTCCCTGGCAGTGCCCGGGCTCTAGGAAGCAACTGGTGAATCTGAAGGAAAGCCTGTGGGATGGAACTTACCTGCCCAAGAGTGATCGGGTAGTGGCGGGCTTCATTGGCAGTGCCCGGGCTCTAGGAAGCAACTGGTGAATCTGAAGGAAAGCCTGTGGGATGGAACTTACCTGCCCAAGAGTGATCGGGTAGTGGCTGGCATCCCTGGCAGTGCCTGGGCTCCAGGAAGCAACTGGTGAATCTGAAGGAAAGCCTGTGGGATGGAACTTACCTGCCCCAGAGTGATCGGTTTGTGGCCGGCTTCCCTGGCAGTGCCTGGGCTCTAGGAAGCAACTGGTGAATCTGAAGGAAAGCCTGTGGGATGGAACTTACCTGCCCAAGAGTGATTGGGTAGTGGTGGGCATCCCTGGCAGTGCCTGGGCTCTAGGAAGCAACTGGTGAATCTGAAGGAAAGCCTGTGGGATGGAACTTACCTGCCCAAGGGTGATGGGTAGTGGCAGGCTTCCCTGGCAGTGCCTGGGCTCCAGGAAGCAACTGGTGAATCTGAAGGAAAACCTGTGGGGTGGAACTTACATGCCCACGACTGATCGGGTAGGGGTGGACATCCCTGGGAGTGCCCGGGATCGAAAAAGCAACTGGTGAATCTGAAGGAAAGCCTGTGGGATGGAACATACATGCCCAAGAGTGATCGGGTAGTGGCGGGCATCCCTGGCAGTGCCTGGGCTCTAGGAAGCAACTGGTGAATCTGAAGGAAAGCCTGTGGGATGGAACTTACCTGCCCAAGAGTGATCGGGTAGTGGCCGGCTTCCCTGGCAGTGCCTGGGCTCTAGGAAGCAACTGGTGAATCTGAAGGAAGGCCTGTGGGATGGAACTTACCTGCCCCAGAGTGATCGGGTAGTGGCCGGCTTCCCTGGCAGTGCCTGGGCTCCAGGAAGCAACTGGTGAATCTAGAGGAAAGCCTCTTGGGTGGAACGTACCTGCCCAGGAGTGATCGGGTAGTGGCAGGCTTCCCTGGCAGTGCCTGGGCTCCAGGAAGCAACTGGTGAATCTGAAGGAAAACCTGTGGGGTGGAACTTACATGCCCACGACTGATCGGGTAGGGGTGGACATCCCTGGCAGTGCCCGGGATCGAGGAAGCAACTGGTGAATCTGAAGGAAAGCCTGTGGGATGGAACTTACATGCCCAAGAGTGATCGGGTAGTGGCGGGCATCCCTGGCAGTGCCTGGGCTCTAGGAAGCAACTGGTGAATCTGAAGGAAAGCCTGTGGGATGGAACTTACATGCACAAGAGTGATCGGATAGTGGCGGGCATCCCTGGCAGTGCCTGGGCTCTAGGAAGCAACTGGTGAATCTGAAGGAAAGCCTGTGGGATGGAACTTACCTGCCCAAGAGTGATCGGGTAGTGGCCGGCATCCCTGGCAGTGCCTGGGCTCTAGGAAGCAACTGGTGAATCTGAAGGAAGGCTTGTGGGATGGAACTTACATGCCCAAGAGTGATCGGGTAGTGGCGGGCATCCCTGGCAGTGCCTGGGCTCTAGGAAGCAACTGGTGAATCTGAAGGAAAGCCTGTTGGATGGAACTTACATGCCCAAGAGTGATCGGGTAGTGGCCGGCTTTCCTGGCAGTGTCCGGGCTCTAGGAAGCAACTGGTGAATCTGAAGGAAAACCTGTGGGATGGAACTTACATGCCCAAGAGGGATCGGGTAGTGGCCGGCTTCCCTGGCAGTGCCTGGGCTCTAGGAAGCAACTGGTGAATCTGAAGGAAAACCTGTGGGATGGAACTTACCTGCCCCAGAGTGATCGGGTAGTGGCCGGCTTCCCTGGCAGTGCCTGGGCTCCAGGAAGCAACTGGCGAATCTAAAGGAAAGCCTCTTGGGTGGAACTTACCTGCCCAGGAGTGATCGGGTAGTGGCAGGCTTCCCTGGCAGTGCCTGGGCTCCAGGAAGCAACTGGTGAATCTGAAGGAAAGCCTGTGGAATGGAACTTACCTGCCCAAGAGTGATCGGGTAGTGGCGGGCATCCCAGGCAGTGCCTGGGCTCTAGGAAGCAACTGGTGAATCTGAAGGAAAACCTGTGGGATGGAACTTACCTGCCAAAGAGTGATCGGGTAGTGGCCGGCTTCCCTGGCAGTGCCTTGGCTCTAGGAAGCAACTGGTGAATCTGAAGGAAAGCTTGTGGGATGGAACTTACCTGTCCAAGAGTGATCGGGTAGTGGCCGGCTTCCCCGGCAGTGTCTGGGCTCCAGGAAGCAACTGGTGAATCTGAAGGAAAACCTGTGGGATGGAACTTACCTGCCCCAGAGTGATCGGGTAGTGGCTGGCTTCCCCGGCAGTGTCTGGGCTCTAGGAAGCAACTGGTGAATCTGAAGGAAAACCTGTGGGATGGAACTTACCTGCCCCAGAGTGATCGGGTAGTGGCCGGCTTCCCTGGCAGTGCCTGGGCTCCAGGAAGCAACCGGTGAATCAAAAGGAAAGCCTCTTGGGTGGAACTTACCTGCCCAAGAGTGATCGGGTAGTGGCAGGCTTCCCTGGCAGTGCCTGGGCTCCAGGAAGCAACTGGTGAATCTGAAGGAAAGCCTGTGGAATGTAACTTACCTGCCCAAGAGTTATCGGGTAGTGGCGGGCATCCCTGGCAGTGCCTGGGCACTAGGAAGCAACTGGTGAATCTGAAGGAAAACCTGTGGGATGGAATTTACCTGCCCAAGAGTGATCGGGTAGTGGCCGGCTTCCCTGGCAGTGCCTTGGCTCTAGGAAGCAACTGGTGAATCTGAAGGAAAGCCTGTGGGATGGAACTTACCTGCCCAAGAGTGATCGGGTAGTGGCCGGCTTCCCTGGCAGTGCCTTGGCTCTAGGAAGCAACTGGTGAATCTGAAGGAAAGCCTGTGGGATGGAACTTAACTGCCCCAGAGTGATCGGGTAGTGGCGGACTTCCCTGGCAGTGCCTGGGCTCCAGGAAGCAACTGGTGAATCTGAAGGAAAGCCTGTGGGATGGAACTTACCTGCCCCAGAGTGATCGGGTAGTGGTGGGCTTCCCTGGCAGTGCCTGGGCTCCAGGAAGCAACCGGTGAATCTGAAGGAAAGCCTGTGGGATGGAACTTACCTGCCCCAGAGTGATCGGGTAGTGGCAGGCATCCCTGGCAGTGCCTGGGCTCCAGGAAGCAACTGGTGAATCTGAAGGAAAGCCTGTGGGATGGAACGTACCTGCCCCAGAGTGATCGGGTAGTGGCGGGCATCCCTGGCAGTGCCTGGGCTCTAGGAAGCAACCGGTGAATCTGAAGGAAAGCCTCTGGGATGGAACTTATCTGCCCCAGAGTGATCGGGTTGTGGCCGGCTTCCCTGGCAGTACCTGGGCTCCAGGAAGCAACTGGTGAATCTGAAGGAAAACCTGTGGGATGGAACTTACCTGCCCAAGAGTGATCGGGTAGTGGCCGGCTTCCCTGGCAGTGCCTGGGCTCTAGGAAGCAACCGGTGAATCTGAAGGAAAGCCTCTGGGATGGAACTTACCTGCCCCAGAGTGATCGGGTTGTGGCCGGCTTCCCTGGCAGTACCTGGGCTCCAGGAAGAACTGGTGAATCTGAAGGAAAACCTGTGAGATGGAACTTACCTGCCCAAGAGTAATCGGGTAGTGGCCGGCTTCCCTGGCAGTGCCTGGGCTCCAGGAAGCAACTGGTGAATCTGAAGGAAAGCCTGGGGGATGGAACTTAAGTGCCCAAGAGTGATCGGGTAGTGGTGGGCTTCCCTGGCAGTGCCTGGGCTCTAGGAAGCAACTGGTGAATCTGAAGGAAAGCCTGGGGGATGAAACTTACCTGCCCCAGACTGATCGGGTAGTGGCCGGCTTCCCTGGCAGTGCCTGCGCTCTAGGAAGCAACTGGTGAATCTGAAGGAAAGCCTGTGGGATGGAACTTACATGCCCAAGAGTGATCGGGTAGTGGCCGGCTTCCCTGGCAGTGTCTGGGCTCCAGGAAGCAACTGGTGAATCTGAAGGAAAGCCTCTGGGATGGAACGTACCTGCCCAAGAGTGTTCAGGTAGTGGCGGGCTTCCCTGGCAGTGCCTTGGCTCTAGGAAGCAACTGGTGAATCTGAAGGAAAGCCTGTGGGATGGAACTTACACGCCCAAGAGTGATCGGGTAGTGGCGGGCGCCCTGGCAGTGCCTGGGCTCTAGGAAGCAACTGGTGAATCTGAAGGAAAGCTTGTGGGATGGAACTTACCTGCCCAAGGTGATCGGGTAGTGGCGGGCATCCCTGGCAGTGCCTGGGCTCTTGGAAGCAACTGGTGAATCTGAAGGAAAGCCTGTGGGATGGAACTTACCTGCCCCAGAGTGATCGGGTAGTGGCGGGCATCCCTGGCAGTGCCTGGGCTCTTGGAAGCAACTGGTGAATCTGAAGGAAAGCCTGTGGGATGGAACTTACCTGCCCCAGAGTGATCGGGTAGTGGCGGGCTGGCAGTGCCTGGGCTCTAGGAAGCAACTGGTGAATCTGAAGGAAAGCCTGTGGGATGGAACTTACCTGCCCAAGAGTGATCGGGTAGTGGCGGGCATCCCTGGCAGTGCCTGGGCTCTTGGAAGCAACTGGTGAATCTGAAGGAAAGCCTGTGGGATGGAACTTACCTGCCCCAGAGTGATCGGGTAGTGGCGGGCTGGCAGTGCCTGGGCTCTAGGAAGCAACTGGTGAATCTGAAGGAAAGCCTGTGGGATGGAACTTACCTGCCCAAGAGTGATCGGGTAGTGGCGGGCATCCCTGGCAGTGCCTGGGCTCTAGGAAGCAACTGGTGAATCTGAAGGAAAGCCTGTGGGATGGAACTTACCTGCCCCAGAGTTATCGGGTAGTGGCGGGCTTCCCTGGCAGTGCCTGGGCTCTAGGAAGAAACTGGTGAATCTGAAGGAAAGCCTGTGGGATGGAACTTACCTGCCCAAGAGTGATCGGGTAGTGGCCGGCTTCCCTGGCAGTGCCTGGGCTCCAGGAAGCAACTGGTGAATCTGAAGGAAAACCTGTGGGATGGAACTTATCTGCCCATGAGTGATCGGGTAGTGGCCGGCTTCCCTGACAGTGCCTGGGCTCTAGGAAGTAACTGGGGAATCTGAAGGAAAGCCTGTGGGATGGAACTTACCTGCCCCAGACTGATCGGGTAGTGGCGGGCATCCCTGGCAGTGCCTGGGCTCCAGGAAGCAACTGGTGAATCTGGAGGAAAGACTGTGGGGTTGAACTTACCTGCCCAAGAGTGATCGGGTAGTGGCAGGCTTCCCTGGCAGTGCCTCGGCTCTAGGAAGCAACTGGTGAATCTGAAGGAAAGCCTGTGGGATGGAACTTACATGCCCAAGAGTGATCGGGTAGTGGCGGGCATCTCTGGCAGTGCCAGGGCTCTAGGAAGCAACCGGTGAATCTGAAGGAAAGCCTGTGGGATGGAACTTACCTGCCCAAGACTGATCGGGTAGTGGCTGGCTTCCCTGGCAGTGCCCGGGCTCCAGGAAGCAACTGGTGAATCTGAAGGAAAGCCTGTGGGATGGAACTTATCTGCCCCAGACTGATCGGGTAGTGGCCGGCTTCCCTGGCAGTGACTGGGCTCTAGGAAGCAACTGGTGAATCTGAAGGAAAGCCTGTGGGATGGAACATACGTGCCCACGACTGATCGGGTAGTGGCGGGCTTCCCTGGCAGTGCCTGGGCTCTAGGAAGCAACTGGTAAATCTGAAGGAAAACCTGTGGGATGGAACTTACCTGCCCCAGACTGATCGGGTAGTGGCGGGCATCCCTGGCAGTACCTGGGCTCTAGGAAGCAACTGGTGAATCTGAAGGAAAGCCTGTGGGATGGAACTTACCTGCCCCAGAGTGATCGGGTAGTGGCCGGCTTCCCTGGCAGTGCCCGGGATCTAGGAAGCAACTGGTGAAAATGCAGGAAAGCCTGGGGGATGGAACTTACCTGCCCCAGACTGATCGGGTAGTGGCGGGCATCCGTGGCAGTGCCTGGGCTCCAGGAAGCAACTGGTGAATCTGGAGGAAAGACTGTGGGGTTGAACTTACCTGCCCAAGAGTGATCGGGTAGTGGTGGGCTTCCCTGGCAGTGCCTGGGCTCTAGGAAGCAACTGGTGAATCTGAAGGAAAGCCTGTGGGATGGAACTTACATGCCCAAGAGTGATCGGGTAGTGGCGGGCATCCCTGGCAGTGCCTGGGCTCTAGGAAGCAACTGGTGAATCTGAAGGAAAGCCTGTGGGATGGAACTTACATGCCCAAGAGTGATCGGGTAGTGGCGGGCATCCCTGGCAGTGTCTGGGCTCTAGGAAGCAACTGGTGAATCTGAAGGAAAGCTTGTGGGATGGAACTTACCTGCCCAAGAGTGATCGGGTAGTGGCCGGCTTCCCTGGCAGTGCCAGGGCTTTAGGAAGCAACCGGTGAATCTCAAGGAAAGCCTGTGGGATGGAACTTACCTGCCCCAGAGTGATCGGGTAGTGGCGGGCATCCCTGGCAGTGCTAGGGCTCTAGGAAGCAACCGGTGAATCTGAAGGAAAGCCTGTGGGATGGATCTTACCTGCCCATGAGTGATCGGGTAGTGGCCGGCTTCCCTGGCAGTGCCTGGGCTCTAGGAAGCAACTGGTGAATCTGGAGGAAAGACTGTGGGGTTGACCTTACCTGCCCAAGAGTGATCGGGTAGTGGCAGGCTTCCCTGGCAGTGCCTGGGCTCTAGGAAGCAACTGGTGAATCTGAAGGAAAGCCTGTGGGATGGAACGTACATGCCCAAGAGTGATCGGGTAGTGGCGGGCATCCCTGGCAGTGCCTGGGCTCTAGGAAGCAACTGGTGAATCTGAAGGAAAGCTTGTGGGATGGAACTTACCTGCCCAAGAGTGATCGGGTAGTGGCAGGCTTCCCTGGCAGTGCCTGGGCTCTAGGAAGCAACTGGTGAATCTGAAGGAAAGCCTGTGGGATGGAACTTACATGCCCAAGAGTGATCGGGTAGTGGTGGGCATCTCTGGCAGTGCCTGGGCTCTAGGAAGCAACTGGTGAATCTGAAGGAAAGCTTGTGGGATGGAACTTACCTGCCCAAGAGTGATCGGGTAGTGGCCGGCTTCCCTGGCAGTGCCAGGGCTCTAGGAAGCAACCAGTGAATCTGAAGGAAAGCCTGTGGGATGGAACGTACCTGCCCCAGAGTGATCGGGTAGTGGCGGGCATCCCTGGCAGTGCCCGGGCTCCAGGAAGCAACTGGTGAATCTGAAGGAAAGCCTGTGGGATGGAACTTATCTGCCCCAGACTGATCGGGTAGTGGCCGGCTTCCCTGGCAGTGACTGGGCTCTAGGAAGCAACTGGTGAATCTGAAGGAAAGCCTGTGGGATGGAACATATGTGCCCACGACTGATCGGGTAGTGGCGGGCTTCCCTGGCAGTGCCTGGGCTCTAGGAAGCAACTGGTAAATCTGAAGGAAAACCTGTGGGATGGAACTTACCTGCCCCAGACTGATCGGGTAGTGGTGGGCATCTCTGGCAGTGCCTGGGCTCTAGGAAGCAACTGGTGAATCTGAAGGAAAGCTTGTGGGATGGAACTTACCTGCCCAAGAGTGATCGGGTAGTGGCGGGCATCCCTGGCAGTGCCCGGGCTCCAGGAAGCAACTGGTGAATCTGAAGGAAAGCCTGTGGGATGGAACTTATCTGCCCCAGACTGATCGGGTAGTGGCCGGCTTCCCTGGCAGTGACTGGGCTCTAGGAAGCAACTGGTGAATCTGAAGGAAAGCCTGTGGGATGGAACATATGTGCCCACGACTGATCGGGTAGTGGCGGGCTTCCCTGGCAGTGCCTGGGCTCTAGGAAGCAACTGGTAAATCTGAAGGAAAACCTGTGGGATGGAACTTACCTGCCCCAGACTGATCGGGTAGTGGTGGGCATCCCTGGCAGTACCTGGGCTCTAGGAAGCAACTGGTGAATCTGAAGGAAAGCCTGTGGGATGGAACTTACCTGCCCCAGAGTGATCGGGTAGTGGCCGGCTTCCCTGGCAGTGCCCGGGCTCTAGGAAGCAACTGGTGAAAATGCAGGAAAGCCTGGGGGATGGAATTTACCTGCCCCAGACTGATCGGATAGTGGCGGGCATCCGTGGCAGTGCCTGGGCTCCAGGAAGCAACTGGTGAATCTGGAGGAAAGACTGTGGGGTTGAACTTACCTGCCCAAGAGTGATCGGGTAGTGGCGGGCTTCCCTGGCAGTGCCTGGGCTCTAGGAAGCAACTGGTGAATCTGAAGGAAAGCCTGTGGGATGGAACTTACATGCCCAAGAGTGATCGGGTAGTGGCGGGCATCCCTGGCAGTGCCTGGGCTCTAGGAAGCAACTGGTGAATCTGAAGGAAAGCCTGTGGGATGGAACTTACATGCCCAAGAGTGATCGGGTAGTGGCGGGCAACCCTGGCAGTGCCTGGGCTCTAGGAAGCAACTGGTGAATCTGAAGGAAAGCTTGTGGGATGGAACTTACCTGCCCAGGAGTGATCGGGTAGTGGCCGGCTTCCCTGGCAGTGCCAGGGCTCTAGGAAGCAACCGGTGAATCTGAAGGAAAGCCTGTGGGATGGAACTTACCTGCCCCAGAGTGATCGGGTAGTGGCGGGCATCCCTGGCAGTGCCAGGGCTCTAGGAAGCAACCGGTGAATCTGAAGGAAAGCCTGTGGGATGGAACTTACCTGCCCATGAGTGATCGGGTAGTGGCCGGCTTCCCTGGCAGTGCCTGGGCTCTAGGAAGCAACTGGTGAATCTGGAGGAAAGACTGTGGCGTTGACCTTACCTGCCCAAGAGTGATCGGGTAGTGGCAGGCTTCCCTGGCAGTGCCTGGGCTCTAGGAAGCAACTGGTGAATCTGAAGGAAAGCCTGTGGGATGGAACGTACATGCCCAAGAGTGATCGGGTAGGGGCGGGCATCCCTGGCAGTGCCTGGGCTCTAGGAAGCAACTGGTGAATCTGAAGGAAAGCTTGTGGGATGGAACTTACCTGCCCAAGAGTGATCGGGTAGTGGCCGGCTTCCCTGGCAGTGCCTGGGCTCTAGGAAGCAACTGGTGAATCTGAAGGAAAGCCTGTGGGATGGAACTTACCTGCCCCAGAGTGATCGGGTAGTGGCGGGCATCCCTGGCAGTGCCTGGGCTCTAGGAAGCAACTGGTAAATCTGAAGGAAAACCTGTGGGATGGAACTTACCTGCCCCAGAGTGATCGGGTAGTGGCGGGCATCCCTGGCAGTGCCTGGGCTCTAGGAAGCAACCGGTGAATCTGAAGGAAAGCCTGTGGGATGGAACTTACCTGCCCCAGAGTGATCGGGTAGTGGCGGGCATCCCTGGCAGTGCCTGGGCTCTAGGAAGCAACCGGTGAATCTAAAGGAAAGCCTGTGGGATGGAACTTACCTGCCCAAGACTGATCGGGTAGTGGCTGGCTTCCCTGGCAGTGCCCGGGCTCCAGGAAGCAACCGGTGAATCTGAAGGAAAGCCTGTGGGATGGAACTTATCTGCCCCAGACTGATCGGGTAGTGGCCGGCTTCCCTGGCAGTGCCTGGACTCTAGGAAGCAACTGGTGAATCTGAAGGAAAGCCTGTGGGATGGAACATACGTGCCCACGACTGATCGGGTAGTGGTGGGCATCCCTGGCAGTGCCCGGGCTCCAGGAAGCAACTGGTGAATCTGAAGGAAAGCCTGTGGGATGGAACTTACCTGCCCCAGACTGATCGGGTAGTGGCGGGCATCCCTGGCAGTACCCGGGCTCTAGGAAGCAACTGGTGAATCTGCAGGAAAGCCTGTGGGATGGAACTTACCTGCCCCAGACTGATCGGGTAGTGGCGGGCATCCCTGGCAGTGCCTGGGCTCCAGGAAGCAACTGGTGAATCTGAAGGAAAGCCTCTGGAATGGAACTTACCTGCCCCAGAGTTATCGGGTAGTGGCCGGCTTCCCTGGCAGTGCCCGGGCTCTAGGAGTGCGCTCTCAATCTATAGGCGAAACCTATTTTACTTTACTTTTACTTCTCTATGTGTTTACTTTCCATTTCCGGAATTTCCAGTCTGAGTCAATATTCAAATTGGGAAGAACTATGTTTACAAGCAAGTAACCCTCACTTCCTGTGACGTCCCTTCCGGTGATGTCATCGCATGCACATTATAAGGGCCCTGGCACTTAAGTTGCGGCGAAGCACTGCGCCAGCGTCCTAGTCCGAGGTCCTCTAGCACTCCAGGCACTTGGAAGGCCTCTAGGCGCTTTCTCGAGGCTATGCTTTTGCCTTGGGGCGCAATAGCCAGGCCCCCTGGCTTTGTGGTGCAGCGCTTTTCTCGACGCGCCTGTTTATCGATTTACAGGAGTGGGGCTGCCTGCGGCTCACAAGCGAAGCACAAAAATCGGCGCGGCCGGTGGCAGCCGGAAGCGTGGCAGTAGGGGTGGGTAAGTGGCATTTAATTACCCGCTGGCAGCCCCTGGCACAGTGGGGCTTGTCGCAGCAGTGGCGGGGCCGAGGAGAGCCCGGGATCCTGACGTGGGTTAATTAAAGAGGCTTCTGTCACTGACTAATATCCCGCTAATGACTCTGCTGTCTGAACATCTTATTAAACGCAACATTTTCCACTTTTTTTTATTCATTGTCTTGTCACTTTGATCTGCTAGTTCCCCCACCCCCCAGAACACACACACACATCACACTGGCGCTGGGCGTGCTTGTTAGCGTGAGCCACGCACTCGTTATTAATTATTGTCCTATCACAGGACCCTTTCCTGCCATTCCCATATTCTGAGGCAGGGGAGTTGCTAGGTCTGGAAAAGACCCGGGGCTACGCTGATGTCGGTACTGTTGGGACTGGGGGCTAGCTAGTCTTTTGGCTGTAGCTCCTGAGATTCTATCCGGGGCTACAACCAAAAGATCATGGGCTCTAGCCCCCTTAGCCCCCCCTAGCAACGCCCCTGTTCTGAGGTGCGTTTTATGGTCTGGGAAAAAGTGACCTCGGTGTGGGGAGGCGGGAGGGTGGCAGAGGTTGGTGATTTTGGGGGAGCCGCCCCTTTTGGACAGGGGGTGCGATTAGGGGAGTCCCGCAGCACCTCTCCAACCCGTAGGTGACACAAACTGATCCCCATCTCCTTGGGAGACCCTTTCCCCTCACCTCTCCAATATGGGTTCCCCCTGCTCACTGCGTCTTTTTCTCTGTAGGACCGCTCACTGCAGCAGATGCAGAGCTGAGTGCGGCAGGTACGCTTGTTCTTCTTCTTACTGATAGATTTTTATCCATCAGCAGTGATTTTTGGATACCGAGGCTGGAGCCTCATTACTCCATCTTCTCCCGTTGGGTGTGTAGTCGTGGGTTTGTTTTCTTCTTGGTCTGTGTGGTCTTGTCACAGTAGAGCTGGTTTCACAGGGTCTTCGCAGTGATGGGCCGCGGGTAGCGGTTGAAGGGGCTTGCAGTGGTGGCAGCGAGTCTTCTGATCAGAGGGTTCGGGTTCTGATCCAGTCCTTGACAGAAGTTCTTACTCAGCTTCGCTAGATGTTCGTCCAACATCTCGATGTCCAGGTCTCTGTGAAGGTCAGCTAGCCTTGCGAAGATTGGAGCTCCAGACGATATCCGCAGAGCCTTGTTCTGGACTATCTGAAGACTCTTCCGGTGTCGCTCATGGCAGGTCATCCATGCTGGGGAGGCATACGTCAGGGTTGGTCTGATGATCGCCTTGTAGACGTTGATCTTTGCCCGGAGGGGCATGGACTTGGTCTTCAGGAGTGGGTACAGCGCTGCCATCTTTCCTGTCAGGGACGTCATTTGGGGGTCGCCAGAGGTCGCAAGAGCGATCGCTGGTGATTGGCCAGCGACCCCTGTCAATCTCTTGCGACCTCTCGCCGTTGACAAATCAGAGGAGGAGGGGGCGTGGCCACAACGTGTTGCGACACTTGTGTTGGCCAGCCTCCATTTTGATTATTCCACGTGCAAAATACGTGTGGTGCTTCCTTCTCCGAGTCTTGCTGCTGTTGTGTCCAGACAGAGCAAGCATCCACGTCGGTCGAATCGGGTCGATCCAACCCCACTGAAGGAGGCCAGTGACTTCGAGCCTCGAGGTAACTAACTCAGGTGAGTCAGTGAGTCGAGCGGTGCCGTGCCTTTTCACTTTGCATTCCGGCGCCTGTAGTGTTTTCTCGTTGTTCGCATTGAACTCCAAGTCCCAGCATGCTGTTGCGAGGTAGGGTTCGTCCAGGTCCAAACGAAAAAAAAGTTGCACGGGAACATCGCTTTTATATTTTTTTCTTTTGTTAACACCTGAAACCGTGCAGGCTTGCACCTACCGGTCTCCGTTGCTCACACTGACACCAATGTGCGCGGCATTCAGAGTAAGCGGTCAGGTTCACGGGGAGTGCACGCCGTGTGACTATGGAAGCACTTCCTCCCCACACAGCTCTCCCCCCTGCACCTGGGCGGAGCCCCCCCGACCCCCTCTGCCGTGTGCGTAGCGCCGCCAGGTTCCTGTGTTGGTTTCGCTTTGAGTGAGGAAGCGCCGCCTTAGTGTGGAGTCTCCGCCGGTGCGCATCCTCCACACGGCGCCCTGACTGGAAGGCAGCTGACGGAGTCTCTCTCCTCAGAGGGAACCCCGCCTCTGCTCAGCAAACGTTGTCTCTTCTCGGCGGGGTATGAGCAGCGGCTGTGCGGTGCCCCAGAGATGAGGGGCGCCTTCTCCTCGTGGCCGTGGGTGATGCCCCTGCTGGTCCTGACTGTGCGCGCTGCCGCTTGGGATTCCTCAGCGAGGCACGTTGTGGAGTTGAAGGTAGCGCTGGAGGAGATCCACCGAGTCGACCCCAGGTTCCTGTCAGTGACAATCGATGCCAGTCTGGCCGCAGACCCCAAGTACATCGCCTTTTTGGGGTAAGTGGCGGGGGCAGTGCCCTCTCTCCACACCCAGGGTCCACTCAGTTGTGCGTTTTGGTAAACGGGAAATAAGCCCCCATGTTGGGCTATAAACACTGCCGGTCGGTAAGGCACTGTTGATGGATAATATCCAGGGGCACGCCACGACTGATGTTGAATGCTTAAATGTTGAGAGACGTGGCCATAGCTGGGAAGGTAGCTCAACAGGTTGATAGACGGCTGCTGCGATCTTCCCATGGGCGTAATTTTAGGGGGAGGGACAGGGTTGTTTGTCCCCCGCCCCCAACTTTCATGGCACACCATGTTGTCTCCATTCATTTGGCTGGGGCACCTTTTCTTCAGATGTCATCTCCACCGCAACATTTTCAGCAAAGTTTTGTTTCAGCTTGCAAGCTGTCAGGTCACTGGATTGGTATGAGTCCAATCAAAGTAATCACCTACCAGCCCACTGTACAGACAGACTAATGTGTTGCAGGCTATGTCCTGCAGCCTGCTTTAGAGTCACATAAATGATCTGCCACTGTAAAAAGCAGAAGGATCTGTCACTGAAATCTGTAGGCGGTAGGACTGCTTAAAAAGCAGTAGCCTACTGCCTAAATCTATAGGATTGGCAAGTATGTTAGTATAATGAATTCAGTGCTGGCACGGCAGCGGCTTTACATTAGGGAAAGTAAGCAAGCCGCTGATGCCGGCAGCACCAAATTCGTTTTACTAACGTTACATTTTGTCTTTTATAGGTCATGTGGGGGAGGGATTGTAGGCATTTTTACTTCCTGCTGTAAGATAAGTCATCGCCGGTTCCATGTGCCCCTGGCCCCAGCCAGTGTGTCCATGTGCCCCTCGTCACTGTGTCCATTTGCCCCTTGCCCCTCGCCACTGTGTTCATGTGCCCTCCTGAGCCCAGCTTACAGCAACAGCTTATGCAAATTAAACTGCTTAAATTAACCACAGGCAGATGAATTCCAAGTCATTTGTGGCCTGCAGCCTATACATTTTGCAATGCATTTAACTAGGATTTTACCTTGTGACACGACATTATCTAAACTGCTCCTTGCCCGAGCCACACACTCAGCCTGGGCTTGCTGCGGCCTACAGAGCTAGTTCCTAGAGATCCTAGGGCAATGGCGCATAACATAACAACAGTCACAGAAGGTTAATGATGAATCGTTGCCAGGCCTGAAGTCATTCTCTAGGTCTGTCATGTGCAAAGCCTCTGTGGTCCAGTTTGTCTTTGCATGATGCGTGCACCCCATAACTCTAAAACTCTATTAAAAATTAATATGGTCTGGTGTTGCGCAAATTAATCTTTCTGATATTTTGTTATTATTTACAGACCTGCATCTTCGTGTGGGAGTTCCTTCCTTTCTGTGTTCTCAACGCCAGAAAACAGTACCACCATTGAGCAGCTGACATCCAGCCTTATCTGTGAACGCTGTGAGAGGTAAATGAACGTGAAGCAACATATTGAAAATGTACAGCATATGTTAATGATCTGATCTGTTAGTCCTTATCTGTTTATGCATTGCAGCCTTGTCCTAGTTGTCCGAGTTGTTTCAACACTAAAGATGGCTGTTTCTCTTCCATTTAATCAGAGAATACCACAAAATTAACTTCAAACTGTATGACACTGAATGCATGCTTCACTTCAGTTTTTTTGGGACCTGCAGGTTTCCTTTTTTCTTAGGGGCAGAGTTTGAACAGGTTGCAACTGTTAATCCCTCAAATGTAAAGTATTACCCTGACAGATACATACTTGAAATCACTGCTTAGGTATGTACGCAGTGCTCCAGATAAGATTTTGAAGTGGGACTATTGTATTCCCTATTTTGTAAATTTGGAAGTAAAATGATTTTTAGGGAGTAAAAATGTAAATCTAGTTCCCCACGGCAGTATTTTGTAAGCAAGTAAAAATGCTTTAACTGAAAAACAGAAAGGATTTTCTAATTATTGTTGCACCTAGTTACTCATACACATTAAAAGATCATGTGCATGTCTACCGATCGAGCAGTAATAATAGTACTTTCTTCCTTTGGAACTATGTGCGCTACCTCTCCAAACATCCATGGAGCTGTGTGCGTGAAAGCAGGAGCTCAGGGTCCACAGTGTTTGTTTCCTATTTTTTGTTGGGAGTATTTGTAATCTGTTTTTCTTTTTGGGGAGTACTCGCTTATTTTCAGGGAGTACACTGATAAACTTGTAAGCCAAAGCAATACATTTCAGATTTGTCTCCTCTTTGGTATTCAGCGGAAGTGGTCCTCCAAAGAAGAGTGAAGCACAAAAGAAGTCGTGAGGACACTGAGGAATCCATAATTTGCTTGAATAATAGCTTCTTATTTAGCAGTACTAAAAGAACTAACATGTCTACACCTACAGGAAAACGCAAGGATCCAAAACAGAGGTCAATCGTTGATATGTTTTCTCCAAAAGCAAGAGGAGCTGGCCCTACTCCAGGCTCTGATTGAAGCAAGCGCAAGTGGTCTGATGATACCTCAAGTGGCAGTTCAAACACAGCTGCACATGTTGTCCAACCATTGGCCAGCACATCAACTCTTGCAGGCAGCGAAGCTGCTTCTTCAGGTGCAGACAGTGCATCTACATGTGCTGACATTGGTTCACTATCGCCACATGCTGACTCTTTGTCTACAGCTCCACCTTCCTTAGCTGACATAGCATCTCCTTCATTTGTAGTGGCCACTGATGGCTCTTGTTCACGTGCAGACATTGCTGTGACGGTTTCACGTGATGCCGAGGACCTAATCAACACTTCAACGTTCCTGGATAGCGCAGAGTGCTCTTTCAACCCTGATGTTGAGGATTGTTCTTCCCGTATTGGCATGTTTGATGATCCTCCCACTGGTGCTTGCTCTCCAGACATTTCACTCCTCGGGGAGAGCACAAGCAGCTCTTGGTTGCAGAGCGATAACAGTATGCAGATGTGTCTGGCTGAGCAGGGCATTCCAAGAAGATCTCCAGCTCCCAATTTAGATGACAGTGTGGCGACTGATCTGTCCCCAAATCCATGCAGTGACCCTGTACAGCCAAAACTTCCTACATACACTGTAACTGGTTCCCGTAAGTTTAACGGAGACTACAAAACATATCCTTGGGTGGAATATTCCGTTCTGAAAGATAAAGTATACTGCTTTGCATGCAGACATTTTGGTTCTAATTCTGGAGGAGGGGGGCGTGCACGTGGCAATGTTCCATTTGTTGATATTGGCTTCGCTAAATGGGAAAAGACACGTTGTTCTTTAAAGATGCACTCAGATTCTGATAAGCATAAGTCTTCGGTTGTAGCTTGGGCAGACTTTAAGCGTGTACAACAGACTACAGGCCCTCACCACTCAATTGTTTCAATGATAGAAAAGGTTGGGGACCAAGAGATTGAAGAGAATTGTCAACATGTGCTGTAGTTACTAAAGGTTGTATGTGTTTTGGGTCGTCAAGGACTTGCTTTCCGAGCCACAGATGAATCGCAAGACTCCCACAATAAGGGAAACTTCATAGCAATATTGCGTTTGCTGCCTGATAATAATGAACTTCTTAAAGTAAAAATGGCTAGACGATATGGGCAGTACACATCTCCAGAGTATCAAAATGACATGATCTCAGTTGTGGCAAATCTTATACGTCAGAATATCGTTAGGAAAGTGACAAAGCACTTTGCAGTGTTGGTTGATGAAACCAAAGACATTTCGCATAAAGAACAGATGAGCTTTGTGATCCGGTTTGTAGATCAAGATGGGAACATTCAGGAAAAAGCCATGGGATGTTACCACATGGAGAAGTTGGATGCCTCCAGTTTAGCTGCAGCCATTGACAAATCTGTAGGCAATGCTGGCTTTGACTGGAAGAACTGTGTGGCACAATGCGATGATGGGGCATCAGTTATGAGTGGCTGTTTCAATGGAGTGCAAGCGAAAATAAAAGAAATTGCTCCACAGGCAGTTTACATTCACTGTCATGCACATCGTCTAAACCTTGCGTTAGTGCAAACAATCACTAACATACAAACAGTGAAGGATTTTTTCTCAACTTTGCAGGCTGTGTATGTGTTCCTTTCACAAAGTTCTCCTCGGCACACACTCTTTGTAAAAGCTCAAACAGAAAGCGGTCTGGAAGTACAAGAATTAGAAAGACTTTGTGGCACTAGATGTTTTTATTGGTACGTGTGTGTTAAAAAAATACAGGCTCGATTTGAAACCATTATAGTTGTTCTCAGTGTAATAGAATCATCGCAACAACATGACAAGCAGGCTTGTTCAGAAGCCAGAGGACTTCTCCAAAATATGCAGTGCTTTGAGTTTTTGCTAACTTTGTTAAGTATTGAAGCAATTCTGAAAAAGATTTGTGTGTTATCTGATGAACTTCAGAGAAAGCATCTTGATTTGCCAGATGCGAGTCACCTAATTCAAGTGACAAGAACTGCCCTCGTCAACCTTACACAAGAATGCCATTGGGTGAAAATCGTCAATGACGCAACGGAATTGGCAGAAAAATGTGGTATTGAAACAGTTGAAGACCACGACCGCACAGCTTTACCAGTAAGGCAGCACCAACTGAGCAGCAAACTCAAAGAATACCTTGTTGGTACTACTGTAGGGAAGAGGCCTGGACATTAGGAGCACTCTGAGGATCGAATGCCACAGACTGAACGGATAAAGCAAGAGGTGTTTTTCTGCACCTTGGATAGGTTTGTAAGAGAGTTGGATGCTCGTTTTATAGATAACATGGGGCTTATCAAGGCTGCCGGCATGTTCAATCCAAGGGCTAAACATTTCTTGGAGGACTCATCTGCAGATCTTCTTGCTCGGCACTACCTAGGGCCCCAAGTAGATTATACTGCATTGCATTCAGGCCTTGACACTGCAAGGGGCTATTTATCTGGCAAGACTTTAGCAGGTATTCACTCGGTCAGGTACTATCTCAATGAATCTCCAAGAGGCTTTTCTGATGTCCTAAACCTGTTGGATCTGGTTCTTGCATTGCCGATTACAACTGCAACAAATGAGAGGTTCTTCTCCTGTTTGAAAAGAGTTAAAAACTATTTGCGAAAGAGATGTGGAGACAACAGACTTAGTGATTTGTTGGTAATGGCATGTGAACCTATGGAAGTTGAAGAGGTAAATTTAAGTGATGCCATTGACCGATTTGCTGACATGCGACACAGGAGGTATCCTCTGAAAAGATGAACCATTATATTCTTCGACACTGTTAGATTATAGCTCAATTTTCCAGTTAGGTCTTTCTTTTCAAGTCACGCAGACCTAATCAGCACCACATACAGTCTTCAAAACCATCTGCTACTCTCCTACACTACCAGCCTCTTCTCCTCATGAAGTCAGCCATGATACATCGCTCATGCACTACAACCAGTTTGTCTTACCTTCCAAACACTGCATGGTATGCTGTTCAGTTTTGTCAACATCCTATTTTTTACCAGTGAGCTAAGCAACAATGGACCATTACGTCAGAAACATCATGTGTGTCTTTAAAATGGCAGCATCTGCCACACTGCCAGCATCCTACAGATTTTCAGTCTAAGCAACAGCAAGACATTCAATTAGCCTTTTCCTGTGAAGCCAGACAGGCACTACTAGTAGCACAGCCACAAGCATCTGTCAACCGCCAGTCTCTTAGAATCTGAGTAGCCTCCATCAGCATCTTCTTGACAGGTCAGCCAGATGCTGCAGCACAGCTGGAGTCTTGTGTCATGAAAACATTTGCTATCCGATTCCCGCCTGGCTCTTCTTCATTTCCAGTCAAGGAAGCAATGATGAGCCATCTAAGCAGCAACTTCCATTAAGCCAGTCACCAGCTACCCCCCAGCTACAGTTCTGTCTTCACAATGCCAGCACCATATCCTTGATTTGTAGTCAACCCAGCAATGATGAGACACACCCAGTCAGTGCCCTCTGTTAAAACCAGCCCGGCACCATCGGCATCACAGCCAGTATTCTGTGACCTCAAAACAGCACCTGCCATACTTGCAGCACCTTCTCTGCCAAACACCTGCAGCTCCACTACCACAGATCTGTGACCTCAAAACAGCACCTGCCATACTTGCAGCCTCTTCTCTGCCAAACACCTGCAGCTCCACTACAGAGTTCTGTGTCTTCTTGATCTGTTGCCATTGAACACTCACAGACCTCTCCTCTGGTTTCCAGTCACCTAAGCAACAACGTGCCTTCGAGTCAGAATCTTCACCTCACATGCCATTGAAACAGCAGCACCGGCACGTCTGTCAAGCCACTGTTCTGCTCAATCTGGTAAGAAACTACATTTTAAGTCTTATGATCAGAGTGAAGGAAGAGCAACTGTTGGGCATTATCCAAAAATCTATATAATAGTATTAATTGTTGGAATGTGTACCATTGTGGTGCGGGGTGTGGAGGACAATGAACATGTAGGAACAGAAACCTAGGCATATAAAGAGTGTTGGTGAGTGTGGGAGTAATGCAAAATGCAGCCAGGATTTTTTCCCCCATAAAATCTGGGCACTGGACTGGTGAGGCTTTTGGTACTGAAGTTTGTATCACTCAGTAATGCACTGTATGCCTTGAACACATTTTGAACTAATCTTTTGGCAGCCAAAATAACACAAGCAGAAGAGTCATTAAAAACTGAGGATGTCATACATGTTTTCTGGTGAAATATTCTCCAATCTCCCCTTTTATCCTGGCTTTCTCCTATCCCCGTGCCCGCCTATCCGTCCCTGTCCCTCAGAATGTGATTTCGCTCTCTAGTCCTGTTGAAATAACAGGGCAGATCCACATAAAGAGGGGATTGGGGTTCATACACTTCACGTGGCAACATGGACCTTGACACTGATACATATGATGATCCATTCTTGTATGAAATGTCACAATACACTGATATCGTAACCATTTTTTTCTTAATGCACTGAGCGATAATGCTTTATAAGGCCACTTCCTGTGATGTCATGGTGGGGGCGTGGTCAAATGACATCACTTCCTGTACGGGTGTGGTCAAATGACATCACTTCCTGTGGGGGTGTGGTCAAATGACATCACTTCCTGCAATGTCACTCTTGGGGGTGTGGCACTGTGATGTCACTTCCGCTACCCCTGGCATTTTGGTGAAATGACGTCCCTGTTTCCTGTTGCCTTCTGCTGAGTATTCTCGATGTGGCTTTCCCAGTTGAGTTTGCTGTCCAGGGTCACACCAAGGTAGCGGCTGCTGCTCTCCCATTTGATGGTCTCCCCGTTGAGGCTGATGTGTGGGTGCTCCTTGATCTTCTTTCTGGTGAACAGTGTTGCGGTTGTCTTGCTGGTGTTCATTTCTATCCTCCAGTCGCTGTACCACTTCGCAATGGTATCCAATGAAGCTAGCAGGTTCTTCGCCACTTCCTTTTCGCTGAATGACTGGGAGATGACTGCAACATCGTCTGCATACAGCGCCAGGTCGGTCTTGTGGAGATCTGTCGGGATGTCGTTGGTGAAGAGGTTGAACAGGAAGGGTCCGTGGTTCGATCCCTGTGGCACGCCTGCTCGGATGGGATGTGATGAGGACATCTCAGACCGCATGGTGACATGGAAGGTGCGGCCTCCCAGGTAGCTTGCAATCGTCTTCACCAGGTAGTTTGGAAATCCCAGGCCAATCATCTTGTGCAGCAGTCCCTTGTGCCAGACTCGGCGAATGCTTTGGCGACATCCAGGAAGACGATTCCTGTTGACTTCTTGATGTTGAATCCATGGCTGATGGTGTTCACCACTCTTAGTAGCTGATGAGTCGTTGCATGCTCCTTTCGAAATCCAAACTGTTCCTTTGCTAGTAGATTTCTTTCGGAGGTGAAGTCGCTGAGTTGGGCGAGGAGGACCTTCTCCAGGAGCTTCGATAATCCAGAGAGCAGGCTGATGGGGCGGTAGTTCGCTGGATCCCTCAGTGGTTTGCCAGCCTTTGGGAAAACGATGACCCTTGCTTCTTTCCAGGAACTCGGGAAGTGCTGGAGCCTCAGGCATGCATTGAAGATCTCTGTGAGGTGTTCCATTGATGCTGGTGGGAGGTTCTTGATTGCCAGGTTGGTTATTCTGACGCTCCCTGGTGCCTTGGCGTTCGCCAGCTTTTCTGCAAGTCCTGCTACCTCAGAGCTTGTGCACTCCTTGATGTCTTCTGCTCCCAGCCCGGTTCGGTCTTCTGCAAGATACTTCTCAACTGCTTCCTCCACTCACTCTGAGAGCCTACTTACCTTGTTCGGGGTGAACGAAGCCTCCAGTGTCTTGGCAAGGACCTCTGCCTTGTCCTGGTTGCTGCATGCAAGGTGGGTTTGTCCCTGGATTGGTGGGCTTGGCTCCTTCTTCCCAGTCAGGCGACGAGTCATTCTCCACACCGAGTTGTCCGCCTCCTTCAGCTTGGCAGGTGCAACAAAACCTACTTTTTGGGGGAGGCTAACTGATGATGGGAGGAGCCACTTCAGAAGGTGGGCGTGGTAAATGTAGAGGCTCCACCCCCCGTTCTACCCCAAGGGTTTTTTGGCGTGGGGCTCAAGTATTAAATGGTAGCAGGCGGCCCACAATACACCTAAGCAGACACACGCACAATTACACACCCACTAACTCAATTAAATATCCCTTTCACCATACACTCGCACATTTACATGTGCACCCAGCCCCATACATCATACACTCATTCACACACACACTCACTCATTCACACATACAATACATACACACGCCTTGCACACATTAGCACACTATCGGCCCATGTACAACAACACTCCTATCTATATAATAATAATAATAATAATAATAATAATTTAGCATTTATACAGCGCTACGAACCCCCAGGTATCTGAGCGCTGCTTATTATTACCCACAGTACGTGGTGCTCATTTATCGACCTCGGAAGGATGAAAGGCTGAGTATAGCCCTGCCGGGATTCAAACCTGCGTCAGCAGGCTCTGCACAGATGTCAAAGCGAGCACTCTACTCGCTGTGCTATCGGACAGGCTACCCTAAATACACAAGGGAAGCCGGCAGCAGTCGCGGAGGCACACCGCAATAAACCTCTCTCGCCCTCGCTGCTCAGACTTTCACTCCAGAGAGACCACAAACAATAAGACCATGCTGTCCACAGTGGACAAAGAAAAAAGAACGCTGCAGCCGAACTGCATTAAAGCATACTGTACGTATACCTTACACCACCTCTGTGGACACAGGCCAAAGGCACAGCCAAACATCCATGCACAATAGAATGCAGCTATGGCTATGCCCATCCGGTTCTAGCAGCGCATATAGCCGTCCACACTGAAACAACTGACGTACCTCAACACCTCTGCCACTAGCAACTTTGTTGTGACTACCAACATAAGAAAATTCGGTATAGCTGGGCACACATCGAATCTTCAGCAATAGCACTCTATCCTAAACCACCAACAGCGCCCACCCACGTGCCTAACTTTTGGGCTGCTTAATGGAGCCTAGCCAGCCACCTAAGTAAGACCTAAGCCGGCGGAAATGCACACAAGCATCAGTTAATTCAAACTCTTGGATTTTCAACCACATTGACTGCGGTCACTGAGGGCATTCCAGCCACAAAGCACATTGAGGCCATACAGATGGGGAAAGAGCGCTATATAAATAACCAAATACAATACATGCATACATACATAATGAGCTAACATGCAACACCCTTTAACACCGCTAGTTTCAGAAAAGGCTTCCTCGCCTCTCTGAGTAACAAAAAGCAAGTGCATACATCAGCCCCCTCCCCTCGGATGTGAATGAACTCATAGCTTTGGCATATGTTTGCTCGAATCCATGGGTGGGGGCTGATGTGTGCATTTGATGTTTGTTAGGCAGAGAGGCGAGGGAAGCCTTTCTTGAAACTGGCGGCTTTAAAGTGTTGCTGCATTTGTGCAAATACATGTTTCTGCGCGAACACAGCAAGGCTTTAAAGCCGCCGGTTTCGGGGAAGGCTTCTCTCCTCTTTCTGACTAACAAATAGCTATGTGTGGAAGCCCCGCCTCTCAGCTGACATTTCAGGGGGACAGGCCTGAAGACTGTTTAGCTCAGTTGCATTGCACAGCTGGGTCACAGTCCCAGGGCGGAAAAAAACAGGGGGCCTACCTAGGGTTGACAACGTGGTGTTGGTGTGGTGAGCTGTCTTGTGTAGACTTTGTGATGTGGGTGTGGTGTGGAACGAGAGACTGCGGCTAAGTCCATACTCTGAGTGACCACTGGGTGGCCCTGCACACTAGTATTCTTCTGTTTTTGCACGTCTGCCCCACCCAATGGGCTCAACCAGTGACACATCCTGACAAAGGATGACCCTGAAGCACTGCTATAGGTTTGAACCAATGAAGGCATCCATCAGTACCCTGCAGTCACCACTAGGTGTCCCTGTAGCCTGTAGATGGCTGTCGGCTCCCTGCATCAGACAGTGACAACTTCTGGCCAGTAGCTGTCCCTGCCACACCATTGTTTCCATGCAAACCATCAAATCAGGTTAAAATAAAAGGGATAAATGACTGTGTAAATTACATTATGATGGTACCACAAAACAGCAGAGCGGGGCTGAAGGCCCACTTTTTGCCTAAGGTCCCAGAACTTTGAGGTGACTTGCAATATCCTACTATATGGGGTATTTTATTTCTTATAATACATGGCCGCACATTTACCCCACTTTAATACTTGCTTATTCTAATGCAAGAGATCTTATGGTTATTAATAAGTGACTCTGTTAGAAGGAACATAAAACACAATTATGTAGGTTGAAATGTGTTGAAAAGCATGTCAAGCAGTTTCATGCAATATATTTAATATGTGGTTAGATTCTCCCCCCCTCCACTGCGTTAAAAAGTCCAGCGATGCCCTGCAGTGCACCAAACATATAACCAGAACAAGCTCCTTATGAATGTATGGCTGCAAAGCGCCAGAGAACGGGGATTTAGAAGGAAGGCATATGAAAAGGTGGTCCCAATCTTAAGAAGCAGCTGGAAGTCTCTTCTATGATGGCTCGAGCAACAGGCACTGGGATGTCCAAAACCAACTGTAACACATTATTACAGTTGGGATGGTTATGTCATTTCCTTGTTAAAGGTGAGTACTGATGTCACCACTGGTCTCTGATAAGGACATTATTTACAGGGTTTTATACAGATGTTGCAACCTGCCATGCATTATAACAGCTATTATTACAGTGCTCAGAAGCATAAGGAATCCAGCAAGAAAGCGCTATGTTACTCTTAGATCTTTTGCCAACACTGGTCTGTGACTGGCCAGTTTATGACACCCCTACATCAGTGACCCCGTTTCTTCTCTAGCCCTCTAGCCAGCAGGTGTCAATGCTCTGCCAGTGTCTGTCTGCTCTCTCTGTAATCTCAGCCAATCCCAGGCTGCAGTTGAAGAGCAGCGCTGTCAGCAGGTGATTTATTTTAATTAGAGGGGCGTAAGCATTTCCCATGACTCTCTGGGAGTGAGACAGTGCAGCAAATGAGCCGGAACCAACACAGTGTGTTGGGGGGATACAGAGGGGAGTGGAGGTTCTCCATGTGACAAATATTTTAAAATAATGGGTTAAAATGATGCAATTTAAAGCACACTTTATGTAAAGAATTGGGTAAAAAGCCACACAGTTTACAATGACTTTTGCTGTGCAACACATTAACAAATCGATAAGATGCACAAGAAGTGCATATGAGCATTTTCTAATGTATTTTTCTTGATAACTTTGCCACTATTTACCAATATTCTGCAGTGTAAAAAGACATGTTCATGCTGATTGTGCCCATACATGTCCATTCTGGCTGCACCAACATTGCCAATATTTCAACATAAGAAAATATTCATGTTTGCATTGTGCATAATGCCAGTAATGATGCTTGAGGAGACATGCCCACGCTGGCCTTGGCCAATATATTCCAGTATACCCAAGTAAGAGCATACTCTTGTTGAGTTTGACTTTAATGCAAGTAAAAATGGCATGATAGAGAAAGAAAATATGTCCAGAATGGCTGCACAAGTGTAGGCAAGTAGGCCCACATAAAAACACTCATTATGTTGGCTTTTGCCTCAGTGCCAGTATAAAATAGAATGCAACAATAAGAAAACATGTCCAGAATTGCTGCACAAATGCCCCTACCCCCCATATGTATGAACACTCATAATGGTGGCTTTGCACTTAATGGCAGTTTAAAATTCCATACCTTAGTAAGAAAACCTGCCTTGACTGGATGCAACAAAGTAGGCTAGTATATCCGCATACAAGCACTCATCCTGTTGTCTTTGGCCTTAATACCAGCAAAATATGGCAGAGTACGAAAGAAAATATGTCTTTGCTGATTGCACGATGATCCCCTCACCCCATGTAAGAACCCTCAGCTGTACCTCAGAGGCCAGTAAAAAATGCCAAGCAGCAGTAAAAGAACACCTGTCCAGACTGATTGCACGAATGTAGGCAAGCACTGCCACATAAGACAACTTATGTGGGCTTTATCCTTTATGACAGTAACAATTACCAGTAAATAGTAGAACACCTGTCCAGACTGGATGTCCACATTTAGAACAGTGTGGCCACATTAGAGCACTCATCATGTTGTATTTGCCCTTAATGTCAGGTAAAAATGTCAAGTCACAATAGGAAAACATGTCTTTGTTGGCTGCTCAAATGCTCCCCATGAAAGAACACTTATGATGTTGTCTTTTCCCCGAAAGCCAGTATATAATGCCATACCACAGTAGATAATCATGACCCTACTGGCTGTATAAATGCCCCCTATGTAAGAACACTCATCATGTTGGCTTTGCCCTTGACACCAGTATAAAATGCCATGCCACAGTAAGAAAACATGACCTTGCTGCCCCTCCTCCCCATATGTAAGAATACTCATTATGTTGTATTTGCACTTTAATACTAGTATAAGCTGCCATGCCAGAGTAAGGAAACATGTCCTTGTTGGCTGCACAAATATCCCTGAAATGTATAAATACTCATCATTTTGGCTTGGCCCTTAATGCCAGTATAAAATGGCATGCCACAGTAAGAAAACATGTTCTTGCTGGCTACACAAATGCCCCCATATGCATGAACATTCATCATGTTGTTTTTGCCCTTAATTACAGTTATACATTCCATGCCTTAGTATGCAGGCTGAGAAATATATGGCCATGTAAGATCACTCATCATGTTGCCTGTAAGAAAACATGTGTTTGCTGGGTGCCCAAGCACCTGCAAGGAAACTCCTTGTGTTGGCTTTGCCCTAAATACCTATATGAAATGCCATGCCACTGCAAGAACACGTCTTTGCTAGCAGCAGGCATCTCCCCATGTAAGAAAACCTCAAGTATGTCTTGCCATTAGCGCCTTTGTAAAATGCAACGGTCTAGTAAATAACATGTTTCTGGCTGCTGCGTGACCAAACCCCAGCCTTGCACACTTACAGCTTCGCCTTCAAGCAGTCATTCAAACGCGAACCCAGAATATTTGCAATGCATTCTCATGCATACACACCCACTCCCATGCACAACATTTACAGTGCACTCGTATAAGTGCACTCACTTACACAGACACCCCTTGCCTGCACACATACATACATACATACATATGCATCTTGCATCCAGGCATAGACACATATATAAAAAAAAAAATTGACCTGTTCCCCAGACTGACCCCTGTTCTGCAGGTCTTTGGCTCCCTAGTTCCAAGCAGGATGGAACCAGGAAGGGCTTCTGACGTGGGCAGCGGAGCCGCCGCACCTCCATTTTGCAACCAACATAGACCTAAATGGGCAGCATGAGCACCCCCTACTTACATTAAGGCCTGCTGTTTCCCAGCCTAAATCCCCAATGGGCCATGCAAGGCTGGTGAAGCAAACCCCCCTCTGGCCTTGCATAACCTGCTGGGAATGCATGTTGGGAGACTGAAATATTAAGGGAAACCCTGCTTCATTTTATATTTTTGGTGGCTCCTCTGGGATGGGGCTGGTCAGTGCCCCATCACCTATTATTTATGCACAGCCCCAGAAACAGAACCCATTCCGATATCCTGTCGCTTGTCGGGATATCACCCTTCACGTTCTTAGATTCAAAGCGATTTGAAATCCCATCTCAAGCCTGGGCAACCGGGCCCTCGAAATCAAAAGACTGAACTCTGGTTAAACTTTCTGAACAAAGAAGAGCCAAACACCTGATGAAGGTCATCAGCCATACATGGAGGAATTGTTGGTACAGTCACTAGTGGCTGGCCGGGACCGGAGACATGAACGACAGTAATAGCCCTGAAGAAGACAAGGGGGGGGGGTCATTCCGAGTTTGGAGGCAGCCATGATGCTATTAGCACCATGGCTGCCTCCAAACTCTTAGCACCATGGCTGCCTCCAAACTCGGGTCTGGGTAGGCAGAATGGGGATTTACCGGGAAATTCCGACCTATGCGGACCCGGTAAGTCCCCATGCCAAATACCATTCCCCATTCCCATACAAGCCCCCATAGGGCTCAATGGGCTCAATGGGCTCAATGGGAATGGGGAAGAGGCTAATAACGTTATTAGCTCCAAGGTCCCTTAACGGGTCCCGCTAAGAACGGCTGGTCAGACCAGCCGTTCCTGGTGGGACCCGCTAAGGGACCTCGGAATAGGGCGGTTGGGGGTTACCGGCACCGGCATCCTTACCGGTGCCGGTAGCCCCTTACCACCCAACTCGGAATGACCCCCAGGGTCTTTTTTAACAGCATGGCTATTTTTTTAAAACAGTTTTCACTAGTCTGCATTTAGATATTGAAAACCAGATGATTGAAGAAATAGGAGACTGATTGCTCCGTGATGAGTAATGATCACTACATCTATATGTTCTCAGAGTGTATATGACAATTATTTTTGACATCCCAAAGAATCATCATCTGAATTATTAAGTGAACAGGTGTTTTTCTCCCTGTTTTATTGGAAAGGATGATTAATTCTATATTAATGTCACGCTGAACCTGTTGATAACGTCTTCTCTTTCTTCTCCAGGTGTTTCTAAACATGTCCTTAAATGGTTTCATTCTTATCTCTCAGATCGCTCCTTTTCAGTCACCTTGGCAAGAAGTCATCTTCCTCCTTTCCGCAGCAATATGGTGTCCCTCAAGAGTCAGTTCTTGGTCCATTCCTCTTCTCACTCTACCTCTTCTCTGCTGATATTGTCAACTCCTTTGATCTTTCTTGCCACTTTAATCCAGATGACTCTCAGATCTATCTGTTTTTTTTCCTCTTACTCAGGCTCTCTGGGCCTGATTTACAAAAGCGCTGTTGAATGGGAACGACGCTTTGTAAATCAGGCCTTACCCGCAGTAGAATCACTGTCTTGTCATTTTCTATCCAATCTTGGATGCATTCCCTTTTCCTACATCTCAACTTCTAAAAAACGGAAAAATCTCGATTTCCCCTCCTCTACTATCTCAACCCTTGTCCCTCCCTCCTCCATTTCCTTTCCCCCGTCCCTAATTCCTATATCTTTGTACGTTCGTAATCTGGGTATTATTTTTAACTCCTCTTTCTTGGTTTCCATCCATACCTCTCATATCGCCTGCTCCTGCAGTCTTCCGCTCTATGCTTGCCCCTTCCTTACTTTTATTGCTACTAAACTCCTCATCTCTACTTCAGTTCTCCCACGTCTTGACTACTGCTCTGCTCTCCTGATTGGTCTCACTCCTCATCGTTCCGACTTCAATTCCTCCATTCACACTCTTTTTCTTCTCACTGCTTCTTCCTCTATTTCTGCCTCTCTTCAATCCATTTCTTGTCTTTCCTTTGAATCTCGGCTACTCTTTTTCTTTCCTATACCTTATCTAGAGCTGGGGAATCCCGGCGGGTCTTCTTAATATCCTGGTTCATCTGCATTCAAACACCACGATAAATGTACGATTAGACCAAAAGGGGGTGTTATCCTAGTAGATCGATACCCGAAGGGGCTTGCGGCAGAGCTGCATCCTAGCCCCATCCCTTTTTAACATGTATATTTCGGATATAGGTGACAGTCTCAAAACCTGTGGATTAGCATCACCTAAAATTGGCTCTCAGCATGTGAAGTGGTTAGCCTATGCTGGCGATGTCCTGCTCATCGATTTCAACCAAATCGTCCCCCAGCAACTTTTCAGGGGTAGCAAGGACTTTGCGGCTAGTAATTACTTAACTATTAATAAAAGGAAAACAAAGGTGCTAAAACTAGGCCCCTCAGCAAAACACATCAAATTTGTTTGGAGTCTTGAGTCTACAACCCTTGAAGTGGTAGATCGTTTTACATTTTTGGGGTTACCAGTTTTCAGATCGCCTAATAAAGCAGCAATGAGAGCCAACCTGCACGCAAAAGTGGAAATATTGAATCCCAAAAGGCGTATGATTTTAGCTCAATATGGGCGCTAATCACTAGGACCTGAGTTGAAATTTTACACTGCAAAAGTGGTACCTCAAATCAATTTCGGTCTAGAAACAATGCTTTGGTTAAATTGGCAAGAGGTTGGAGGAACAGAGACGGGGTTGTGGAGAAGTGTGCTCCAACTACCACACTGCGTGACTAGAGCTGCGATTAGAAATGAGTTAGGATTAGTTTAATCAAAAGTGAGAGTCATTTGGAGTGCAAGGTCACTCTTGGGTAAGATCTTAAGCCTTCCTACGAATTCTAGTTGCCATGATATACGGGATGTTTTATGAATGCAAGGCAATGCTCTCATGATGCAGTTCTGCACAAAATGTAATGAAATACTGAAGAGTCTTGAGTTTACACAAGAAATGCTGGTGTTGAGCCCAGTTAAAGTGAAAATGAAGCTATGGGCTTTGGGATTGAATCTCCACACGAGAGGAAGTGGGTATTGTCACATTATATCATAATCTCCTGTTAGAACCTAGGCTTTGGGATTGGATCTCCACACTAGAGGCGGTGGGTACAGTGACATTGTTAGAGCCTAGGCTTTGGGATTGGATCTCCACGCGAGAGGCAGTGGGTACAGTGATATTATATCATAATCTCCTGTTAGAACCTAGGCATTGGGATTGGAATTCCACGCGAGAGGCGGTGAGTACACTGACATTATATCATAATCTCCTGTTAGAACCCAGGCTTTGGGATTGAATCTCCCCACGAGAAGCAGTGGGTACGGTCACATTATATCATAATCTCCTGTTAGAGCCTAGGCTTTGGGATTCAATCTCCCCACGAGAAGCAGTGGGTACGGTCACATTATTTCATAATCTCCTGTTAGAGCCTAGGCTTTGGGATTGAATCTCCACACGAGAGGCAGTGGGCATTGTCACATTATATCATAATCTCCTGTTAGAGCCTAGGCTTTGGGATTGAAAATCCCCACGAGAAGCAGTGGGTACGGTCACATTATTTCATAATCTCCTGTTAGAGCCTAGGCTTTGGGATTGAATCTCCCCACTAGAAGCAGTGGGTACGGTCACATTATATCATAATCTCCTGTTAGAGCCTAGGCTTTGGGATTGAATCTCCCCACGAGAAGCAGTGGGTACGGTCACATTATATCATAATCTCCTGTTAGAGCCCAGGCATTGGGATTGGATCTCCACATGAGAGGCAGTGAGTATGATGACATTGTTAGAACCTAGGCTTTGGGATTGGATCTCCACGCGAGAGGCAGTGGGTACAGTGACATTATATCATAATCTCCTGTTAGAACCCAGGTTTTGGGATTGAATCTCCCCACGAGAAGCAGTGGGTACGGTCACATTATATCATAATCTCCTGTTAGAGCCTAGGCTTTGGGATTGAATCTCCCCACGAGAAGCAGTGGGTACGGTCACATTATATCATAATCTCCTGTTAGAACCTAGGCTTTGGGATTGAATCTCCACACGAGAGGCAGTGGGTACGGTCACATTATATCATAATCTCGTGTTAGAACCTAGGCTTTGGGATTCAATCTCCCCATGAGAAGCAGTGGGTACAATGACATTGTTAGAGCCTAGGCTTTGGGATTGAATCTCCACACGAGAGGCAGTGGGTACGGTCACATTATATCATAATCTCCTGTTAGAGCCTAGGCTTTGGGATTGAATCTCCCCACGAGAAGCAGTGGGTACGGTCACATTATATCATAATCTCCTGTTAGAACCTAGGCTTTGGGATTGAATCTCCACACGAGAGGCAGTGGGTACGGTCACATTATATCATAATCTCCTGTTAGAACCTAGGCTTTGGGATTGGATCTCCACGCGAGAGGCAGTGAGTACACTGACATTATATCATAATCTCCTGTTAGAACCTATGCTTTGGGATTGGATCTCCCCACGAGAAGCAGTGGGTACGGTCACATTATATCATAATCTCCTGTTAGAACCTAGGCTTTGGGATTGAATCTCCCCACGAGAAGCAGTGGGTACGGTCACATTATATCATAATCTCCTGTTAGAACCTAGGCTTTGGGATTGGATCTCCACGCGAGAGGCGGTGAGTACACTGACATTATATCATAATCTCCTGTTAGAACCTAGGCTTTGGGATTGAATCTCCACACGAGAGGCAGTGGGTATTGTCACATTATATCATAATCTCCTGTTAGAACCTAGGCTTTGGGATTGGATCTCCACACGAGAGGCGTAGAGTACACTGACATTATATCATAATCTCCTGTTAGAACCTAGTCTTTGGGATTGAATCTCCACACGAGAGGCAGTGGGTATTGTCACATTATATCATAATCTCCTGTTAGAACCTAGGCTTTGGGATTGAATCTCCCCACGCGAAGCAGTGGGTACGGTCACATTATATCATGATCTCCTGTTAGAACCTAGGCTTTGGGATTGAATCTCCCCACGAGAAGCAGTGGGTACGGTCACATTATATCATAATCTCCTGTTAGAACCTAGGCTTTGGGATTGAATCTCCACACGAGAGGCAGTGGGTACGGTCACATTATATCATAATCTCCTGTTAGAGCCTAGGCTTTGGGATTGAATCTCCCCACGAGAAGCAGTGGGTACGGTCACATTATATCATAATCTCCTGTTAGAACCTAGGCTTTGGGATTGAATCTCCCCACGAGAAGCAGTGGGTACGGTCACATTATATCATAATCTCCTGTTAGAACCTAGGCTTTGGGATTGGATCTCCACGCGAGAGGCGGTGAGTACACTGACATTATATCATAATCTCCTGTTAGAACCTAGGCTTTGGGATTGAATCTCCACACGAGAGGCAGTGGGTATTGTCACATTATATCATAATCTCCTGTTAGAACCTAGGCTTTGGGATTGGATCTCCACACGAGAGGCGTTGAGTACACTGACATTATATCATAATCTCCTGTTAGAACATAGGCTTTGGGATTGAATCTCCACACGAGAGGCAGTGGGTATTGTCACATTATATCATAATCTCCTGTTAGAACCTAGGCTTTGGGATTCAATCTCCCCACGCGAAGCAGTGGGTACGGTCACATTATATCATGATCTCCTGTTAGAACCTAGGCTTTGGGATTGAATCTCCACACGAGAAGCAGTGGGTACGGTCACATTATATCATAATCTCCTGTTAGAGCCTAGGCTTTGGGATTCAATCTCCCCACGAGAAGCAGTGGGTACGGTCACATTATATCATAATCTCCTGTTAGAACCTAGGCTTTGGGATTCAATCTCCCCACGAGAAGCAGTGGGTACGGTCACATTATATCATAATCTCCTGTTAGAGCCTAGGCTTTGGGATTCAATCTCCCCACGAGAAGCAGTGGGTACGGTCACATTATATCATAATCTCCTGTTAGAGCCTAGGCTTTGGGATTCAATCTCCCCACGAGAAGCAGTGGGTACGGTCGCATTATATCATAATCTCCTGTTAGAGCCTAGGCATTGGGATTGGATCTCCACGCGAGAGGCGGTGAGTACACTGACATTATATCATAATCTCCTGTTAGAACCTAGGCTTTGGGATTGAATCTCC
Organism: Ambystoma mexicanum; assembly: GCF_040938575.1. Classification (NCBI taxonomy): domain Eukaryota; kingdom Metazoa; phylum Chordata; class Amphibia; order Caudata; family Ambystomatidae; genus Ambystoma; species Ambystoma mexicanum. The sequence continues at coordinate 38,843,829 of NC_090938.1, forward strand.
ACACGAGAGGCAGTGGGTATTGTCACATTATATCATAATCTCCTGTTAGAGCCTAGGCTTTGGGATTCAATCTCCCCACGAGAAGCAGTGGGTACGGTCACATTATATCATAATCTCCTGTTAGAACCTAGGCTTTGGGATTCAATCTCCCCACGAGAAGCAGTGGGTACGGTCACATTATATCATAATCTCCTGTTAGAGCCTAGGCTTTGGGATTCAATCTCCCCACGAGAAGCAGTGGGTACGGTCACATTATATCATAATCTCCTGTTAGAGCCTAGGCTTTGGGATTCAATCTCCCCACGAGAAGCAGTGGGTACGGTCACATTATATCATAATCTCCTGTTAGAGCCTAGGCATTGGGATTGGATCTCCACGCGAGAGGCGGTGAGTACACTGACATTATATCATAATCTCCTGTTAGAACCTAGGCTTTGGGATTGAATCTCCACACGAGAGGCAGTGGGTATTGTCACATTATATCATAATCTCCTGTTAGAACCTAGGCTTTGGGATTGGATCTCCACACGAGAGGCGTTGAGTACACTGACATTATATCATAATCTCCTGTTAGAACCTAGGCTTTGGGATTGAATCTCCACACGAGAGGCAGTGGGTACTGTAACATTATATCATAATCTCCTGTTAGAACCAAGGCTTTGGGATTGGATCTCCACACGAGAGGCAGTGGGTATGATGACATTGTTAGAACCTAGGCTTTGGGATTGGATCTCCATGCGAGAGGCGGTGAGTACACTGACATTATATCATAATCTCCTGTTAGAACCTAGGCTTTGGGATTGAATCTCCACACGAGAGGCAGTGGGTATTGTCAAATTATATCATAATCTCCTGTTAGAACCTAGGCTTTGGGATTGGATCTCCACACGAGAGGCGTTGAGTACACTGACATTATATCATAATCTCCTTTTAGAACCTAGGCTTTGGGATTGAATCTCCACACGAGAGGCAGTGGGTATTGTCACATTATATCATAATCTCCTGTTAGAACCAAGGCTTTGGGATTGGATCTCCACACTAGAGGCGGTGAGTACACTGACATTATATCATAATCTCCTGTTAGAACCTAGGCTTTGGGATTGAATCTCCACACGAGAGGCAGTGGGCATTGTCACATTATATCATAATCTCCTGTTAGAACCTAGGCTTTGTGATTGGATCTCCACACGAGAGGCGGTGAGTACACTGACAATATATCATAATCTCCTGTTAGAACCTAGGCTTTGGGATTGAATCTCCACACGAGAGGCAGTGGGTATGATGACATTGTTAGAACCTAGGCTTTGGGATTGGATCTCCATGCGAGAGGCGGTGAATACACTGACATTATATCATAATGTCCTGTTAGAACCTAGGGTTTGGGATTGAATCTCCACACGAGAGGTAGTGGATATTGTCACATTATATCATAATCTCCTGTTAGAACCTAGGCTTTGGGATTGAAAATCCCCATGAGAAGCAGTGGGTACGGTCACATTATATCATAATCTCCTGTTAGAACCCAGGCTTTGGGATTGAATCTCCCCACGAGAAGCAGTGGGTACGGTCACATTATATCATAATCTCCTGTTAGAGCCTAGGCTTTGGGATTGGATCTCCACGCGAGAGGCGGTGGGTACAGTGACATTATATCATAATCTCCTGTTAGAGCCTAGGCTTTGGGATTGGATCTCCACATGATAGGCAGTGGGTACGATGACATTGTTAGAACCTAGGCTTTGGGATTGGATCTCCACGCGAGAGGCAGTGAGTACAGTGACATTATATCATAATCTCCTGTTAGAACCCAGGCTTTGGGATTGAATCTCCCCACGAGAAGCAGTGGGTACGGTCACATTATATCATAATCTCCTGTTAGAGCCTAGGCTTTGGGATTGAATCTCCCCACGAGAAGCAGTGGGTACGGTCACATTATATCATAATCTCCTGTTAGAACCTAGGCTTTGGTATTGAATCTCCACACGAGAGGCAGTGAGTACGGTCACATTATATCATAATCTCCTGTTAGAACCTAGGCTTTGGGATTCAATCTCCCCACGAGAAGCAGTGGGTACGATGACATTGTTAGAGCCTAGGCTTTGGGATTGAATCTCCACATGAGAGGCAGTGGGTACGGTCACATTATATCATAATCTCCTGTTAGAGCCTAGGCTTTGGGATTGAATCTCCCCACGAGAAGCAGTGGGTACGGTCACATTATATCATAATCTCCTGTTAGAACCTAGGCTTTGGGATTGAATCTCCACACGAAAGGCAGTGGGTACGGTCACATTATATCATAATCTCCTGTTAGAACCTAGGCTTTGGGATTGGATCTCCACATGAGAGGCAGCGGGTACGATGACATTGTTAGAACCTAGGCTTTGGGATTGGATCTCCACGCAAGAGGCAGTAGGTACAGTGACAGGCTATGGGATTGAATCTCCCCACTAGAAGCAGTGGGTACGGTCACATTATATCATAATCTCCTGTTAGAGCATAGGCTTTGGATTGAATCTCCACACGAGAGGCAGTGGGTACGGTCACATTATATCATAATCTCCTGTTAGAACCTAGGCTTTGGGATTCAATCTCCCCACGAGAAGCAGTGGGTACGATGACATTGTTAGAGCCTAGGCTTTGGGATTGAATCTCCACATGAGAGGCAGTGGGTACGGTCACATTATATCATAATCTCCTGTTAGAGCCTAGGTTTTGGGATTGAATCTCCACACGAGAGGCAGTGGGTACTGTCACATTATATCATAATCTCCTGTTAGAACCAAGGCTTTGGGATTGGATCTCCACACGAGAGGCAGTGGGTATGATGACATTGTTAGAACCTAGGCTTTGGGATTGGATCTCCATGCGAGAGGCGGTGAGTACACTGACATTATATCATAATCTCCTGTTAGAACCTAGGCTTTGGGATTGAATCTCCACACGAGAGGCAGTGGGTATTGTCACATTATATCATAATCTCCTGTTAGAACCTAGGCTTTGGGATTGGATCTCCACACGAGAGGCGTTGAGTACACTGACATTATATCATAATCTCCTGTTAGAACCTAGGCTTTGGGAATGAATCTCCACACGAGAGGCAGTGCGTATTGTCACATTATATCATAATCTCCTGTTACAACCAAGGCTTTGGGATTGGATCTCCACACTAGAGGCGGTGAGTACACTGACATTATATCATAATCTCCTGTTAGAACCTAGGCTTTGGGATTGAATCTCCACACGAGAGGCAGTGGGCATTGTCACATTATATCATAATCTCCTGTTAGAACCTAGGCTTTGTGATTGGATCTCCACACGAGAGGCAGTGAGTACACTGACAATATATCATAATCTCCTGTTAGAACCTAGGCTTTGGGATTGAATCTCCATACGAGAGGCAGTGGGTATGATGACATTGTTAGAACCTAGGCTTTGGGATTGGATCTCCATGCGAGAGGCGGTGAATACACTGACATTATATCATAATATCCTGTTAGAACCTAGGGTTTGGGATTGAATCTCCACACGAGAGGTAGTGGATATTGTCACATTATATCATAATCTCCTGTTAGAACCTAGGCTTTGGGATTGAATCTCCCCACGAGAAGCAGTGGGTACAGTCACATTATATCATAATCTCCTGTTAGAGCCTAGGCTTTGGGATTGGATCTCTACGCGAGAGGCGGTGGGTACAGTGACATTATATCATAATCTCCTGTTAGAGCCTAGGCTTTGGGATTGGATCTCCACATGAGAGGCAGTGGGTACGATGACATTGTTAGAACCTAGGCTTTGGGATTGGATCTCCACGCGAGAGGCAGTGGGTAAAGTGACATTATATCATAATCTCCTGTTAGAACCCAGGCTTTGGGATTGAATCTCCCCACGAGAAGCAGTGGGTACGGTCACATTATATCATAATCTCCTGTTAGAGCCTAGGCTTTGGGATTGAATCTCCCCACGAGAAGCAGTGGGTACGGTCACATTATATCATAATCTCCTGTTAGAACCTAGGCTTTGGGATTGGATCTCCACGCGAGAGGCAGTAGGTACAGTGACAGGCTTTGGGATTGAATCTCCCCACTAGAAGCAGTGGGTACGGTCACATTATATCATAATCTCCTGTTATAGCATAGGCTTTGGGATTGAATCTCCACACGAGAGGCAGTGGGTACGGTCACATTATATCATAATCTCCTGTTAGAACCTAGGCTTTGGGATTCAATCTCCCCACGAGAAGCAGTGGGTACGATGACATTGTTAGAGCCTAGGCTTTGGGATTGAATCTCCACATGAGAGGCAGTGGGTACGGTCACATTATATCATAATCTCCTGTTAGAGCCTAGGCTTTGGGATTGAATCTCCCCACGAGAAGCAGTGGGTACGGTCACATTATATCATAATCTCCTGTTAGAACCTAGGCTTTGGGATTGAATCTCCACACGAGAGGCAGTGGGTACAGTCACATTATATCATAATCTCCTGTTAGAACCTAGGCTTTGGGATTCAATCTCCCCACGAGAAGCAGTGGGTATGGTCACATTATATCATAATCTCCTGTTAGAACCTAGGCTTTGGGATTGAATCTCCCCACGAGAAGCAGTGGGTACGGTCACATTATATCATAATCTCCTGTTAGAACCTAGGCTTTGGGATTGAATCTCCACACGAGAGGCAGTGGGTACAGTCAAATTATATCATAATCTCCTGTTAGAGCCTAGGCTTTGGGATTCAATCTTCCCACGAGAAACAGTGGGTATGGTCACATTATATCATAATCTACTGTTAGAGCCTAGGCATTGGGATTGGATCTCCACGCGAGAGGCGGGGTGTACACTGACATTATATCATAATCTCCTGTTAGAACCTAGGCTTTGGGATTGGATCTCCACACGAGAGGCGTTGAGTACACTGACATTATATCATAATCTCCTGTTAGAACCTAGGCTTTGGGATTGAATCTCCACACGAGAGGCAGTGGGTATTGTCACATTATATCATAATCTCCTGTTAGAACCAAGGCTTTGGGATTGGATCTCCACACGAGAGGCAGTGAGTACACTGACAATATATCATAATCTCCTGTTAGAACCTAGGCTTTGGGATTGAATCTCCACACGAGAGGCAGTGGGTATGATGACATTGTTAAAACCTTGGCTTTGGGATTGGATCTCCATGCGGGAGGCAGTGAGTACACTGACATTATATCATAATCTCCTGTTAGAACCTAGGCTTTGGGATTGAATCTCCACACGAGAGGCAGTGGGTATGATGACATTGTTATAACCTAGGCTTTGGGATTGGATCTCCATGTGAGAGGCGGTGAGTACACTGACATTATATCATAATCTCCTGTTAGAACCTAGGGTTTGGGATTGAATCTCCACACGAGAGGCAGTGGGCATTGTCACATTATATCATAATCTCCTGTTAGAACCTAGGCTTTGGGATTGAAAATCCCCACGAGAAGCAGTGGGTACGGTCACATTATATCATAATCTCCTGTTAGAGCCTAGGCTTTCAGATTGAATCTCCCCACGAGATGCAGTGGGTACGGTTACATTATATCATAATCTCCTGTTAGAGCCTAGGCTTTGGGATTGGATCTCTACACTAGAGGCGGCGGGTACAGTGACATTATATCATAATCTCCTGTTAGAACCCAGGCTTTGGGATTGAATCTCCACATGAGAGGCAGTGAGTACGATGACATTGTTAGAACCTAGGCTTTGGGATTGGATCTCCACGCGAGAGGCAGTGGGTACAGTGACATTATATCATAATCTCCTGTTAGAACCCAGGCTTTGGGATTGAATCTCCCCACGAGAAGCAGTGGGTACGGTCACATTATATCATAATCTCCTGTTAGAGCCTAGGCTTTGGGATTGAATCTCCCCACGAGAAGCAGTCGGTACGGTCACATTATATCATAATCTCCTGTTAGAACCTAGGCTTTGGGATTGAATCTCCACACGAGAGGCATTGGCTACGGTCACATTATATCATAATCTCCTGTTAGAACCTAGGCTTTGGGATTCAATCTCCCCATGAGAAGCAGTGGGTACGATGACATTGTTAGAGCCTAGGCTTTGGGATTGAATCTCCACACGAGAGGCAGTGGGTACGGTCACATTATATCATAATCTCCTGTTAGAGCCTAGGCTTTGGGATTGAATCTCCCCACGATAAGCAGTGGGTACGGTCACATTATATCATAATCTCCTGTTAGAACCTAGGCTTTGGGATTGAATCTCCACACGAGAGCCAGTGGGCATTGTCACATTATATCATAATCTCCTGTTAGAACCTAGGCTTTGGGATTGGATCTCCACACGAGAGCCGGTGAGTACACTGACATTATATCATAATCTCCTGTTAGAACCTAGGCTTTGGGATTGAATCTCCACACGAGAGGCAGTGGGTATGATGACATTGTTAGAACCTTGGCTTTGGGATTGGATCTCCATGCGGGAGGCAGTGAGTACACTGACATTATATCATAATCTCCTGTTAGAACCTAGGCTTTGGGATTGAATCTCCACACGAGAGGCAGTGGGTATGATGACATTGTTATAACCTAGGCTTTGGGATTGGATCTCCATGTGAGAGGCGGTGAGTACACTGACATTATATCATAATCTCCTGTTAGAACCTAGGGTTTGGGATTGAATCTCCACACGAGAGGCAGTGGGCATTGTCACATTATATCATAATCTCCTGTTAGAGCCTAGGCTTTGGGATTGAAAATCCCCACGAGAAGCAGTGGGTACGGTCACATTATATCATAATCTCCTGTTAGAGCCTAGGCTTTCGGATTGAATCTCCCCACGAGATGCAGTGGGTACGGTCACATTATATCATAATCTCCTGTTAGAGCCTAGGCTTTGGGATTGGATCTCTACACTAGAGGCGGCGGGTACAGTGACATTATATCATAATCTCCTGTTAGAACCCAGGCTTTGGGATTGAATCTCCACATGAGAGGCAGTGAGTACGATGACATTGTTAGAACCTAGGCTTTGGGATTGGATCTCCACGCGAGAGACAGTGGGTACAGTGACATTATATCATAATCTCCTGTTAGAACCCAGGCTTTGGGATTGAATCTTCCCACGAGAAGCAGTGGGTACGGTCACATTATATCATAATATCCTGTTAGAGCCTAGGCTTTGGGATTGAATCTCCCCACGAGAAGCAGTCGGTACGGTCACATTATATCATAATCTCCTGTTAGAACCTAGGCTTTGGGATTGAATCTCCACACGAGAGGCATTGGGTACGGTCACATTATATCATAATCTCCTGTTAGAACCTAGGCTTTGGGATTCAATCTCCCCATGAGAAGCAGTGGGTACGATGACATTGTTAGAGCCTAGGCTTTGGGATTGAATCTCCACACGAGAGGCAGTGGGTACGGTCCCATTATATCATAATCTCCTGTTAGAGCCTAGGCTTTGGGATTGAATCTCCACACGAGAGCCAGTGGGCATTGTCACATCATATCATAATCTCCTGTTAGAACCTAGGCTTTGGGATTGGATCTCCACACGAGAGCCGGTGAGTACACTGACATTATATCATAATCTCCTGTTAGAACCTAGGCTTTGGGATTGAATCTCCACACGAGAGGCAGTGGGTATGATGACATTGTTAGAACCTAGGCTTTGGGATTGGATCTCCATGCGAGAGGCGGTGAGTACACTGACATTATATCATAATCTCCTGTTAGAACCTAGGCTTTGGGATTGAATCTCCACACGAGAGGCAGTGGGCATTGTCACATCATATCATAATCTCCTGTTAGAACCTAGGCTTTGGGATTGGATCTCCACACGAGAGGCGGTGAGTACACTGACATTATATCATAATCTCCTGTTAGAACCTAGGCTTTAGGATTGAATCTCCACACAAGAGGCAGTGGGTATTGTCACATTATATCATAATCTCCTGTTAGAACCTAGGCTTTGGGATTGAATCTCCACACGAGAGGCAGTGGGTACGGTCCCATTATATCATAATCTCCTGTTAGAGCCTAGGCATTGGGATTGGATCTCCACATGAGAGGCAGTGGGTATGATGACATTGTTAGAACCTAGGCTTTGGGATTGGATCTCCATGCGAGAGGCAGTGGGTAAAGTGACATTATATCATAATCTCCTGTTAGGACCCAGGCTTTGGGATTGAATCTCCCCACGAGAAGCAGTGGGTACGGTCACATTATATCATAATCTCCTGTTAGGACCTAGGCTTTGGGATTGAATCTCCACACGAGAGGCAGTGGGTACGGTCACATTATATCACAATCTCCTGTTAGAACCTAGGCTTTGGGATTCAATCTCCCCACGAGAAGCAGTGGGTACGATGACATTGTTAGAGCCTAGGCTTTGGGATTGAATCTCCACACGAGAGGCAGTGGGTACGGTCACATTATATCATAATCTCCTGTTAGAGCCTAGGCTTTGGGATTGAATCTCCCCACGAGAAGCAGTGGGTACGGTCACATTATATCATAATATCCTGTTAGAACCTAGGCTTTGGGATTGAAACTCCACACGAGAGGCAGTGGGTACGGTCACATTATATCATAATCTCCTGTTAGAACCTAGGCTTTGGGATTCAATCTCCCCACGAGAAGCAGTGGGTACGGTCACATTATATCATAATCTCCTGTTAGAGCCTAGGCTTTGGGATTGAATCTCCCCACGAGAAGCAGTGGGTACGGTCACATTATATCATAATCTCCTGTTAGAGCCTAGGCTTTGGGATTGAATCTCCCCACGAGAAGCAGTGGGTACGGTCACATTATATCATAATCTCCTGTTAGAACCTAGGCTTTGGGATTGAAACTCCACACGAGAGGCAGTGGGTACGGTCACATTATATCATAATCTCCTGTTAGAACCTAGGCTTTGGGATTCAATCTCCCCACGAGAAGCAGTGGGTACGGTCACATTATATCATAATCTCCTGTTAGAACCTAGGCTTTGGGATTGAATCTCCCCACGAGAAGCAGTGGGTACGGTCACATTATATCATAATCTCCTGTTAGAACCTAGGCTTTGGGATTGAATCTCCACACGAGAGGCAGTGGGTACGGTCACATTATATCATAATCTCCTGTTAGAGCCTAGGCTTTGGGATTCAATCTCCCCACGAGAAGCAGTGGGTACGGTCACATTATATCATAATCTCCTGTTAGAACCTAGGCTTTGGGATTGAATCTCCCCACGAGAAGCAGTGGGTACGGTCACATTATATCATAATCTCCTGTTAGAACCTAGGCTTTGGGATTGAATCTCCACACGAGAGGCAGTGGGTACGGTCACATTATATCATAATCTCCTGTTAGAGCCTAGGCTTTGGGATTGGATCTCCACACGAGAGGCGGTGAGTACACTGACATTATATCATAATCTCCTGTTAGAACCTAGTCTTTGGGATTGAATCTCCACACGAGAGGCAGTGGGTATTGTCACATTATATCATAATCTCCTGTTAGAACCTAGGCTTTGGGATTGAATCTCCACACGAGAGGCAGTGGGTACGGTCCCATTATATCATAATCTCCTGTTAGTACCTAGGCATTGGGATTGGAACTCCACGCGAGAGGCGGTGGATACAGTGAGATTATATCATAATCTCCTGTTAGAGCCTAGGCTTTGGGATTGGATCTCTACGCGAGAGGCGGTGGGTACAGTGACATTATATCATAATCTCCTGTTAGAGCCTAGGCATTGGGATTGGATCTCCACGTGAGAGGCAGTGGGTACGATGACATTTTTAGAACCTAGGCTTTGGGATTGGATCTCCACTCGAGAGGCAGTGGGTACAGTGACATTATACCATAATCTCCTGTTAGAACCCAGGCTTTGGGATTGAATCTCCACACGAGAGGCAGTGGGTACGGTCACATCATATCATAATCTCCTGTTAGAACCTAGACTTTGGGGTTGAATCTCCACACGAGAGGCAGTGGGTACGGTCACATTATATCATAATCTCCTGTTAGGACCTAGGCTTTGGGATTGGATCTCCACGCGAGAGGCGGTGGGTACAGTCACATTATATCATAATCTCCTGTTAGAGCCCAGGCATTGGGATTGTCTACCCACTTTTTAATGAAGATTTCCCAACTCAGAGTGGAGATTTCGGTTCCTTCCTCTGAGGGTGAATTTAATTCTTACACTGGAAATGCCAGCAATATGGAACACGGCGGATTGCCCTGATGCTTCCGGTAGATTTTGTAAAAACTCTGCCTCAGTAGAATCATGAGAACATGTCCTCTTCTGCTGCCCTGACTTACAGAATACGCATCAAATCTTACTGGAAATATCTGTGAAAGATTTCAGACCGATTGATGATGACTCACTTTGGGCTAGAATTCTGTTGGGCGCATCTACTTCATTTATGATCGCTGCATTGGAATTGTGAAAGGACTGTGTCATCAGCCTTTAGTAGCAATCAGGAAAATGTGTGGCTATGATGACATTGTTAGAACCTAGGCTTTGGGATTGGATCTCCATGCGAGAGGCAGTGAGTACACTGACATTATATCATAATCTCCTGTTAGAACCTAGGCTTTGGGATTGAATCTCCACACGAGAGGCAGTGGGCATTGTCACATTATATCATAATCTCCTGTTAGAACCTAGGCTTTGGGATTGGATCTCCACACGAGAGGCGGTGAGTACACTGACATTATATCATAATCTCCTGTTAGAACCTAGGCTTTAGGATTGAATCTCCACACAAGAGGCAGTGGGTATTGTCACATTATATCATAATCTCCTGTTAGAACCTAGGCTTTGGGATTGAATCTCCACACGAGAGGCAGTGGGTACGGTCCCATTATATCATAATCTCCTGTTAGAGCCTAGGCATTGGGATTGGATCTCCACATGAGAGGCAGTGGGTATGATGACATTGTTAGAACCTAGGCTTTGGGATTGGATCTCCATGCGAGAGGCAGTGGGTACAGTGACACATTATATCATAATCTCCTCTTAGAACCTAGGCTTTGGGATTGGATCTCCACACGAGAGGCGGTGAGTACACTGACATTATATCATAATCTTCTGTTAGGACCCAGGCTTTGGGATTGAATCTCCCCACGAAAAGCAGTGGGTACGGTCACATTATATCATAATCTCCTGTTAGGACCTAGGCTTTGGGATTGAATCTCCACACGAGAGGCAGTGGGTACGGTCACATTATATCACAATCTCCTGTTAGAACCTAGGCTTTGGGATTCAATCTCCCCACGAGAAGCAGTGGGTACGATGACATTGTTAGAGCCTAGGCTTTGGGATTGAATCTCCACACGAGAGGCAGTGGGTACGGTCACATTATATCATAATCTCCTGTTAGAGCCTAGGCTTTGGGATTGAATCTCCCCACGAGAAGCAGTGGGTACGGTCACATTATATCATAATATCCTGTTAGAACCTAGGCTTTGGGATTGAAACTCCACACGAGAGGCAGTGGGTACGGTCACATTATATCATAATCTCCTGTTAGAACCTAGGCTTTGGGATTCAATCTCCCCACGAGAAGCAGTGGGTACGGTCACATTATATCACAATCTCCTGTTAGAACCTAGGCTTTGGGATTCAATCTCCCCACGAGAAGCAGTGGGTACGATGACATTGTTAGAGCCTAGGCTTTGGGATTGAATCTCCACACGAGAGGCAGTGGGCATTGTCACATTATATCATAATCTCCTGTTAGAACCTAGGCTTTGTGATTGGATCTCCACACGAGAGGCAGTGAGTACACTGACAATATATCATAATCTCCTGTTAGAACCTAGGCTTTGGGATTGAATCTCCACACGAGAGGCAGTGGGTATTATGACATTGTTAGAACCTAGGCTTTGGGATTGGATCTCCATGCGAGAGGCGGTGAATACACTGACATTATATCATAATATCCTGTTAGAACCTAGGGTTTGGGATTGAATCTCCACACGAGAGGTAGTGGATATTGTCACATTATATCATAATCTCCTGTTAGAACCTAGGCTTTGGGATTGAATCTCCCCACGAGAAGCAGTGGGTACAGTCACATTATATCATAATCTCCTGTTAGAGCCTAGGCTTTGGGATTGGATCTCTACGCGAGAGGCGGTGGGTACAGTGACATTATATCATAATCTCCTGTTAGAGCCTAGGCTTTGGGATTGGATCTCCACATGAGAGGCAGTGGGTACGATGACATTGTTAGAACCTAGGCTTTGGGATTGGATCTCCACGCGAGAGGCAGTGGGTAAAGTGACATTATATCATAATCTCCTGTTAGAACCCAGGCTTTGGGATTGAATCTCCCCACGAGAAGCAGTGGGTACGGTCACATTATATCATAATCTCCTGTTAGAGCCTAGGCTTTGGGATTGAATCTCCCCACGAGAAGCAGTGGGTACGGTCACATTATATCATAATCTCCTGTTAGAACCTAGGCTTTGGGATTGAATCTCCACACGAGAGGCAGTGGGTACGGTCACATTATATCATAATCTCCTGTTAGAGCCCAGGCTTTGGGATTGAATCTCCCCACGAGAAGCAGTGGGTACGGTCACATTATATTATAATCTCCTGTTAGAACCTAGGCTTTGGGATTGGATCTCCACGCGAGAGGCAGTGGGTACGGTGACATTATATCATAATCTCCTGTTAGAACCCAGGCTTTGGGATTGCATCTCCCCACGGGAAGCAGTGGGTACGGTCACATTATATCATAATCTCCTGTTAGAACCTAGGCTTTGGGATTGAATCTCCACACGAGAGGCAGTGGGTACGGTCACATTATATCATAATCTCCTGTTAGAACCTAGGCTTTGGGATTGGATCTCCCCACGAGAAGCAGTGGGTACGATGACATTGTTAGAGCCTAGGCTTTGGGATTGAATCTCCACATGAGAGGCAGTGGGTGCGGTCACATTATATCATAATCTCCTGTTAGAGCCTGGGCTTTGGGATTGAATCTCCCCACGAGAAGCAGTGGGTACGGTCACATTATATCATAATCTCCTGTTAGAACCTAGGCTTTGGGATTGAATCTCCACACGAGAGGCAGTGGGTACGGTCACATTATATCATAATCTCCTGTTAGAACCTAGGCTTTGGGATTGGATCTCCACATGAGAGGCAGTGGGTACGATGACATTGTTAGAACCTAGGCTTTGGGATTGGATCTCCACGCGAGAGGCAGTAGGTACAGTGACAGGCTTTGGGATTGAATCTCCCCACTAGAAGCAGTGGGTACGGTCACATTATATCATAATCTCCTGTTATAGCATAGGCTTTGGGATTGAATCTCCACACGAGAGGCAGTGGGTACGGTCACATTATATCATAATCTCCTGTTAGAACCTAGGCTTTGGGATTCAATCTCCCCACGAGAAGCAGTGGGTACGATGACATTGTTAGAGCCTAGGCTTTGGGATTGAATCTCCACATGAGAGGCAGTGGGTACGGTCACATTATATCATAATCTCCTGTTAGAGCCTAGGCTTTGGGATTGAATCTCCCCACGAGAAGCAGTGGGTACGGTCACATTATATCATAATCTCCTGTTAGAACCTAGGCTTTGGGATTGAATCTCCACACGAGAGGCAGTGGGTACAGTCACATTATATCATAATCTCCTGTTAGAACCTAGGCTTTGGGATTCAATCTCCCCACGAGAAGCAGTGGGTACGGTCACATTATATCATAATCTCCTGTTAGAACCTAGGCTTTGGGATTGAATCTCCCCACGAGAAGCAGTGGGTACGGTCACATTATATCATAATCTCCTGTTAGAACCTAGGCTTTGGGATTGAATCTCCACACGAGAGGCAGTGGGTACAGTCAAATTATATCATAATCTCCTGTTAGAGCCTAGGCTTTGGGATTCAATCTTCCCACGAGAAACAGTGGGTATGGTCACATTATATCATAATCTACTGTTAGAGCCTAGGCATTGGGATTGGATCTCCACGCGAGAGGCGGGGTGTACACTGACATTATATCATAATCTCCTGTTAGAACCTAGGCTTTGGGATTGGATCTCCACACGAGAGGCGTTGAGTACACTGACATTATATCATAATCTCCTGTTAGAACCTAGGCTTTGGGATTGAATCTCCACACGAGAGGCAGTGGGTATTGTCACATTATATCATAATCTCCTGTTAGAACCAAGGCTTTGGGATTGGATCTCCACACGAGAGGCAGTGAGTACACTGACAATATATCATAATCTCCTGTTAGAACCTAGGCTTTGGGATTGAATCTCCACACGAGAGGCAGTGGGTATGATGACATTGTTAAAACCTTGGCTTTGGGATTGGATCTCCATGCGGGAGGCAGTGAGTACACTGACATTATATCATAATCTCCTGTTAGAACCTAGGCTTTGGGATTGAATCTCCACACGAGAGGCAGTGGGTATGATGACATTGTTATAACCTAGGCTTTGGGATTGGATCTCCATGTGAGAGGCGGTGAGTACACTGACATTATATCATAATCTCCTGTTAGAACCTAGGGTTTGGGATTGAATCTCCACACGAGAGGCAGTGGGCATTGTCACATTATATCATAATCTCCTGTTAGAACCTAGGCTTTGGGATTGAAAATCCCCACGAGAAGCAGTGGGTACGGTCACATTATATCATAATCTCCTGTTAGAGCCTAGGCTTTCAGATTGAATCTCCCCACGAGATGCAGTGGGTACGGTTACATTATATCATAATCTCCTGTTAGAGCCTAGGCTTTGGGATTGGATCTCTACACTAGAGGCGGCGGGTACAGTGACATTATATCATAATCTCCTGTTAGAACCCAGGCTTTGGGATTGAATCTCCACATGAGAGGCAGTGAGTACGATGACATTGTTAGAACCTAGGCTTTGGGATTGGATCTCCACGCGAGAGGCAGTGGGTACAGTGACATTATATCATAATCTCCTGTTAGAACCCAGGCTTTGGGATTGAATCTCCCCACGAGAAGCAGTGGGTACGGTCACATTATATCATAATCTCCTGTTAGAGCCTAGGCTTTGGGATTGAATCTCCCCACGAGAAGCAGTCGGTACGGTCACATTATATCATAATCTCCTGTTAGAACCTAGGCTTTGGGATTGAATCTCCACACGAGAGGCATTGGCTACGGTCACATTATATCATAATCTCCTGTTAGAACCTAGGCTTTGGGATTCAATCTCCCCATGAGAAGCAGTGGGTACGATGACATTGTTAGAGCCTAGGCTTTGGGATTGAATCTCCACACGAGAGGCAGTGGGTACGGTCACATTATATCATAATCTCCTGTTAGAGCCTAGGCTTTGGGATTGAATCTCCCCACGATAAGCAGTGGGTACGGTCACATTATATCATAATCTCCTGTTAGAACCTAGGCTTTGGGATTGAATCTCCACACGAGAGCCAGTGGGCATTGTCACATTATATCATAATCTCCTGTTAGAACCTAGGCTTTGGGATTGGATCTCCACACGAGAGCCGGTGAGTACACTGACATTATATCATAATCTCCTGTTAGAACCTAGGCTTTGGGATTGAATCTCCACACGAGAGGCAGTGGGTATGATGACATTGTTAGAACCTTGGCTTTGGGATTGGATCTCCATGCGGGAGGCAGTGAGTACACTGACATTATATCATAATCTCCTGTTAGAACCTAGGCTTTGGGATTGAATCTCCACACGAGAGGCAGTGGGTATGATGACATTGTTATAACCTAGGCTTTGGGATTGGATCTCCATGTGAGAGGCGGTGAGTACACTGACATTATATCATAATCTCCTGTTAGAACCTAGGGTTTGGGATTGAATCTCCACACGAGAGGCAGTGGGCATTGTCACATTATATCATAATCTCCTGTTAGAGCCTAGGCTTTGGGATTGAAAATCCCCACGAGAAGCAGTGGGTACGGTCACATTATATCATAATCTCCTGTTAGAGCCTAGGCTTTCGGATTGAATCTCCCCACGAGATGCAGTGGGTACGGTCACATTATATCATAATCTCCTGTTAGAGCCTAGGCTTTGGGATTGGATCTCTACACTAGAGGCGGCGGGTACAGTGACATTATATCATAATCTCCTGTTAGAACCCAGGCTTTGGGATTGAATCTCCACATGAGAGGCAGTGAGTACGATGACATTGTTAGAACCTAGGCTTTGGGATTGGATCTCCACGCGAGAGACAGTGGGTACAGTGACATTATATCATAATCTCCTGTTAGAACCCAGGCTTTGGGATTGAATCTTCCCACGAGAAGCAGTGGGTACGGTCACATTATATCATAATATCCTGTTAGAGCCTAGGCTTTGGGATTGAATCTCCCCACGAGAAGCAGTCGGTACGGTCACATTATATCATAATCTCCTGTTAGAACCTAGGCTTTGGGATTGAATCTCCACACGAGAGGCATTGGGTACGGTCACATTATATCATAATCTCCTGTTAGAACCTAGGCTTTGGGATTCAATCTCCCCATGAGAAGCAGTGGGTACGATGACATTGTTAGAGCCTAGGCTTTGGGATTGAATCTCCACACGAGAGGCAGTGGGTACGGTCCCATTATATCATAATCTCCTGTTAGAGCCTAGGCTTTGGGATTGAATCTCCACACGAGAGCCAGTGGGCATTGTCACATCATATCATAATCTCCTGTTAGAACCTAGGCTTTGGGATTGGATCTCCACACGAGAGCCGGTGAGTACACTGACATTATATCATAATCTCCTGTTAGAACCTAGGCTTTGGGATTGAATCTCCACACGAGAGGCAGTGGGTATGATGACATTGTTAGAACCTAGGCTTTGGGATTGGATCTCCATGCGAGAGGCGGTGAGTACACTGACATTATATCATAATCTCCTGTTAGAACCTAGGCTTTGGGATTGAATCTCCACACGAGAGGCAGTGGGCATTGTCACATCATATCATAATCTCCTGTTAGAACCTAGGCTTTGGGATTGGATCTCCACACGAGAGGCGGTGAGTACACTGACATTATATCATAATCTCCTGTTAGAACCTAGGCTTTAGGATTGAATCTCCACACAAGAGGCAGTGGGTATTGTCACATTATATCATAATCTCCTGTTAGAACCTAGGCTTTGGGATTGAATCTCCACACGAGAGGCAGTGGGTACGGTCCCATTATATCATAATCTCCTGTTAGAGCCTAGGCATTGGGATTGGATCTCCACATGAGAGGCAGTGGGTATGATGACATTGTTAGAGCCTAGGCTTTGGGATTGAATCTCCCCACGAGAAGCAGTGGGTACGGTCACATTATATCATAATCTCCTGTTAGGACCTAGGCTTTGGGATTGAATCTCCACACGAGAGGCAGTGGGTACGGTCACATTATATCACAATCTCCTGTTAGAACCTAGGCTTTGGGATTCAATCTCCCCACGAGAAGCAGTGGGTACGATGACATTGTTAGAGCCTAGGCTTTGGGATTGAATCTCCACACGAGAGGCAGTGGGTACGGTCACATTATATCATAATCTCCTGTTAGAGCCTAGGCTTTGGGATTGAATCTCCCCACGAGAAGCAGTGGGTACGGTCACATTATATCATAATATCCTGTTAGAACCTAGGCTTTGGGATTGAAACTCCACACGAGAGGCAGTGGGTACGGTCACATTATATCATAATCTCCTGTTAGAACCTAGGCTTTGGGATTCAATCTCCCCACGAGAAGCAGTGGGTACGGTCACATTATATCATAATCTCCTGTTAGAGCCTAGGCTTTGGGATTGAATCTCCCCACGAGAAGCAGTGGGTACGGTCACATTATATCATAATCTCCTGTTAGAGCCTAGGCTTTGGGATTGAATCTCCCCACGAGAAGCAGTGGGTACGGTCACATTATATCATAATCTCCTGTTAGAACCTAGGCTTTGGGATTGAAACTCCACACGAGAGGCAGTGGGTACGGTCACATTATATCATAATCTCCTGTTAGAACCTAGGCTTTGGGATTCAATCTCCCCACGAGAAGCAGTGGGTACGGTCACATTATATCATAATCTCCTGTTAGAACCTAGGCTTTGGGATTGAATCTCCCCACGAGAAGCAGTGGGTACGGTCACATTATATCATAATCTCCTGTTAGAACCTAGGCTTTGGGATTGAATCTCCACACGAGAGGCAGTGGGTACGGTCACATTATATCATAATCTCCTGTTAGAGCCTAGGCTTTGGGATTCAATCTCCCCACGAGAAGCAGTGGGTACGGTCACATTATATCATAATCTCCTGTTAGAACCTAGGCTTTGGGATTGAATCTCCCCACGAGAAGCAGTGGGTACGGTCACATTATATCATAATCTCCTGTTAGAACCTAGGCTTTGGGATTGAATCTCCACACGAGAGGCAGTGGGTACGGTCACATTATATCATAATCTCCTGTTAGAGCCTAGGCTTTGGGATTGGATCTCCACACGAGAGGCGGTGAGTACACTGACATTATATCATAATCTCCTGTTAGAACCTAGTCTTTGGGATTGAATCTCCACACAAGAGGCAGTGGGTATTGTCACATTATATCATAATCTCCTGTTAGAACCTAGGCTTTGGGATTGAATCTCCACACGAGAGGCAGTGGGTACGGTCCCATTATATCATAATCTCCTGTTAGTACCTAGGCATTGGGATTGGAACTCCACGCGAGAGGCGGTGGATACAGTGAGATTATATCATAATCTCCTGTTAGAGCCTAGGCTTTGGGATTGGATCTCTACGCGAGAGGCGGTGGGTACAGTGACATTATATCATAATCTCCTGTTAGAGCCTAGGCATTGGGATTGGATCTCCACGTGAGAGGCAGTGGGTACGATGACATTTTTAGAACCTAGGCTTTGGGATTGGATCTCCACTCGAGAGGCAGTGGGTACAGTGACATTATACCATAATCTCCTGTTAGAACCCAGGCTTTGGGATTGAATCTCCACACGAGAGGCAGTGGGTACGGTCACATCATATCATAATCTCCTGTTAGAACCTAGACTTTGGGGTTGAATCTCCACACGAGAGGCAGTGGGTACGGTCACATTATATCATAATCTCCTGTTAGGACCTAGGCTTTGGGATTGGATCTCCACGCGAGAGGCGGTGGGTACAGTCACATTATATCATAATCTCCTGTTAGAGCCCAGGCATTGGGATTGTCTACCCACTTTTTAATGAAGATTTCCCAACTCAGAGTGGAGATTTCGGTTCCTTCCTCTGAGGGTGAATTTAATTCTTACACTGGAAATGCCAGCAATATGGAACACGGCGGATTGCCCTGATGCTTCCGGTAGATTTTGTAAAAACTCTGCCTCAGTAGAATCATGAGAACATGTCCTCTTCTGCTGCCCTGACTTACAGAATACGCATCAAATCTTACTGGAAATATCTGTGAAAGATTTCAGACCGATTGATGATGACTCACTTTGGGCTAGAATTCTGTTGGGCGCATCTACTTCATTTATGATCCCTGCATTGGAATTGTGAAAGGACTGTGTCATCAGCCTTTAGTAGCAATCAGGAAAATGTGTGGCTATGATGACATTGTTAGAACCTAGGCTTTGGGATTGGATCTCCATGCGAGAGGCGGTGAGTACACTGACATTATATCATAATCTCCTGTTAGAACCTAGGCTTTGGGATTGAATCTCCACACGAGAGGCAGTGGGCATTGTCACATTATATCATAATCTCCTGTTAGAACCTAGGCTTTGGGATTGGATCTCCACACGAGAGGCGGTGAGTACACTGACATTATATCATAATCTCCTGTTAGAACCTAGGCTTTAGGATTGAATCTCCACACAAGAGGCAGTGGGTATTGTCACATTATATCATAATCTCCTGTTAGAACCTAGGCTTTGGGATTGAATCTCCACACGAGAGGCAGTGGGTACGGTCCCATTATATCATAATCTCCTGTTAGAGCCTAGGCATTGGGATTGGATCTCCACATGAGAGGCAGTGGGTATGATGACATTGTTAGAACCTAGGCTTTGGGATTGGATCTCCATGCGAGAGGCAGTGGGTACAGTGACACATTATATCATAATCTCCTCTTAGAACCTAGGCTTTGGGATTGGATCTCCACACGAGAGGCGGTGAGTACACTGACATTATATCATAATCTTCTGTTAGGACCCAGGCTTTGGGATTGAATCTCCCCACGAAAAGCAGTGGGTACGGTCACATTATATCATAATCTCCTGTTAGGACCTAGGCTTTGGGATTGAATCTCCACACGAGAGGCAGTGGGTACGGTCACATTATATCACAATCTCCTGTTAGAACCTAGGCTTTGGGATTCAATCTCCCCACGAGAAGCAGTGGGTACGATGACATTGTTAGAGCCTAGGCTTTGGGATTGAATCTCCACACGAGAGGCAGTGGGTACGGTCACATTATATCATAATCTCCTGTTAGAGCCTAGGCTTTGGGATTGAATCTCCCCACGAGAAGCAGTGGGTACGGTCACATTATATCATAATATCCTGTTAGAACCTAGGCTTTGGGATTGAAACTCCACACGAGAGGCAGTGGGTACGGTCACATTATATCATAATCTCCTGTTAGAACCTAGGCTTTGGGATTCAATCTCCCCACGAGAAGCAGTGGGTACGGTCACATTATATCACAATCTCCTGTTAGAACCTAGGCTTTGGGATTCAATCTCCCCACGAGAAGCAGTGGGTACGATGACATTGTTAGAGCCTGGGCTTTGGGATTGAATCTCCACACGAGAGGCAGTGGGTACGGTCACATTATATCATAATCTCCTGTTAGAGCCTAGGCTTTGGGATTGAATCTCCCCACGAGAAGCAGTGGGTACGGTCACATTATATCATAATATCCTGTTAGAACCTAGGCTTTGGGATTGAAACTCCACACGAGAGGCAGTGGGTACGGTCACATTATATCATAATCTCCTGTTAGAACCTAGGCTTTGGGATTCAATCTCCCCACGAGAAGCAGTGGGTACGGTCACATTATATCATAATCTCCTGTTAGAACCTAGGCTTTGGGATTGAATCTCTCCACGAGAAGCAGTGGGTACGGTCACATTATATCATAATCTCCTGTTAGAACCTAGGCTTTGGGATTGAATCTCCACACGAGAGACAGTGGGTACGGTCACATTATATCATAATCTCCTGTTAGAGCCTAGGCTTTGGGATTCAATCTCCCCACGAGAAGCAGTGGGTACGGTCACATTATATCATAATCTCCTGTTAGAACCTAGGCTTTGGGATTGAATCTCTCCACGAGAAGCAGTGGGTACGGTCACATCATATCATAATCTCCTGTTAGAACCTAGGCTTTGGGATTGAATCTCCAAACGAGAGGCAGTGGGTACGGTCCCATTATATCATAATCTCCTGTTAGAGCCTAGGCATTGGGATTGGATCTCCACATGAGAGGCAGTGGGTACGATGACATTGTTAGAACCTAGGCTTTGGGATTGGATCTCCACGCGAGAGGCAGTGGGTACAGTGACACATTATATCATAATCTCCTCTTAGAACCTAGGCTTTGGGATTGGATCTCCACACGAGAGGCGGTGAGTACACTGACATTATATCATAATCTCCTGTTAGGACCCAGGCTTTGGGATTGAATCTCCCCACGAGAAGCAGTGGGTACGGTCACATTATATCATAATCTCCTGTTAGGACCTAGGCTTTGGGATTGAATCTCCACACGAGAGGCAGTGGGTACGGTCACATTATATCACAATCTCCTGTTAGAACCTAGGCTTTGGGATTCAATCTCCCCACGAGAAGCAGTGGGTACGATGACATTGTTAGAGCCTAGGCTTTGGGATTGAATCTCCACACGAGAGGCAGTGGGTACGGTCACATTATATCATAATCTCCTGTTAGAGCCTAGGCTTTGGGATTGAATCTCCCCACGAGAAGCAGTGGGTACGGTCACATTATATCATAATCTCCTGTTAGAACCTAGGCTTTGGGATTGAAACTCCACACGAGAGGCAGTGGGTACGGTCACATTATATCATAATCTCCTGTTAGAACCTAGGCTTTGGGATTCAATCTCCCCACGAGAAGCAGTGGGTACGGTCACATTATATCATAATCTCCTGTTAGAACCTAGGCTTTGGGATTGAATCTCCCCACGAGAAGCAGTGGGTACGGTCACATTATATCATAATCTCCTGTTAGAACCTAGGCTTTGGGATTGAATCTCCACACGAGAGGCAGTGGGTACGGTCACATTATATCATAATCTCCTGTTAGAGCCTAGGCTTTGGGATTCAATCTCCCCACGAGAAGCAGTGGGTACGGTCACATTATATCATAATCTCCTGTTAGAACCTAGGCTTTGGGATTGAATCTCCCCACGAGAAGCAGTGGGTACGGTCACATTATATCATAATCTCCTGTTAGAACCTAGGCTTTGGGATTGAATCTCCACACGAGAGGCAGTGGGTACGGTCACATTATATCATAATCTCCTGTTAGAGCCTAGGCTTTGGGATTCAATCTCCCCACGAGAAGCAGTGGGTACGGTCACATTATATCATAATCACCTGTTAGAGCCTAGGCTTTGGGATTGGATCTCCACACGAGAGGCAGTGGGCATTGTCACAATATATCATAATCTCCTGTTAGAACCTAGGCTTTGGGATTGGATCTCCACACGAGAGGCGGTGAGTACACTGACATTATATCATAATCTCCTGTTAGAACCTAGTCTTTGGGATTGAATCTCCACACGAGAGGCAGTGGGTATTGTCACATTATATCATAATCTCCTGTTAGAACCTAGGCTTTGGGATTGAATCTCCACACGAGAGGCAGTGGGTACGGTCCCATTATATCATAATCTCCTGTTAGTACCTAGGCATTGGGATTGGAACTCCACGCGAGAGGCGGTGGATACAGTGAGATTATATCATAATCTCCTGTTAGAGCCTAGGCTTTGGGATTGGATCTCTACGCGAGAGGCGGTGGGTACAGTGACATTATATCATAATCTCCTGTTAGAGCCTAGGCATTGGGATTGGATCTCCACGTGAGAGGCAGTGGGTACGATGACATTTTTAGAACCTAGGCTTTGGGATTGGATCTCCACGCGAGAGGCAGTGGGTACAGTGACATTATACCATAATCTCCTGTTAGAACCCAGGCTTTGGGATTGAATCTCCACACGAGAGGCAGTGGGTACGGTCACATCATATCATAATCTCCTGTTAGAACCTAGGCTTTGGGGTTGAATCTCCACACGAGAGGCAGTGGGTACAGTCACATTATATCATAATCTCCTGTTAGGACCTAGGCTTTGGGATTGGATCTCCACGCGAGAGGCGGTGGGTACAGTCACATTATATCATAATCTCCTGTTAGAGCCCAGGCATTGGGATTGTCTACCCACTTTTTAATGAAGATTTCCCAACTCAGAGTGGAGATTTTGGTTCCTTCCTCTGAGGGTGAATTTAATTCTTACACTGGAAATGCCAGCAATATGGAACACGGCGGATTGCCCTGATGCTTCCGGTAGATTTTGTAAAAACTCTGCCTCAGTAGAATCATGAGAACATGTCCTCTTCTGCTGCCCTGACTTACAGAATACGCATCAAATCTTTCTGGAAATATCTGTGAAAGATTTCAGACCGATTGATGATGACTCACTTTGGGCTAGAATTCTGTTGGGCGCATCTACTTCATTTATGATCGCTGCATTGGAATTGTGAAAGGACTGTGTCATCAGCCTTTAGTAGCAATCAGGAAAATGTGTGGGTGTGACTCCATTAACTTGATATTGTGTGTGTTCGCCTGTCGAAAGATTGATGTTTTACTCAGGGATCTTGATACATTGTTCACTCTGGGATCTTGATACTTTAATCACTAAGGGATTTTGATACATCAATCACTATGGGATTTTGATACATTAATCACTCAGGGATTTTGATACATTAATCACTCAGGGATCTTGATACATTGATCCCTCAGGGATCTGGATACATTAATCACTCAGGGATCTTGATACATGAATCACTCAGGGATTTTGATACATTGATCACTCAGGGATCTTGATACATTAATCACTCGGGGATTTTAATACATTGATCACTCAGGGATCTTAATACATTGATCACTCAGGGATTGTGATACATTAGTCACTCAGGGATTTTGACACATTGATCACTCAGGGATCTTGATACTTTAATCACTCAGGGATCTTGATCCATTGATCACTCAGGGATCTTGATACATTGATCACTCAGGGATCTTGATACATTGATCACTCAGGGATATTGGTACATTGATCACTCAGGGATCTTGATACTTTAATCACTCTGGGATCTTGATACTTTAATCACTCAGGGATTTTGATACATCAATCACTCTGGGATTTTGATACATTAATCACTCAGGGATTTTGATACATTGATCCCTCAGGTATCTTGATACATTAATCACTCAGGGACGTTGATACATTAATCACTCAGGGATCTTGATACATGAATCACTCAGGGATTTTGATACATTAATCACCCAGGGATCTTGATACATGAATCACTCAGGGATTTTGATACAATAATCACTCAGGGATTTTTGATACATTAATGATATGATAGGTTATTTATAATGCGCCTAATAACCAGAGGTTTCTAAGCGTGGACCCGGGGATCGAACCTGTGTTGCTCCGTGTCATCTTGCTTCCAAGGCGAGCACGTTGCCCCTGAGCTATCCTCCCGAGACAAGGGATCTTGATACATGAATCACTCAGGGATTTTGATACATTAATCACTCAGGGGTCTTGATACATTAATCACTCAGGGATCTTGATACTTCAATCACTCAGGGATCTTTTTACATTAATCACTCAGGCATATTGATCCCTTAATCACTCAGGGATCTTGGTACATTAATCACTCAGGGATCTTGGTACATTAATCACTCAGGGATCTTGATACATTAATCACTCAGTGATTTTGATACATTGATCACTCAGGGATCTTGATACATTTATCATTCAGGGATGTTGATACATTAATCGCTCAGCAATCTTGATACATTAATCACTCATGCATTTTGATACATTAATCACTCAGGGATTTTGATACACTAATCACTCAGGGATTTTGATACATTAATCACTCAGGGGTGTTGATACATTGATCACTCAGGGATCTTGATACTTTAATCACTTGGGGATTTTGATCCATTTATCACTCAGGGATCTTGGTACATTAATCACTCAGGCATTTTGATTCATTAATCAATCAGGGATTTAGATACATTAATCACTCAGGGATCTTGATACATTAATCACCCACGGATCTTGATAAATTAATCATTCAGGGATTTTGATACATTAACCACTCAGGGATTTTGATACATTGATCACTCAGGGAACTTGATACGTGAGTCACTCAGGGATTTTGATAAATTGGTCATTCAGGGATTTTGATATATTGATCACTCAGGTAACTTGATACGTGAATCACTCAGGGATGTTGGTACCTTAATCACTCAACGATCTTGATATATTAATCACTCAGGCATTTTGATTCATTAACCAATCAGGGATTAAATACATTAATCACTCAGGGATCTTGTTACGTTAATCACCCAGGGATCTTGATGCATTAATCACTCAGGGATTTTGATACGTTAATCACTCAGAGATTTTGATACATTGATCACTCAGGGATTTTGTAATAGATCGCATGTTTAAATGAGTATGTTTTAAGAATAGTTGAATTGATTAATTAATGACATGTTTTAATTTGCTATGACTTTTAGATATGCAGATGTTTTTATGTATATAGAGGGTTAATTAATTGGATTCTGATAAGGCTTGTCTGTTGTTCTGAAAGGTTATCATTTTAACAAAATCACAATTTAAAAAAAGATCTACAAATGCATATATATTGTCTTGCCTGACTCTAGCTCTCCTTTCTAGTTTCTTTCTATGTTCCTACTTGATGAATACGCTTTCAATTTCTTTTTCTTTTAACATGTTGTGTGCAATCTCGTTACTCCTTTTCTTAGCTATCTCCCAAATACTAGACGTCCCTGCTTCTTCCTATTCCCTCTTAGCCTTCTCTATCTACTTTCTGTTCTGCTCTCGAGGCTCGCCTTCTTTCTTCACATATGTCGTGTTCGCTTTTGCTTCTTGTATTGCTTATTCAAGATTTTGTACCGTTTTTCTCCTGTGTAGTGTTTTGATGAAAGAGCTTTATAAATTAATAAATACAACTTTGTAATTGGTTATAACATGAATTCATACCATGAAGACAGTTGTGTTATGGCATGATGGAAGAAGACCTTACACTTTGGGGTGACCTGTATGTGCGCAGATCCCTGCGCCTTGACTGGAGCGATCAGCCCACTTTCGTCGTTGCGAGTTCCCCAAAAGGTGACGTTTTCAGGGAACTGCGCATGCGTTTACTGTGCACAGAGGAAGTGGAAATGGTGGCGTCATGGACTGTCAGGTAAGGAGGCGTTTTGGGTGAGCATGTGTGTGTATGTATGTGTGTGTGGGGTACCTGGGTGTATATGTGAATGTTGTGATTCATGAGCGGGTCAGGGGACTGGGGTGGCAGGGATGTCCCCCGCAGAGATGATGACTGGGCCTGGGGGGAGGACGGCAGGGAACAGAACAGGGGTTGCGGGGGTGACACCCGCTTTGGGAAATACTGGGAGGGGGGCGCGGAAAGGGAAAGAGGTTTCCCACGCAGTAACTGAATTCAGGCCTGGACAACTGGACTTTGATGAATTTGGCCTGCCAGGAAACATCGTAGATCCGCCCGTAGAAGCCTCAATAGACGATGCATGTGGACTCGAACTCAATTCTGTGGTGCCCTCATTGACAGTCAGGTGAAATGATGGTCAAATTGACAGGCTCTTGGGTTCTCACTCCAATCGAGGTTCAGGAGAAGCGGGAGTTAGCAAGATGGCTACTTAGGTACGACAAGCATTGAAGTCGAGGGTACACTCAGGTGAATGGAATCCCCCCACTTTTTTCAGAGGGTACCTTGATATGCTAATTTCTGGTGACACCACATTCAATTGGTATGTTAATGAGTCTGAATATGTGTCTGGCTATAGTGACCCGGACCAATGGAAGGACCTGTGCGGGTTTTCTGGTCTGTGAAATTCTCTTTTTTGAAAAAAATACACTGCAATTCAAAGTGTTTTTTTTACAAGTCTGTACGGTACATTTATTCCAAAAAAGGTGCAGAAAATGCCTGGGGAATAGGTGTCCAGTGCATTTTCGGTCAGTTTGACCATCTTCAGGGACAAGTTATAGACAAAACAGATATTTACAATCAATGATATGAACATTTTTCAAAAAGGATACTCTTGTTCTATACTTCAAACAGTATTTGGCACTCATTCCTCATCGTGTGCTTATATCTACCAGGCTCCTATTTCCTACCGGGCAAAGGCTTTATCATCATTCTCTCTACTTTGGAGCCTTGGGTGTATCTGGAACACGTTGCCGTTTTGCACTTAGTTCCATACATTTTTTGAAGGTCCTCATTGCAAAGTCATACATTTTATACAACATTAGGTATCTGACCTAGCTTCTTAGCTGCTTGGCTGTATTGGCCAAGGATGCTTGTTCTCAATAGCTAGACAGGTATTTGAACATGATCTGGTTCCTGTTAGCAAATTGTAGGCCTGCGGTTTCACCAAAGAGTTAGGGCTTACCTCCTTGGCACTAAGCACTTTGTGTTAGCATTTTTGCACTACTCTTTTTGCACTGCTGTAGTCATTTTTGATACCTTGTATTACGGCCACCAATCCCTGTGTATTTAAAGTCTTATCATTTTGTTAATTAGAGAGCAATA
The DNA here is from genome assembly GCF_040938575.1 of Ambystoma mexicanum. Classification (NCBI taxonomy): domain Eukaryota; kingdom Metazoa; phylum Chordata; class Amphibia; order Caudata; family Ambystomatidae; genus Ambystoma; species Ambystoma mexicanum. The sequence goes on from NC_090938.1 coordinate 38,871,686, forward strand.
TAAGGTACACGATTTATGACAAATATAATATAGTTGGTTGGCCAACCATCAATTGGTATATTTAGTATTGACCTTTTTTAAGATCATTGTATTAAGGTCTTTTCAATCTTTTCTCAAACATGTTATACATTATCTTGAGCAGTGTCAACTAGGACTGCTTTTGCAATTGCAAATGTTTGGTATGCATTTTATGATTATATTGTGTTTATTTTTATTCAATTGTGTTTTTTGATACTAATAAAATATGACCCTATATTGATAACTAATGACTGAGCCTACCTTCTCTTCCACTGATATGAGTGGATTGCATGTATAGCTAAATTGTTTTTCATTCCGTGTGACCACTCTTCTTGATTCTTTGCATTTATAAGCTCCCCATGTCATGACCCATAGAACTTGCCCCTTCTGGACTTCCTGGTCCTTATCGCGACGGGGTTGTATTCCTTGTTACTCCCAACATGGCCGTGCCAAGTGACTTGCCTCGCACCAGCCTTCGCGTCGCACACGGCACGTTCTATAAATTGGCCACGCCCCCGCGGCCCCGCGCGTCTCAACGCTATCATTAGGTAGTGACTTGATGTGTGTGTGCTGTTCGGCGAATCCACTATTCCTACTTTCCTGGTTGCTTCTTCCTTTCACCCCTTCCCTCTAATTCTGCTCCCGGAATCCTCATTCCTAGCGACCGCTACCTTTTTCCTGAACATCCTGAAACTGCGACCTTCCCGGAACTCTGAACGCGCTCTGCAGCCGGACGAGACTCGAGCGAGCCTATACAAGACCCGATCCGTCCACAAGAGGAATCCTCCCACGGAACAGAGCAAGAAGCGATCCCAGGTGAGACGGGGGAGATTTACGACAGTTTGAGACGCCAAACGACCGACACTGATACTGCTATGGAGAAAGCAGTCCAGGACCTTATTCGTGGCATGCAAGAACTCACAACTGAAGTACAGAACTTAAAAGCTGAGAATGCTGCGTTAAAACTGCTTGTTTTGTCTCGCGACCCCGCTAACAAGGACAGCGTGTTACTGGGTGGAGTGGTAGGCAAATATGATGGCTCGGCAAAATCCTTACGTGGATTGCTTGATTCCTGCTTGGTGCATTTTACTTTTAAGCCCTATTATTTTTCAACTTCCAGGGCGAAGGTGGGCTTCATAATCTTGCATCTCACAGGGAACGCGTTGACCTGGGCCACTCCCTTAGTCAACTCAGGAGATGCCCTCCTGGATGATTATGATGGATTCATTCAGGCACTCAAGACTATGTTCGACCGCCCAGAACAGCTTTTTAGTGCTCAGAAACGGTTACTTGATTTCCGACAGGGATCTCAGGATATGCTAACGTACGTTACTAGATTCAAACAACTGGCCAAGGAAGCGGATTGGTCCTCAGAAGCAAGTTTCACTCTATTTCGCAGGGGTCTAAACGAGAATATTAAGGACGAATTAGCCAGGGTGGCTCGTCCTAGCTCATTCCAGGCTCTTATGGATCTAGCCATGCAAATAGAATTCCGAATCTAGGAAAGAAAGGCTGAAAGAAGAAATACTAAGATACCCTTTCAAAAGAATTCCCTTGAGACTTCTGTAAAGGCCGATCCTGCCCCAACCCCTGACATAGATCCGGAACCCATGCAAATAGGAGCCTTCCGTGGGCCTATTTCCCCACAAGAAAGGATGAGAAGGATCCACACAGGCTTGTGCATGTATTGTGCCTCGGATAAACACCTTGTTAGAGAATGCCCTCTAGCCCCTCCTCGGTGTTCGGGAAACGCCAGCTCCCGATCCTAGATGGAGCAAGGTGTCAGGAGAGAGATGTTTGCTCCACATCAATTCCATCCTTGAGCTCTCCTGGACAAAACAATTTGGTGATACTACAGGCCTTCCTCTCGCCCTCCAAGAACAAGACCTATCCCATTCTGGCCTTGGTGGATTGCGGAGCTTTGGAAATTTTCATTGATCAAGACTGGGTTGTTGGTCATCATATTCCGTGCGAGACACGAAACACCTTGCAGCCGGTGGAAGCAATTGATGGAAGACCCCTCTCTTCAGGACCCATAAGCCTGCAGACTAAAGAGATCCAACTTTCCATAAACCATCATCATGAGCGGATCACATTCGACATCATTAAGTCAGCTCACTACCCCATGGTTTTGGGTATGCCTTGGTTGCAAAAGCGCAATCCGTATATCAATTGGACATCAGGATCATTATTCCTGGGCTCAGAGTTCTGTATGTCCCACTGTCTATCCCTGGATCCCTCCACAACACCTCCTAAAGAACCATCAAGAGACCTAAAAACACCACTCATGGTTTCCAATATCATACAAGTTCCAGAGGCCTATCAGGGATATGCTGATATATTTTCTACTGCCATAGTCCAAGCCTTACCCCCTCACAGGCCCGAAGACTGTGCTATAGATACAGATCCCTCAGCAGTAATTCCCTTCGGCAGAATGTTCATTCTTTCCGAACCTGAGAAAAAGGCCCTTTGGGAATACCTAGACACCAATCTTGAAAACGGCACCATAAGACCCTCGAAATCTCCAGCGGGTGCTTCGTTGTTCTTCGTTCCCAAGAAGAATACCAAGGAACTCAGACCTGCCTCGACTATCGAGGCTTAAATCAATGCACCCTCAAAGATCGGTACCCACTGTCCCTGATCTTGGATATCCTGGAAGCTGTGAGAGGCACCGTAATATTGACGAAGTTGGATCTCCAGGGTGCCTACCACTTAATCCGTGTCCGGGAAGGAGACGAATGGAAAACAGCCTTTAGAACACCCTTTGGTCACTATGAATATCTAGCCATGCCCTTTGGACTAGCTAATGCCCCTGCAGTCTTTCAGCGTTTTATGGATAGGGTGTTCTCTGACATGTTGTTCCTCTTCGTCATTGTCTATCTGAATGACATATTGATTTTTTCCAAGGATCCTCTAAAGCATGAAGAACATGTGAAGGCAGTACTACGACTTTGTGAACACAAACTTTTAGCCAAACCCGAAAAATGCTTGTTTCACGTTACTTCTGTTCACTACCTAGGATTCATCCTTAGCCCAGAAGGAATTGGTATGGACCCTTCAAAGGTAAAGGCCATACTGGCTTAGCCCGCTCCCACATCTGTGAAACAAGTTCAACCCTTCCTGGGGCTCGCCAACTTTTACCGGAAGTTTATTTCTACCTTTTCCGAGATCGCTGTAACGCTCACCTGATTCCCGTAGGGGCGCCGGTCTTGACTGGGCGTATACCGTATCTTCAAAGGTGATGTTTAACACACGGCTGGCTCTTTGGGCTGGACCTCTGTGCACTGTATGTCTGACTCGAAGGGTAAGATGTCTGCAGATAGAAAATATGGGATTAATGAACTCGGTTATTGAATGTCTCTCTCTTCTTCCCTTTCTCTTCTCCTGTAGAACCCAAAGGTTAACGCTCTCACCTTAGGTAAGTGAACGCCGTGCTCTCCATCTGCCTCGGGGCAGGGTGCTGTAACCAGTTTCTTCACTGGATAAGGGGAGCAGGCCTCTTGACTTCAGAGGACTGCTGTCCGTCGTTTACTGCACGAACGGTAAGTTTCGAGTAATTCTAATGTCTTTAAAAGTCTTTAGGGATGATGTTTCTTGTTTTGCAGGGTTCCGGCGATGGCGGTTGACGGGCTGAAGTGAGTTGAAGATGGAGCCCGTGTGATGAATAGAAGCGCCTGGAAGCACGTAAGTAAGCGCTTGTTGCCTGCTTCACGATGCGCTCTAACTGTCTTTTTATTTTGCAGGTACAAGTTCGGAGCGGCTGCAGGGTGCCGGAATACCCACTGGGTTAGATGTGGAAAGGAGTAATGGCACGTGAGTATTAAAGTTCCCCAATGTCTTTAAACGCACCTTGTTTTGTCTTTCAGATGCGGGATGCAGCGCCGAAGGCCTCCGGAGCATGCGAAGAGTTGGTAAGCTTTTGTCTTTCAGATGCCGGAATTCAGTGCGAAGACCTCCGGAGCGCACGAAGAGTAGGTAAGCCTTTGTCTTTCAGATGCCGGAATGCAGCGCGAGGCGTTGGTGACAGCCGATGGACCAGGTAAGTGAAGCGCTGTCACTGAAGACCGTAATGCTAACCTGTTCTTTCTTGTCTTTATAGGTGTTGCTGAAGACTGGATTCAGGATGGTAAGCCTTTTTTCCTTAGGCCCAGGATCAGATGCAGAAGACACGATGAGCGTTCTGCTGCAGAGGATGCAGAATAACGCAAAGCAAGATTCATCCATCGGGTGTGGTTTAAATAGCCTCCTGTAGTGCTTAGGTGTCTCCTTCCACAGCCACGCCTAGGTAAGAAAAGAGTTCCTGCTTTCCAGAAGAGTTCCAGTGTTCTGAACCTAGGGAGTGGCTCCTGCCCCACCCAACAGGAAAAGTAGTTCCAAACAGAAGAGGATCAGAGGCTCAACTGGTAGGCAAGTAAGCAGCATGGTCTGCTGCAGGTAAGTCCACCCAAGCATTATGAGCCCGGCGCTTCCAGCGCTGGGACTGGGCATATTTATGAGCCTGGTGCCACTGGCGCCAGGACTGGGTCCAAAAGGTCCCAATTGGGACTGGTTGGCACTCGGAACCTGGGTTATGGATCTGCTTCCAAGGGAGTTGGGAAAACCCTGACCTTTTGGAAGCAGAGATCATGACAGTACCCCCCTCAAGGCCCCTCCCAAGCCGGGCTTCTCCGGGGGTTTTGGCTTGTCAGGAAATGTTCGGTGAAATCTTTTGATTAGGCGAGGAGCGTGGACATATTCAGCAGGTTCCCAGGATCTCTCTTGGGGGCCGTAGCCTTTCCAGTCAATTAGGTAAAATAGTTTAGATTTGGAGATCTTGGAGTCCAGAATGCTTTTGACTTCAAACTCGAGTTCTCCATCAACTAGGATAGGTTTTGGAGATTTAGTTAGTCGGGTTTGAGGTTGCACGGGTTTTAATAGAGAGACGTGGAAGACCGGATGTATCTTCATGTGCGGGGGCAAGTCCAACTTGACCGCTACTGGGTTTACTATGGTAGTGATGGAATAGGGACCAAGGTATCTTGGGTTGAATGTGCGTGGCCCTTTTAGAGGTAGATATTTGGTGGATAACCAGACTTGATCCCCTACTTGATATTGAGGGGCTTCCTTCCGATGTTGATCTGCTCCTTTCTTGTATTGTTCTTTAGCCCTTTGAAGGTGAGAAACAGCTTCCTTAAAGGCTTGGGTGATTGTAGAATGCAGGTAGTCTACTGCTGGTGTTTCAAGATCTTGGAGGGGATCCAACTCCGAGGTTCGTGGGTGACTGCCGTATAAAAGAAAAAACAGGGTTTTCCCAGTTCCCGAATGGACAGAGTTATTGTAGGCATATTCGGCTATCCAAAGGATGTCTTTCCAAGTTTTTTCAGTTTGTTGCAGCATGCAGCGTACATACTGTTCCAGAGTTTGATTGGTCCTCTCGGTTTGTCCGTCGGTCTGAGGGTGGTGACTGGTCGATAGTCTCACATCAATTTGAGCCGACCGACAGCAACTTCGCCAAAAATGAGAAATAAATTGACTACCTCGATCCGAAATTAGAACCGAAGGAAAACCGTGCAGTCGGACGATGTTTTCGAGAAATTCTCGGGCCAGAGTTGCTGCAGTTGGCAAGCCTTTGAGCGGAATGAAATGCGCCATCTTGGAGAATAAGTCCACGATTACTAGAATCGTATTGTATCCGGAGCATGGAGGTAGATCGGTGATGAAGTCCATAGAAAGCGTATGCCAAGGGCGAGGTGGGATGTCAATAGGGCGTAAGAGGCCTGCTGGTCTTTCCTTTTGACTCTTGTTTTGGACGCATACTCCACAGGACATTATAAAGTCTCTGATATCTTTTTTCCAAGACGGCCACCAGAAATTGCGCTTGATCTTTTCTGAGGTCTTGGCCATACCGGGATGTCCTTCCATTAAAGAATCGTGATAACAAGAGATTACTTTTTTCTGTAAATCTGTGCTGGGCAGGTATAATCGTTCTTGGAAATACAATAAGTTGTCCTTTACTGCAAAGTCCTTTCCCTGAAGATGCCAATTCTGTATGTCTGCTGGAGTTACAAGTTGCCTGGCTTTATCCTTAACTTCCTCTATGGATTGTGTGGCGATGACACCCAGAATTCTTTGTTCGGGAATGATTGGTACAGATTTAGGGTTGATCAAGTGTTCTTCCACTCCCATCCGAGAAAGGGCATCAGCTTTACCGTTTTTTGTACCAGGTCGATAGGTAATTATGAATAATGCCCAACGGAGTTGTCTAGAGGATTGGGCTTTTGCGGTTTTCAAATATTGCAGGTTTCGGTGATCCGTAATCACAGTAACGGTGTGTCGGGCCCCCAGCAGATAATGCCGCCAAGCCTTAAAGGCAGACTTGATAGCCAGAAGTTCCTTGTCAGTAATCGTGTAATTGATTTCAGGAGGCGAGAATTTGCAGGACCAAAATGCCACGGGATGCAACTGATTGGTTACCGGGTCCTTTTGTGATAGAACTGCCCCCATGGCAAGGCTTGAAGCATCAGTTTCCACGATGTAGGGGAGTTCGGGGCGAGGGTGTTTTAAGATTGGTGCAGAGATAAATTTAGTCTTCAAATCCTGGAAAGCTTGTTCCGCCTCGGTAGACCATTCAAAACGTTTGTTTTTCTTTAACAAGGCAGTGATGGGCTGGACTATTCGAGAAAATTCGGGGATAAACCTGCGGTAAAAGTTAGTGAAGCCTAACATGCTTTGCACACCTTTTACGGAGGATGGTGATGGCCATTTGAGAACTGCATCGACCTTCTTTGAATCCATACGCACTCCGCTAGGTGATAATATGAATCCCAAGAATTCAACTTCAGTCACGTTGAAAACACATTTTTCCAACTTAGCGAAAAGTTTGTGTTGACGCAATCTTTCGAGGACCATTTTCACGTGTTTCCGATGTTCAGATTCCGATGAAGAATAAACGAGGATGTCGTCAATGTAAACAACAACACACACATCTATGAGCTCTCTGAGGACATCGTTCATAAAATATTGAAAGGCGGCCGGGGCATTGCAAAGTCCGAAGGGCATGACCTGATATTCAAATAGCCCATATTTGGTGCGGAAGGCCGTCTTCCAGTCATCGCCCTCTTTTACTCGTACCAAGTGGTAGGCTCCTCTAAGATCCAGCTTTGTATATATGCATGCTTTTCTGACTTGGTCCAGGAGTTCAGGGATCAAAGGTAACGGATATCTATTCTTGACGGTGATCTGGTTCAGGGAGCGATAATCTATACAAGTTCTAAGGTCTCTTTCCTTTTTTGGAACGAAGAACAAAGCTGAAGAAGCAGGGGACTTGGAAGGACGAATAAACCCATTTGCCAGGTATTGATCCAGGTATTGTCGAAGGTGAAGGTTCTCAGGCTCGGTGAGGGCATAAATTCTACTACAAGGAGGAGTAGATCCAGGTATCAGGTCTATCTGGCAGTCATAAGACCTATGAGGAGGTAGAGAGTTAGCCTGATCCTTC